>NW_024063443.1:1752500-2141224 GCF_006381635.1 Hibiscus syriacus
GGAAAGATTCCCACTTGAGGGTATTATCTCATTGCCAACAGTAATTTTTTTAACCTCATTATTGGGAATGTCATTCCCACATATTCCATAGGTTTTTGTTTATTCCCAGGCGTTTGGGCTAAAATACCCTTTCTCTTCTTCTCCCTATGACCTCGTTTCTGTCCAGGCAAAAAAATTCAGTTTTTTTCCCAGTAAAATTTCTCCTGGTAAGATTTCTCCTTCACTCCTTTTCTTTTATTTTCCCAGTAATGTTACTTGATTTTTATATTTTGTGGTTTTGTTTCTGTTAACGAAAACCTCTTGAATGTTTTCCTCTGTGAAAATTTCATCCGTTTTTTAAGGTTTTGGAGTTTGTTCAGAGCCGTCGATTGTAAACTGCGGTGATCTAATGCGATCAAGACAAGAAAGACGAGCAAACCGCCACATGATTAAACTGTTATTTTAAATGAAAATAAACAATGTTTGTGAATTTGATTGATTTGATTCGTTTGATAAGAGTTAAGCATGTCGGCGCTGAATCTTGATTTTTGAAAGTATTTTCTGTTTCGAGCTTGATTTTTGTTGCAAATGGCCGGAGAGATTGAAGAGCCTTTCAGCTTTAGTTTACTGGTATTTTCTTTTGTATCATCTCTCTCTCAATCTATTTTCTACATAAGAAATGTTTTATCTTCAGCTTCTTAAACCAGTTTTACTTGTTATTTGGAGTTTCTGTTAGTCCATTGGTTGATTTGTTGTAGTTTGGTAATGATCATCATTTCTTTTTTTTCAACATTAATTTGATGTATAAAAATGTTCACAAGATTTACTGAATGCCTTCCTCTGTTTTTTAGATCATTTCATTATCTGTTTGGTTCAATAAGTTTCTAGCGTTTTTGATTTATGATTTGGAGTCAAGGCCGGCTACTACTAGTTTTCTTTTACAACTATAAGTTATTGTATGAACTGGTAAATCACTATAAATTCTTTCCACGTAGCACATCGATCTGCCTTGGCATCATAGTTGATATGTTCTAATATGTATAGTTATAAGTGTTCAATATGGATGATTTCAAAAATAAAAGTAAAGAATACGAGTAATGTAGGTTTTCTTATGATCAGAATTGTTATTCTACATGGTACTTGAACACTAGGTTGAGTGTTGGATAAAATATGAGTCCAACACAAGTATCTTCCTTTTTTAAATTAGCTTTTACATGTATTGACGATTGTTCTCTAAATATAGGTAGTTTAGATAAAAAAAATTAATAGTTCCAGTAATTAATTTAGGTTGTTTTATGACTAGAATTATTATCTTATATGTTACCTGGATTCTATGTTGAGTATGGTATACACACAACATATTAGTTTTTCTCGTTTATAGGGGTAACATTATTTCATAGTTACCATTTAAACTTATGGGTACTAGACATTAATTTTCAACTCCACGCTCATTAAAAAAAGAAAATATTAAGTTTATTGGGAAGTAACCTGGAGGAGCTAAAGGCAGAATGTAGAGAAGATGAAGTTGCCTATTTAGATGATTAAATGCTTGTTATCTTTAAGGCATTGTATATATTTTACCACTAGTTTAAACACTAACAAATAACTTTTTTCTATTATATCTGTTAATTCTGTTTTATATGTCAAATTGGCTATGGCACCAGTTTTGTGCCATTAGAAAGTTCTACCATATTATTTCTGAAATGTTGACAGTCTATAGAAGACTGCCATTAACTGTAGTAGCTTATAGTATCCCAAGTTCTTCCCAAGTCCCACTTGCATTTCAAGCCCTTATACTCTTTCATGAGTTTCCTATTAGTGAATTGGCTCGGATAATACAATTTACTTTATACTTCAGCTTGTGATTTCCATCAATTTAATGTATTTAACTCCATCCTTTTTGAACTGGACAGGCAGAATATGTGCATTGTAGTTCTATATCATTTGGTAGATTTGCAAATGAACCCCTTAGTTTCCTCGTTTCTGTTATTCTCTTTAGTACAACGGAAGATTATTCTCGCGGCTGTAGTATCACATAAAAGGATAATAAGGTAAAAGTTGAATAGATCTAGTTTGTTAGAAAAGGAGTAAATGAATTTTGAAGTTTTTTTTATTTGATACAGTTATGTTTGGATTACTCATTAGAATATGAACTAAGGTTAAATTTGTTTGTTTCCTGAAATCAATCCTTCATTCAGTTTATAAGGAAAATGATGAGTGAACTTTCTTGGGTAGACTAGGAGTCTTTGGTACAGTTCACAATAACTGCAAGTCTTCTCATTTACTGATGCCTCAACTACATACATCATGCTAGGATTTTCATTTCCATGTATACACTGTCTAAGATAAATTCATCTATGATTATGCTTACATGATTATATGTAAAATTCTCAACTCAGTTTGTTCTTGTTTTAGCAGTGCCTTAGATAAAAAAGCCACATTACTTCAATATACATACATACTCACAGACAGACACATACATTTTGTGCTTTCTCATCTTATATTGTGATTGTCTAATGGTGCAGAGTAGACTGAATGTCCTTCTGCATAGCGATGACAATTGTGCACTAAATATCTCACAACCTTCCAACTCCTACATTATACTTTGCCTTATTGAATTACATGATCATGAATTTTCAACTACCTAAGTTTGCTCATTAGGCATGTTAAACTTGTGATACTGTGTATGATTTTTCCTCATCCTACACTTGATTCATGCATAAATTATACTTTCATATGAACCAAATTGTTAATCAAATAAAGTTCGTATACAATATGCATAAAACAGAGCAGATTGCAGATGCAGTTCCCTAAGTTTTTGGTTGTATTTAGTGTTGATTTAGTGTTTCAAAATGTTACATATTCACTTTCATCCTTATAATTAAGAGTTTTTTCTGTCAGAGTTTTGTCAACTAAATTGTTAATTGCCAATGGGTATACAAATTGTAAGTTGCCAATGGGATAAGTTTGAATGAATTGCTTACTTACATTTTCTGAAATTGAAGGTTTTCACTTTATTAAATATCTGATTTTTGTAAACAGAAGCATGCCCCTTTTGCAGAAGGGTTCGAGAAGCATTGACAGAGCTGGATCTTTATGTAGAAGTGAGAACCGCAAAATGTCTTTTTAGAAAATTCATTGTCTATCACAATTGACATAAGTTTTATTAGCTTCTGTTCGGTTTGATGAAACATTTTATGTCTGATTCAAAACAGTTGATGCAAACAAACAAGATTTTAGTTGTAATTAGGGGGAAACAGTATTTCACTGCAACCTATTGCAAGGTTGGATTGGATGGGTTAATCATATATGAAGATAATGCAAATCCGTAGTCAATCTAAAAGACATGAAATTAGCTGATTTGGTGTCATAAAGTTTGTATATAGAAGATAAATAAATATTCGATTGCGGGTTCCACCAACTTTAAGATTTGTAATGGATGGTGAAATACCTCCTTATATGCTTGTAAAGGATTTAATTTTTCATGAGATAAATAATAATGATAAAGTATGTAGAATTAAGTATAAATATAAAAGATAAATAAATAAATTATTGTATATAGAAAATATAATAAATATTATATCTTAGATAACAAAAATAATTTACAACTTTTTATTATTATGAATATTTATGATAAATTATTGTATATAGAAGAATGTAAACCTTGTCGATTGAAAAATACAAGAAATCTCTTAATGAATGCCTCACGTATGAACCAAAGCTAATTTCCACGATGTAAACATTTAGTTAAATGTTGATGTAAACATTTAGTTAAATGTTGATGTAAAATTTTAATATATTTTTACATAAATTATGTAAAATTTAATATTAATTAAAATTAAAATAATACATAATATATTTAAATACTCAAGTAATCAAGTAATATATTATCAACATATATAATTTTTATATAAATAATTTTTATTTAAATATTTAGAATTACACTTATTAAAAAATATAGAATAAGGACAATTTGGTAAAATATATATTCCAGTAATCTTTTATTCTTTCAACTAAACAATAATCTTACATTCCTGCCAAACCAACTAAACACAGTAATGTAACATTCTCAGTAATTTTATTTCTTTGGTAATCTTTTATTCTCATTGATAATCTTACATTCCGTGAACCAAACGCACCTGAGTAATTTATTTATCTTTTACTCTTTTTCATTTCCAACAAAATGACTGAACTACGGCCTTTGATTCGTGAAATGGTAAGCCCTAGCCAGCTCTGAAGGTACTCATCACTCACAAACGTTACATCTTTCTTTTTAAACTGTTTGGTTTACGAGAAAATTTCAAGAATCTCTGTAATATACCTCTTAACAGTTAATTTTCAATTTATTTACTGATTGTACTTTTTTCTGCTAGCTGTGAAATCTTAGGTTCTTAACTTCCTATTACTGAACTAGGAATTTGATATGAACCTCAGTTATTGTTGAAAAAATATGATGAATTTCAGTTTTAATATTAAGGACTTGATTCCCCCTTTATTTTCAATTTCCCTTAAAACCGCTGTGAATTGAATTTAGTAGATATTGGAGTTGTTTCTTTCGACTCCAACCTAGGTTTTTGCTTCTTAATTTCATTATATTTTGTGTGGTGGTGATTAATGCTACATTGAAGAGTCACTGATCTGGTTGTTTTTTCAAGCGTGATTGATGGTATTTTAAGTATTCAATTTAGCTTCAATTTTGTTTTATTCGTGGAATTGTATTTTTTGTTGAACTGAAGGAATCTCAGTTGTGTTGCCTTACAGTTAAATGGAATCCTTAGCCGCTGAACATTTAGAGAGAACCTGTATTGTTTTGTTCTGTATTTAGCTAAAAAGGGATATTGCTAGCAAGTTTAGGTTGCGTAGTACTCATAGCTTTTGGCTTTCAAATTTCCAAAAAATGGTTGGAAATACATTATTCAAGGTTCCAACGTACCCGGCTTTGTCATCTTCAACTTTGGCCACCATCCCACATTCTTCTCGGAGAATTTTACCGTTTCTTTCACCTAAACCAAGAACGAGGCCGGCAAAAGTTAGAGTTATGTCTGCCAGTACTGAGCATAACCCACCGCTGGTTTCTTCAGAGGAAAAGAATCCACTTGCTGCTGTTTTAGATATTCCTCTGAATATTTGGAGACAAACTTTACGTCCACTGAGTGATTTTGGGTTTGGTCGTAAAAGCATTTGGGAAGGTGGGGTTGGGTTGTTTCTTGTGTCGGGTACTGTGCTTCTTGCTCTTAGTCTGGCTTGGTTGAGGGGGTTTCAGATTCGTTCTAAATTCCGAAAGTACCTAGCAGTGTTTGAATTTGCTCAGGCATCGGGTATTTGTACTGGAACACCTGTTAGGATTAGAGGGGTGACTATAGGCAATGTTGTACGTGTTAATCCCTCCCTGAAAAGTATAGAAGCAGTTGTTGAGGTACGCTTCAGGATAAAAAAAATTCTGTAATATTTTCTTCTGATTTGGTTTGTGTATGCACCAACATTACTGCCATCATTCTTAGGTTGAAGATGATAAGATTATTATACCTCGAAATTCACTGATTGAGGTCAATCAATCTGGTCTTTTGATGGAAACTTTGATTGACATCACACAAGGGATCCAATTCCGTCACCTTCAGTGGGACCTCTCAGTGCTGACTGCATTAAAGAAGGCTTAATTGTATGTGATAGGCAAAAGATAAAGGGGGAACAAGGGGTAAGCCTGGATGCATTGGTAGGGATTGTCACCCGTCTTGCTCGTCAAATGGAGGAAATCGGTATTGCCAACGTCTATGAACTTGCTGAGCGAGTTGCTGCTGTTATTCAGGATGCAAAGCCCCTTCTCACAAAGGTGTGCAATGTTTTGTTACATTTTATCTTTACGTCTTAGTGATGAAGTTTCTTTTTCTAAGCTGTATTGCTGATAGTTCTATTAAGCACAAAAGACGTGAATGGTTCTACTTCATCATCTTTTCCTTTTCTTTTTCCCCCCTATGTGAGTTCTGTTTGAATGATTTATTATTACACATTGTAGCCTGATGTATATAAATCTAGAAGTTTATGTCTGTACGTGTTACTCTGATCTCTAACTGACTGGATAAACATTCTAACATAAAATTTCGATGGATTCTCATGCTCAAAATTTTGAATTTGATGTAGTGACTTTTCAGATTGAAACCATGGCCGAAGACGTGCAACCTTTGTTGGCTGAGCTTCATGATAGTGGTCTGCTTAAGGAGGTTGAGAATTTGACCAGAAGCCTAACACAAGCCTCTGAGGATTTGAGGTGAATTTCTCTATTCTTTCTCGAGCATAATTTTATTAAGTTGTGCTTGTTACAAAGAGTTTCTCCTACATGCTATAACGAAGAATTGTTTTCCGACAAAACATTACGCCAGCATGCTTTAACTGAGAATTGTTTTTAAGACACTTTAATCTTTGTCATCTGAATCTTAGTTGAACAAATTATTGTGAAACTTCAAAGTAATTGAGTTATGAACATTTACAGAATAGTAAATAAAAGGTCTAGCACATGATTTTTATTTTTTTAGGTAATGTTTGAAAATGCATCAAACAATGATGTTTTTAAAGTAGAGAAGTGGGATATAAGTTCTGATTTTCACTTGTCTTAAAAATTTATACTCTGATTTTCACTTTGAAGAATATCGAGGTAAAAATTTACTTACCAGCTACTACTATTCCTCTCAATTGTTTATTTAAATCTTAACCTCGCACTTGTCCTTGTCTCTCTCTTCATTTACCATTGCAGAATATAAGTTCTGATATACTGGGATTCACGGGTGACGAGTCTACAAGAAAGAATCTAAAATTGCTTATCAAGTCGCTTAGCAGGATGTTGTGATTGTGAAGACAAGTGAAAGGAATACATGATAATTGATTACAGAGTCCAAACTCAAAACTGGTTTGTCTTTTCCATTGTTATAAAGGGGGAGATATTGAAGTCAAGCTTTTTGATTGTACTCTTTTTGTTCCATTGCAGTTTCTTGGAAAATCTTGATGCTTGAGGTATTTGTTGCACACAGATCACAAGTATAAATGCGAATTAATTTTTTTCCCGATTGTTACTTAGCAGTTGCAAACTGTTGCTGCGATGGAATAAAAGTAGAAAACATTCTGGAGGCAACTGATTGCAGGGTGTGATGCAAGTAAGTATATTTCGTCATAGTTGCGCCATGGTTTTGATGTTTTTTCGATAGGATTTGCAGGTAACATTGTATCCAACCTACGTTTTCGGGTTAAACCGTGATCGGTTCGCTCTGGTTATGCATATTATCTAGTTGGACTAATGCCTTGCGTCTCCTCTTTTGTGCACTTTTTGTTTCCCATTTTTATTCTCTCAGTACATATAATCTAGTTGGACGAATGACTTAATATTTTTCTTTTGGGTCCAAAATCCAATTTACCCTCTCATAATCTTCTCAATTTTTCCCTTTAAATTTAACTAAAATAATGGATCAAACCTTTCATGTAAACTGTTTAATCTGATTAAAAGCATCGAATTAGATTAATTGAGATTGAAGATAGGTGAAAACTAACTCAGTTGATTTATTCAAAAATGGTGATGTTATGGGATAATAAAATTATTTGAGCATTTTGATTTAAATTTAAATCAAACCTTTTAACTCATAAATTACTTGTAAACTATATGATTAATGACTTTTCGTTTGAGTTTTATACATTTTTCTTTATCAAATTTAAAAAAAAAATAATAATTGGTTATTTTTATTTTAATGATGTGATCTATTGACTTGTCGTTAGACCATCAATAGATTATTGATGTGGCACATTGATTTAGAAAATTAAACGGTAAATTTATATAAATATTCACTAATATTTCGTTTTTCATAACTAAAGTTTTAAAAATGACAAATTGATCACTGAACAATGATTTTATATTTAATTTACCTCAAAAGCTTTCTAATTGTTCTAATATATATATACTTTTTAAATTTTAAAAATAAAACTTTGAAATTAACTTTTTCGAACATGAAGCAATCAAATATTTTGAATGATAAACAAAAACTTAGAAAGCTTTTGGAATAAATTATATATTAAATCATTGTTCAATAATCTATTTGATGTTTTAGTGATTAATTTGTTATTTTTTTTAAACTTCAATAGGAAAATAAAAATTTATTCAAACATTAGTTATCATTTGTGTAGTTTATCTTTTTTATTTTTCTAAATTCATTGTATCACGTCAGTAATCTTTTAAAGATATAACGTCAATTAACTCTCAGTGATCATATCATAATTAAATAAAAACAAAACCGACCAAGTATTATATATATATATATATATATATTAATTTAGCAAGGAAAAATATACAAATTTAAACAAAAAATGATCAATATAGTAGTTTACCCTTCTTTTATTGCGATAAACCTAACTTCTGATCAGCATTTAAAAATAAAAACGAGGCCCAAGAAACTATAACAATCATTTTTTTTTTTCATTTCTAAAATAAACGTGGTAAAATCATAATAAAATTGAACATGTTATTTGATGGAGCTTGGGTTGGCATTGTAGTTGTATATTGAGAGCAAAACATGAGCTAACATTAATGACTTCTATTATGAGCAAATCTCCCAAGTTCCACTTCACTATAAGAAAACCTCGAACATAAATTTAAGTGTATATTTATTTTAACTTAAATCTTATTATGTGTTAAAAATATTTCATTATGAGCGACCTTGTGTAGGTATGTTTTGATAATTATTCTATTTGTTCTAATATTATAATGATTACTTCTAATCGTGTGTGTATATATATATAAACTGATTACAATTACAATTTCATTCGTACGATATGTTAATTAATTTAAGTTATGATCAAATATATTTATTTTAGTTATTACAAACAGTAGAACATAAAAGCCTAAACAGAAGTTAAACCTCGATAATTAATTTCTTCTTCAAATTTATAATTGAAAAAAATAACACGATGCTTTATAGCCACATTTGCAAAATTTATTTATTATCATTTGTTTATTATTATTGTACTAATATTTTAATGACTAAAAGATTTACTATTATTTTTTAAAGTTTTAGATTCAAACATTACAAAATATGAATATTTATTAACAAATAATTAAAAAGTTATATTTAAATTTATGTCATCTTGCATTGACTTAAATTTATAGAATAAAACATTCATTATCACAAAATAAGAATAAGATTAAAGAAAAGGAATTAGCTTGGCGATGTTACAACTTTTAATCAGGTAATCGAGAAGCTCTTACCTTGTTTCTGACACCACCCCAATTGCTCTGCACATGCACCCATTTGCATACATAATATAAAATATTTTTCAATATCTCATTATCGGAAAACAATTTCCAGCAACCAAGCTTTGTTTTTTAATCTCTGATCTTTTTAAAAGTTGCATTTTTATCCCCTAAAGATAAAACCAACCCAAAGTTTTTCCTTTTTCCAGGTTTTTTGCACTTCATTTTACGTTTTTCCATTTTGGGGTTCTTTCTAGTTCTATATAAACATTTATTAATTTATCTATTTTCTTATATGGGCTTGGTGGACTTTTCAACAATCGTACCACCATTATTGTTGTTTGTTACTTCTAATTATTGGAAACACTTCATTTGGTAAAAGGGGTCTATGATTAATCTTACTACAATTTGTTTCTCCCTGTTTCAGTTTGGGTTTTTCTTTTGGTAAAAGACAACGTTTTTTTTTTCTTAATCTGGGTATTGATCAGAGTTCTTTTGTTTTCAGTTCCTTTGATTCAAGTCCTCCCATGTATTTTAGTACACAACATGCTTGAGTTTATTTCTCTGAGGTATTTGTTCTAAAGAGTAAATGCAAATTGGAGGCACCTAAAATGGCAAATCTTGTTCCAGGTGTTCTTTTGAAGCTCTTACAGCATATGAACACAGATGTGAAGGTTGGTGGTGAGCACATGTCATCTTTATTGCAGGTAGTGAGTATAGTTCCTGCACTAGCAGGAGGTGAGCTATTCCCTAACCGAGGCTTTTACCTTAAGGTTTATGATTCATCTCATGCTACATATGTATCATTGCCTGATGAACATGATGATTTGATTCTTAGTGATAAGATCCAATTAGGCCAGTTTATTCATGTCGATCGGTTAGAAACCGCTTCCCCGGTTCCCATTCTTCACGGGGTTAGGCCTGTTCTGGGGCGACACCCTTGTGTAGGGAGCCCTGAGGACATTGTTGCAACTCATTCTCTTGGCTTCCTTAGTAATGGTAGTAAATGTGGGTCGGGTATGAAAACTGGGGAGAGAGTTAAGTCGCCATCGAAACAAGTCTTAGGTAGTGGTCACAATGGAGAGAAAGATAGATCTGTTGGGAGTAGATCGAATGGAGGTGCAAAGGAGGATCAATTGGATAAGAAAATGTCTTCTTTGAAACCTCAATTGATTAAAACCGAGATTGAGTTCTGATACGAAAAAGGAACCTTTGGGGAAATCGAATTTTCATAGTTCGAGATCAATTCCATCTTCCCCCACAAGTTGCTACTCAGTTCCAGCTTCGTTTGAGAAGTTCGCCACTGGTGTTAAGAAGCAGGCAGAAATAAAAGGGCAGAGAAAGGGAAGTCCCAAGGTGGGATCCGTGGAGAAGCCGAGTTCTTTCCATGGGATGGGTCCGACCAGAAAAAGGGCACCGGTGATCAAGTCTTTGGTTCAAGGGATTGAATTAGGGGCCAAGGCTTTGAGAAAGAGCTGGGAAGGGAATATGGAAGTGAAGGGTAGGGAACATTCTAATCCGAGGGCTAGCAAGCATGACATCAAGCAAGAATCTTGGAGCACTTCGGTAAGTTTTTCTTGTTCGTGATTTTTAATTTGGCCGATCTGTTACTTTTAACTGAGTAAAACATTAGTAAGCTTAAAATACGAGATTATAGAATGGGATTGGTTTTTTCTCTTACATCCATTTCTACTGGTTCATACGAGTTGTTCAAATTTTGTAGCAATATTTCCTCAAGGCCATAACCTATGATGATGCTTGAACTCTAGATTAGGTTTAGAATATGACATACATTACATGTATTACATGATTCTGTTTGATTTGTTGGTAATTTTGCCTGTTTTTCTTTAAATAATACATATTATTTCAAGCTGTTTTACTCTTATGTAATGATTAAAACCCGGAGGCCAGGTTCCTAGAAAGAGCACATAAAGCGAAAAGTTGATGTCCAAAGAGGAGACTAAGCTTCAAACATCTGCCCGGTCACTAAAAGAGGAAAGTAAATCTCCGGTTTCAGGTAAGATGTTGGATGAGCACGAAAAACCGAACAAGCCAAGAACTTACATTGTGAAGAAATCCGGAGACCTAACTAATAATGGTGGCCTGGGGAACTTGATTAAGGTTCCGATAAATAGTAAAAAATTGACAGATGCAAGTATTTCATGGGGTTCACTCCCCTCTTCTCTTTCAAAGCTCGGAAGGGTATGACCCTATGACTCTTTACATCGTGATAACATTCATAGTTTTTATAGGAAAATCTCTTAAGGGCTATCTTGTCGTAAAAAGGTTGCATCTCCTATTAACAAATTCCTAGTGAAGAAAAAATATGAAGTTCAAATTTAACTAAAACTAATTTATATGTGTCACTTCCTAGCATTTTGCAACATAGGTCTTTTGTGATTCTCATGCCAAATTTATGTTTTTGGTTACAGGAGGTCTTGACACATAGGGATGCAGCACAAACAGCGGCAATAGAAGCTTTGCAAGAGGCTGCTGCTACAGAGATCTTACTACGATGTTTAAGGTATGGCTACTTAATGATAAGGGAAATGTTAGCAAAGAAAATTATAGAAATTGGCAGTAAAACCCAAGTTTTCTTAGTTTCAAAACTAGGATAAAATACTTTCAATGTCTGGATTTTGATTGTGCGTAACTTATGTTTGTAATGTGCCAACAGTGGCGGATCTAGAAATTTAAGAATGGGGTCCAAAATTTTAATTTTCTTTTTTAAAAATAACGGGTATGCAAAAATTGTAATTTTTTTTTTCTTTTTTCCTTAACACATTAAGCTAAATTTAACCATTTTTTCAAAATAATGGGGATGCACTTGGCCCCTATGGGGGCTTAGTGCATCTGCCACTGTGTGCCAATGACGATAAGTCCATCATGTTAGTATTACTTCATGAGAGAATTTATGGAGTCAACGGGAAAGTTTTACGTTATAACACTTTCCATGAACAATTATTTCTCTTTTGTTTCCGGTTGTCTTTGATCTAAGTACTAGATAAGAGTAATTCAGTATCTAATTATTCGGTTTCTCCTTTAAGCTCAGCTGCTAACTATACACTAGTGAGTCCCAGTCTGGCAGTCCTAATATTATAGTTTGATTGCTTAGCAATCTTACATTAGCAACTCTTATCTTGGCTTCATGGGGTTGGAACCAGTCGAGAATAGAGGGTCTTCTCCAGTCATAGCAGCAAATTTCTTGCTTTTATAAGTGTGAAGAAAAACGAAGTATTTATTCCTTCATTGACACAGTTAAAGTCCGTAATAGGCACACGTATCTCATCTCAAAGGGACAATTGAGAACTAAATTGTGAAATTTTACCTCGACAGTCTTTAGGAAATTTATACATTTAGTACTATTAAACTCCACAAGCAAAAGCGGTCACAAATTCCCAACTTCTTTGGCCTTCATGTCAAAGTACTACCACAACGGGGTTCTGTAGATTCCTCGGTAATGGCATGACCAGCTTTCTCTTCCATACCCAGAAAACAAGTTCCATACATCACTGTTGTGCGTGCTGTAACTAAATGAGTGAGGTTTTGTTGTTCAATAAGAGCTATTATGTTTGGTTTTTCGTTTTAGTTCTTCAATAGACTTTGTTTTCCATCTCGAACATACGGTGTTCTTTGTAGTAGGTCTTAGTGGATTCTATGTGATTGAGACCTGGAGAAAGACATTTAGGATGGTGCATGTTGGGACACCCATAGAAACCTCGCCATGAATTTAGGCTACGTAACATAGTGTGGACTGATTCTGGGTATTTTGGTCGTATTTGACGACATGTTTAACAATTGTGGGTAGATCATTTGTGACTGAATTGTTCTATGCTTTCTTGCATGACATTTTGGGTATGCCTTCTTTTTCTTGCAGCTTATATTCTTGATCTTACTGCTTCTGCCAAGGAAGATAATTCTCAGCCTGCAGTGGATCAGTTCTTAACACTGCATGCAAGCTTGAATCATGCTCGGATGATTGCAGATTCTTTATCGAAAACTATACCTATTGGTTCGTCTCCGGAATCTGAAGGAAACCCATCAGAAGAGGCAGTGAAGGTCACATCGGATAGACGGAAATATGCAGCTTCATGGGTGCAAGCTGCATTGGCTACCAATCTATCGACCTTCTCGGTATTTACCAAAGAGCATAATTCAATTTCCGGTCATGCTTCAGCTTCTGCTCAAAGCCAGAAGGCTACCCTGCCATTCAAAACATTTTAATTCTAGAAAATTCTGCAAAAGCCCAAGCAAAAACCCGTCCTGTAATCGGTTCTAAGCTTGTGGCACAAGGTATTCTTCGAAAAGCAGGGGATGTTTCAGACCTTGGTCCGAAAGTACTGGTCGAACTACCACCGGAATGGACAAGGGGAAAAGGCCTTGACGAGGCCGTTGACTTGGCTGAAATGCTACGAATGGAATCCCAGGACTGGTTCTTAGGATTTGTGGAGAAATTCTTGGATGCCGATGTCGACACATCCGCTTTATCCGACAGTGATCAAATAGCTGGGATGTTGACACAGCTGAAGAGAGTCAATGACTGGTTAGATGAAATCATTTCGAGCAAAGACGAAGGAGGAGGAGGAGAGATGACTCCCCATGTTTCATCCGAAACAATTGATCGGCTAAGGAAGAAAATATACGAATATCTTCTAACTCATGTTGAATCTGCTGCTGCTGCTCTAGGTAGCGGCGCACCACCACCACCCATCCGAACTGCCGAAACGAAATCGAAAAAGTGACATGGGCAAGTAAAGAGTGTCAAGAACAGCAGTGAGGCCTGCTTAAGTGCTTATACTAAATCAACAGTTGTGAATATAAATCCAACGCGGGTCTTGACTTTTGAGGTATAAACACAGTAGTCAATATCAAAGGAAAAGTTTTGCAAGTTGCATTTGTATTTGTTGCCTTAAATTAAGAACCAGAGAAAAACTTGGTTCCATTGACAAATGATTTCGGAACTTCATTTTCTAAAAGTTCGGAGCTATTAATTTATACAAAAATATGTCTATAATGTTTGATATTTTGATCTTTATTCTTATTTTTGGAGTATTTTAACTCATATTTCATTTTGAGTAAAAAAATTCCGATAAAAATTGTTAATAAACAAACGATTAAAATAATTATTTCAATCAAATGTCAAAAGTATTTTTTAACATTGCTTTTAATTTTTTATCCAATTATAAGATTTTTTGGTTAAATTATCGGTTTTTGATTTATTGCTCAACTATTTTGGATGTAGTTTTACAGGGTCTATTATCGGAGTGATCGTCTTAAATTAATTTACTACATCCGATAAAGTCAAAATTCAAACTCATAATTTTAATTGAGAGATTTAGTATCACATCCGACTAGATCAACTGATTATCGGTTTAACAATAAGGTTTTTAATAAACTTAATAATTAAATGTTGATATTAGTAAATTAAAAAGGGTTTAATAAAGGTGGGTGCAGCTAACAATGTCCCAGTCCCACAAAAGGTAATAGCAATCATGAACCAATACAGCCCAACTAAAACTTCCACGTGTGAATCATCCATTGACTCTAGTTCCTTTAAATTCTCACCGACAGTAACGTTATCATGAAAGCTTAATCGTCAAAATTAACTTGAAATAAATTATAAGCGTCTCCCAAGTATAATGACGGGTCGAAACAGAACATATATTTTTTTTAAATCTGTATGTAATTTTTATACCATCAAAAAATAAAATATTTAATAAATTTGTTGTTTATATTTTTATCAAGAATCTACTAATATGAAAATATTTATTTAAATTTTCTTTCCTTTTTTTTAACTAAAGAAGCTTTTGTTGTATTTGAACTGAATATCTCTCCTCCCCTCCCCCACATAAACAAACACATAATTGAGTGCCACAGACGCTTTCTCTCTCGACAGAGAGACAGAACTCTTAAGAGAAAGTAAACCCATTTTAGAGAGAGAGAGAGAGAGAGAGAGAGGAAGTTTTAACCAAATGCTCTCTAAACCTTCATCTGCCATGGCCTCCTTCCCTTGTTCCAGGGTTTGTTTCGTTTCTTTCATTTTGCATTTTTGTTTTTTCTTCTGTTGAATTTCTATCTTTTTTGTTTTTTTGGAAGAGAAATGAAAGTATAATGGTAAAGATCTGATTGTTACACCCTGTTGTAGCTAATTGAGGAAATGGGTGTTTTTGTATTGTTTTATTCTTTTTTTCTCAGGCCCAGAGTTGGCCTATTTTTGCTTTTTGGCTAGTCTTTTTTTTTTTTGTGATATTTGGTTTGGTTTTTGTGACATTCTTACTCATCTTTTCCTACTTCTATTGCAATCTTCCAAAATTCAGTCATGTGTTTTTCTGTAGTTTTACCTTAATAAGGACAATCAAAACTTGTGTTAAGAAAGGTAACCATTTTTTCCCTTCTTGTCACCATATGATATGAATCTCCTTTTGTGATGATACAAGCGAATGGGGTGGTATAGTGTATTTTGTTGCAAGTTTTTTCATGTATTTGGAGGATTGTACCTTTGCATACATGTCCAATTATCTATTGAACATAGATGTTTCAGGAGAAAAAGAATGAAAAGTGGGACTAACATGGCTTCAAGTCGTTAAAAGAAAGCCTTGGTTTCGATCTAAGCTTGAGTTTTGATAATTTTGTTTGTATTGTATGTGAAATTATTGATACCCCCTGTGAAATCGTTTCATGCAGAGTGTTGTTTTTTTTTTCCATAAAAAGTTAGATTTTGGTGGTTTACGATCTCGACTGTAACTACAAATCCTTTGATATGAAATTTCATTATTATTTTTCAGAGCTTCTCTAAAATCCGTTGATTGTTATTGCAGGAACTTTTTTCTTGATTATATGTTGGTTTATGGTATTTACATTTCAAAGCCTGGTTTCCAATGTTTTAGGTGAGGAGTGGGCTTTGCCTCTGGCCAGGCAAGAGGCAACTGTGCATTAGAGAGGGTCTTGTGTATGGCCTTATGCGCTTACTATCAATTCCCTTCAAAACCTTGCGTGGAGCGAGTCGCTCTCTTAGGGTTGCAGAGTTTTGCAGTGTTTCCAATATGTCTTCCTCGTTACAAATTGAATTGGTGAGCAAACCTCTGTCTATCTTTAATTGCATTTTTTTCACTTTTTCTTTTGCTTGACTGATTATTAACGAGACCTCCAATTTCTATCCAAAAAAATTATTAGCATTTTTTTACATGAAAAAAAGAGTCCTTTGATGACTTCTTGTTGTTGAAGGTTATAATTAATGGTTTTCATGAGCACTAGTTATGAACTTTTCACCAACACTTTTTTCTTCTTTTTTCAGGTACCATGTCTTGGAGACAATTATGCATATCTTTTGCATGATGTGGACACGGGCACAGTTGGAGTCGTTGATCCTTCAGAAGCTGTGCCAATTATCGATGCTTTGAGTCGGAAAAACTGGAATTTGACTTATATATTGAATACCCACCACCATCATGACCACACTGGTGGGAATACGGAGTTAAAAGCAAGGTATGGTGCAAAGGTATGGAAAACTTTATCTCCCAAGTTCTAACTTTTCTGATGTTAAAAAAAATTCTGTCACCTTTCAGCTCATATCAGATAATTAGTTTCCTCTCAAATTATCAGCTTATATATGGCGTAACTATTTGCAGTCTAATAGGCCTTTTGATCTTGCTCATAATGACCAAAATAATAATAATAATAATAATAATAATTGTGCTTTTTCATGTAGGTGATTGGTTCTGGAATAGACAAAGATAGGATTCCTGGAATTGATATTGTTCTAAATGATGGGGAAACGTGGATGTTCGCAGGTCACGAGGTACAAATCATGGAAACTCCTGGTCATACCCGAGGTTAGATCTGTTAGTCGATTCTGTTGGAAATCTCATTAATTAGATACTTTTATCATTTCAAAAGTCAGCGATAATGTCTCGATGTAGAAATTCATGATTGTGGTTCTGCATTTTGTGGTAGCTTGTATCACCTCATTCCCCTTTATTGTTTTTACTTTCTAAAATTTGAATTTTTCATATGCAGGCCATATTAGCTTCTATTTTCCGGGTTCTCGAGCAATATTTACCGGAGACACTTTGTTCAGCTTATCATGTGGCAAACTTTTCGAAGGAACCCCGGAGCAGGTAATCTCGACGTTTATTTTATCATATCATTGCTGACAGTGGACACCCTATGTGCAACTATTTCACCTCTTAATCTAAATGAGAAGCTCAACAACTTATTGCAACTTTAAATTGTCAACAGATGGTAAATAGGTTACTTTCTGGAGGAAATGAAATTCAGCTATCAAAGTGATGCAAATTTATTGTTGGGGACAATAGGATACGAAGTTCAAAATTGACTCATACAGTTTACTAGCAGTTGAATTTTTAAGGTTTAGAAGTAAAAAAAAAAAGTTTGCACGTCATTTGTTCTTATACGTTTTGCTTTGGAATTCGTCATTACAGTTTACTAGCAGTTGAATTTTTAAGGTTTAGAAGTAAAAAAAAAAAAGTTTGCACGTCATTTGTTCTTATACGTTTTGCTTTGGAATTCGTCATTTGTTCTTATATGTTTTGCTTTGGAATTCGTTATTTGTTCGTATACGTTTGGAGAATTGGTAGTTCCTTATAAATTGGGTGCACGGGAACATATTAACTGAAATTATAGTTGCTAAAAAAATAGTTGCTATAGCGGGGTCTTCATTTTCGTTACTTTTACGCTTCCATGTGTCATTGTGCAATTTTGGACATTGGTTTTTTTAATACCAACTGAAGGTTCATGGAGTTAAATTAAAACCAAATGAATGTAGATTTCTGGTAGTATATATCATGATTCTTTTATATTATGGCAAATCTTCTTCTATGTTTTGAATTTTGATACTATCATAACATCCGAACTCTATCTGGCAGATGCTTTCTTCTCTACAGCGGATTATGTCACTGCCTGATGAGACAAATATATACTGTGGTCATGAATATACTTTGGTTAGTCTACTTATTTTTGTACTCTAATCATTTAGTTTCCCAGACACTGTATTCTGAAAGGCTCTAACAATACAATTATACATGTATCCGTTTTGGCAGAGTAATTCGAAATTTGCTTCATCTATTGAACCCAAGAATAATGCACTTCAGGCTTATGCCACCCATGTAGCTCACCTTCGAAACAAGGGATTGCCTACGGTAATTTCAAATTGTTTTTTCTTTCTTAATTGGTTTCTTGGATCTTTTGAAGTTTAAAATCTTAACATTATGCTAATGAGTTATGCTACTCGGACTCTTCATTTTTCTTAAACCATCTATGTTTGACATTGGTGTTCAAGACATATTCGGGTACGGGAATTTGATCATTCAATTATGTGACAAAATATTTTAAGAATTTGAGCATATTTGTGTCAAAGCCACACATGGGTCTGCCCGTCCGAGTAGCATACCTCGTGAGTGTTATTAGATCATGAGATTTGTACAACATGACCAAGGTCTGATTGAGGCTTGGTAAGGTTTAAGGGTTCGAGACCACTTTATTTTGAATGGAAAGATTCAAGGATAAGTTGAATGTGATGTGATGTTTCAGATTCCGAGTACATTAAAGATGGAGAAGGCATGCAATCCATTCCTCCGTACATCAAGTGCAGAAATACGGAAGGCGTTAGAAATTCCGCTGGTGGCAGATGATGCGGAAGCCTTGGGTGTCATATGTCGAGCAATGGATAATTTCTAGTAGTACTTGCATACATAGCTACTAGCCTGCTACACATATATGATACTTCATTCCTGTTTGTGTACAGCTGAATTGATGATTTCTCTTCCATTATGAAATGATCTAAACACAACAAATGTTCATTATTTCCATGTCCATGTGCTTTATATTTTCCCCTTAATTTTTCCTTCTTTTGAAACTTAAATCTCTTAAGCAAATCTCTACAGAAACATTAATTACAATCTAGTTTTTAGTTTAAAGAAGAAAAGGGTCTCTTTAGCCTAAGGCTTCAGCTGCTACTACTAGCCATGGATTTCACCACCTTTCCCACACCATGAAATTTTTCTTCTCCAGTTTCTTGTTGAACAAACAGAGAATCAATATACCCTTTTGAGCTTGAAGCTGGTTCTGATGGACTTCTTTGATATATTATTGCAAGCTGTACATAGTTGCTCGAACTTTCATCATCAATGGCTGTCTTTCCCTTCCCCTTTCCCTTGACAACATAATCCTCTTCTACTTCAGAATCCAAAACATAGTCTCTACCACTGCTGCTTTCGCCTGAAGATGTATTGCTAAAAGTGAGGAAAATTGTAACACTTTCTTTCTTTGCCCTTCGGGAAGAATATAGCTCCTTGTTCTTCCACTGTATAATGGAACAGATTTCGGATTTGAAACTGTTTCGTCTCTGCCTAAACTGTAGGTTGTCGACAGCATTCTCTCGATGCCTTGCCTTTCTTGAACGAGTTTGCCAAGTTCTTCCATTGTTGCTTTGTCTGCTACTGCTCCCTCTGTAGCATTTTGCCCAAGCTCTGTAATCATGATATCAAATGCTTTCTTCTTATGTTGAAGGGATCTTTGGAACCCAAAATGGCATAACATTTAGTTTACATACTATTAAGCTCTTTTATCAATTGAAAGACAGAATATGATAGTAGATGTTTGGATTCAAACTCCAAATGTTGACATTATTCTAACCGTATTGGGATATGATCTCCATTCACATGAAAGATAATAGAAAATTGTTGAACATTACTGTATTGGTACATATTCGTATCTGACACTAGTAACTGGATATGAATAACATTAATAAAAAATGAGTTTTGACAGGAATAAAGTGTAGAACGTACTCGTTTTTCTAGGAAACGCCCAAGGCCTTGATCTTGAAGCTTCTTTTTCCTCCAAAAACACAACAGAACAGCACGACTGCAGCTAAAACTACCAAGAGTATGGACTCCACTAACAGGAAGAGATATATAGAACTTCTATTACCTGCAAGTGAAGGGATAATTTAGCTCTCATTTGATTCTAGAGGAACAACCGAGTTCACAGTCTGAGAATGTATAGCATTCGTGTTGTATTTCATAACGTAATTGGTTTAGTAAGTGTTACATAAATTTCAACGCATTGTGTATTCGTGTTGATTTAGTGTTATTGTATTTTTTATAGTGTCAAAAAGTGCAGTTACCAGTGTGGACAATAAGGTGCTTGCTTGTTCCTTGGGAGCAGCTGGATGAAAGCTTCAGAGCTGGTGACAGGTTCACAAATTTGTGTCAAAACAACTAATTAAGGAAACAAGAAAGCATGACGAAGAATTACCCTTGCTGCGACAAGGTAGCTGGTTGCCGATCTCTGCAAAATACGAAATACCAGCATTAAAGTTTAATGACACCATAGCTTGATTGAATATCTAAACAGTTTAAGCCATTCTGCTCAGAAATCAGAATATCATAGCTATGTGTTTATTTAGTTAAAGAAGCATTGAATTCGAACTTACATGCATACCCATATCTGATACACCCAAATCTGACTGACATGCATACCTATATCTAATACACACACCCAAATCCGACTTACATGCATGATGTTCAGTTGTTCACATCGAAATATTAGTTTAAAAAGCAATGGAAGTAAGACAAGTATGAACTGAAAGAAGCAAGTTATAGGAGCAGGTCGGTGAAACTTACTTGAAGCAGTGACAAAAGCTAGAAGCATGCCCTCGTCCACTACAACGTTCTGCAGATCACTCTTAGACAATGAAGAAAAAAAAGGGCCTGATAAGATGAACCATATAAGACGCTGAGAATGTAAATCCATTGAAGAATCCAAATAACGACGATTAAAAGAAAGATGTAAACCACCATGATTGCTTTCAGACCAGTAGATTTTTCCGGTAGATGGAACCATTAATGTGAAGACTGATCTTTTCGGTTTAATTGCAAAGACATGAGTGAATTGGTCGTTCATATGGATAACCTTTTCTTCCATTTCTATCTGACTAAAATAGGCTGCATAGCCAGAACAATCAAGGAAAATACTATATCGAATCACGGAATCTAATGCATCCGCTCTAGGAAATTTCTCGAGTCCTGTAGGTGAAAATGAGTATAGGAATCCATCCAGTGAACCAATTGTCACCCAACCTCTTGTTTTTGATCAGAAAGTAAAATATTCAAGGAGATCTTGATTGTTCATTCAGTAAATCGAGTAGCTTGAAGTAAATTAAATCAGCTATAAAAGGTTTGAAAGACAGAGAGGGTGATGCAAGTGACTCTTGAGAAGATATGATAGAATAGCTAGCAAGTGGAAGAGATTTTCAGTGTTAGTTTCCTAAACATATAAGCTACGTTATTCCGATTCTTCATTTTTTAAATGCACATGTTGAACATATCTGGATATAGTTATGAGGATATATTCTTCCGAAAGGATAGACAAACTAGAAAAGAATTAATATAAACATATCTGACACGCTGACAACCGAGTTGAATATAAGAATAAGAAAAATGAAAAGACAGTTTGCAAGACGCTAAGTTAGGAGCTTAAAAAGTTGATCTGGAATCGCTAACAAAGAGATTTTCAGTGTTGTTTTACTAGAAAATAGAAAGTAACAGTATGCAAAATCTGTGTTTGATGCAGATTCATTCATGATAAAACTAGTGTTGGACACATACTTTTAAGTTGCATTCCGCTTAGGGATGGACCGACGCATGCTTTAGTTTATATATTTTCTTTGTATTTTCTACTAATGATATAACTTTCCAAGTTCGTACCATCCCACACTCCTACCAGAGACTTAGTGACATAGAATTTAATAAAAAGAACTGAAAAAGACAGTTTGCAAGAATCTAAATTTGGAGGTAAAGAAGTAAAACTTGACCATAAGAATCAACCACCGGTGAAGATTCTGCAGAACTCAGTGGGCCAGTACTTGTCTGCCAGAGAACGTTCCCTGAAGAAACGTTTAGTCCCAGATCAAGAGATTTCTCTGGTACAGTAACGTATAAGAGGCCATTATTTCCTGGTGTAATGGTGTAAACCTTATCAAATGAATCCTGAATCCATGTAAGCTGTGGACTTCGAAACCACATCGAATAAAGTTCCCCTTCAGTATTCAAGATCTGCATATGCAAAAACATGAAAATATCATCCTAGGGGGCAAGCTACAATCTTATATTAAGAGATCTGGAATTTTATCAAACAGTTCGTAGGCTTAAAATGCTAAGAAGACCTTACATAAATACTAGCTTCACATTGAACAGTCACAGGGGCTGAAGCAAAAAAACAATCTGAAACAATTTTCCAGCAACCTTGCCTGTAGCCATACTGATCTAGCACAGGTCCAGTACTCCAAAGTAGCTGTCCACGCATCGAATAGGCAAACAAACCCCGATTTTTAACATTGATAATCACAGATGAATACAATGTGCTTACTGCAATCCCAATAATTTCATCTCCTCGTTCACCTTGGCCAGGATCAAACAGAACATTAATAGTAGGTTCTGAAGTTCCAATTTTCATGATATTGATTTGAAGTACCCTGTTTTCTGCAATCAAATAGATCTACCAATACGTGAAGAAATCATTAATTACTTCATTTTGAAAGAAAACAACTAAGTTGAAGTAGTGATAATTTTTGCTCAATTGGTACCTTTCCTCTACCTCCATGAACTGGGGCATTAGCCATGTTGCATTTGAAAGTCAAAGGTAATAACCAAGCAATGGAACCATTGTTTTCAAATGCAAATAACGTAGCCTCAGAACAAGCATAAATCCTTCCGCTATCTCCAATTAAGGGTTTTGAAAGTCTATCATCACCGTTTCTGAAACGCCATTGACCGTAAAACAAGTGTGGATGATGCGGGTAGCTAGGGAACCATGAGGAATGAGAAAACCCAAACTCGGGAACCATCATGAAGAGGAAGAAGATAAGGAAAAGAATTGCAGGCATTGAGAGATTTTAGGGGAATTTCCAAGATTTGAATTTTGACAGACAGGTTGATAGTATGTGAAAAATTAAAGAACAAAAACGGTTTCTTAACTGCCTGTTTCGGGCGGGAAAACATTGCAAACATACAGGTAAACTAAATTCTTTTTTCT
The DNA here is from genome assembly GCF_006381635.1 of Hibiscus syriacus. Taxonomy (NCBI): domain Eukaryota; kingdom Viridiplantae; phylum Streptophyta; class Magnoliopsida; order Malvales; family Malvaceae; genus Hibiscus; species Hibiscus syriacus. The sequence continues at coordinate 1,775,758 of NW_024063443.1, forward strand.
CATATTGGGTACCTCCACATAATAATAATAATAAAATAACATTTTATTTGTATACTCAAGTCATGTTTTATATGAAACTCGTTTGAGTGTTATTATCTTGTAATCACCCAGAATATTAAAAAAAAATCATGTTTAATGTGATGATTTAGTTTTGTATTTGGGTGTCCAAAACTAGGAACTTTATTAGAATTAAAATGTATCTCCTTGGTAAGTTGCAAGGGTTTTGACAAAATAAATAATAACTTGAAACCAAATGTCAATTTTAGGAAGAAGCCACTTGCTGCTCCTGCAATGCTAGTGGAATGGCAGGCCTCCAACTTGTGCCGTTTGGGGAGTCCATCAGAGCAATTCCAAGAACAGCCAAATCTTTTCTAATTGCATCTGATTTTTCGTACTCTTTCTTCTTTCTTGCCTCGGTTCTTTCCTCGATTTTCTGCAATATTTCGCCTTCTGTTAACTTTGCCCTCTTCAGCGCCATTACCCTCAACTGCTGCAGTGCCTGCAGGTTCAGATAGTTTCATGGTGAATAAAATACAGGACAACAGCATAAGAGAGGAGATTATGCAATAGCTCATAAAATATTGATATCAAACACAAAAAATTTAGCTGTTAGTCTGCAACATGCACTATAGAGCAACATTTGACATCGAGTCTTTACCTCGCAATAACTTGTCGGCATCAGCCCCATTACATTTAGAATATTCCTGATTGTCTTTTCTAGAGCAGCGACCGATTCTATCCGCTTCGCCTGCTTCTTCCCCTGAAAGATCACAGATTTTAACCAACAAAATGGGTTCATAAAATATGGAATCTTGCATTCATCCTTGGAATGATTCAGGTAGAAAAGAGTGATATATGATTCATATGTTTGGGGCCATGCTTTGCTTATGGTTAAACTACAGAGAAGCGCTTTGAAGTTCTATAAAAAAAAATTTAATCAACTGTCTTGAAACCTGATACCTTACGCGTATGAAGTAGATCATTGATGGTTTTCAATGGGTCAGATAATGCTGCCAAGACAACTGGCGTGTGGAGATCATCCGACATGGAAGCGAAAAAGTCGTTATGGAACTTGTTGATGACATTAGAAATCTCAGGCAGAATGAATTCCTGAAGCCCTTTGTCATGCTGGCTCAAAATATCTTCACAATCATGTAGCGTCTGCAGCCAATTGGATCATAGCACAAATGACAGCAGAAAATACTATTCATCAAATCGAAATCAACAAAAATATCGTATCAAAGAAGCTAAAATATCTCCCAGTTTTGTTTGTATACAATGCCTATTGTTGCAAATAATAAAAAAAAACAGTTTTAAGTTGTTGCCTGTCTCAATTCTGAAATTCAAGTCATCAGAAACCATATACAAGGTATTGCTATGCCCTATAATGCTATAACTGTGGCAGATTAATCCAGACAGCAATAAAATCTTTTCAGAAAAAAATATGATTGACGAGATTTATTAGTCCAACTTGTACAGCTTCATATAATGGGTACTAATAAAACTACCAAAATTAACCAAACCTACCATTAAACAATCATTTCCTCCACTACCCATTAAATAAATTCCCCACAAAAAAACCCACTATCTATTGACAATCATCCATTACATGATAAATGAAAGAGGAGCAAAAAACGTGAGGTGGGGAGCCATACGTTAGAGAGAGAAAATTGAAGGAAAAAATAGAGAAAAAAAAACATTCTTGCATTCTGCCAGATTCTTGCCGGCGATCGGGATCTCCGATCAACATTTCGAACAATGAAAAGTTGCACAAGGTCAACACGAACAACATACTGAAAAATTAGGACGATCGGACGGTGACAGTGGCGGATCGGAGAAAACAAAAACGTGTTCGTTAAACAAATTTGGAGCAGATCTGAGACTTTTGATCCAATAACCGTAATTTCCAATGACTGGAATGGTGTTTCATGCAAAAAATCAATCTCATTTCAGCCGTGCGGCACACGTTAACAAAGCTCCCACCTTCCCCACCCGGCGCAAGTTAGCATAACCCATTTGCCCATTTTTATGGGTTAATCTAATATCAATTCTTTTACTAAACCTACCAAAAAGTTTGGACTAATGATTATTCTATTTTTTTATTAAAGTCTTTTTTATTATTAAAGTTTTTATTAAAGTATTTTTCATTTATTTCTTCAACATGGTAATAACCGTTAGGATTTATTTTCTCCGATCTGTCGCCGTCCACCGTCCGATCGTTCTTATTTTTCAGTATGTTGTTCGTGTTGGCCTTGCGCAACTTTTCACCGTTCGGAATGTTGATCGGAGATCCCGATCATCGTAAAAAGGCCAAAAACCGTTCGGATTTATTTTCTTCGATCCGCCGCGGTCCACCGTCAGATTTATTAAAACCATCCCAACTTTACGTTGAACAACTGTCGAGGACTTTCGCCATAAGACTGTCGGGTTTTATGTTTAGCCAAAGAGACTCTAATTTTGTTGCCGTAAATATGATTACCATTCATCTTAGAAATCGTTTTCCTTGCTTCTTAAATTGCAGCATAGCGAATAAACTCGAAGCGAACCCCATTCGAGTTCCTTTTATTAGGAATGAAGGCATCAATAACTTGACCGTGTGTGTCAAATATAGATCCAAGTCTCTTCAAATGGATCTTCTCTGGAAGGTTTTCGATGAAAATCGTGTAACCATTTTTGAACTCGTTACTGATTTTTGGATGGCATTCCTTCCACCCGTTATGAAACCCTTTTCTTCTCCTTCTCGCCACTTCGAAAAACTTTTCATTGGAATACCTTTTCGAAGTGATCTCCTTGGTTCCATCATGAACAACATCAGCTACAGAAAAAATTGGTGTTGGTTGTACCAATGTTGCTTTAACGGAGCACTTTTTCAAAGGAATGGTTGATATCCGACTTTCACCTGACCTCGCTGAATATGTTCTCATATTTTGCTGGTTTTGGGGCACTGGAGTGTGTCTGTAAGTAGTACCGTCGGGCTCAACTGTCCAACCAGCCTCACGGGCCAAGGCGGCCAGAATATCATTCATAGCAGCATGCGAGGGAAGAGGGAAGTTACCATATTGTCTCAATCCAACCAGCATACGTTTGGTGAAAGCTCGCCTGTGTCGTTTCCGAGTCTTTGTCCTCTCCTTTTCTTTCTCCAATTCACGTTTGTCATTGACGGAGAAAGATGAAGTGGTTGCACCGGCGTAACCAGAGGTCTTGAAAACCCTACCTCGTACAACTGCATTCTCCTTCAATTCTAATTCATTTTCCCGCCTATTCAAATCTGCTGCTATTGCTTTAAGTTCCTTCACTCTCGCTTCTAAATCCTTGGCAGAATCCAAAAGAAAATCCACAGTTGCACCACGGCTATATGATTCAAGAGGGAGTTGTGAATTCCTTGACGATTGAGGAGGAACAACAGAGGGCCTCACAGAGGAAGCAGCCACCGCGTATGTTGAATCGAACCCTCTAAGTCGACTGGGCTGAGAGAACGGGGGTTGGACTTTTATGGTTGTTTGAGTTATAAACTTTCACTACAAAAGCAACGATTCTAGACAATAGATACTCGGGTTTTGGTCGCGAACAGACGCTGGGTTCAGTGGTAAGGCAGAGTCGAAACCGGACGACGGAAGTGGCTTAAATTTGTTGTGGTCGGCATGTAGATATGCGGCGAAAGACAGTATTTTTCACAAAACTAAGGCCAGATATGAACTCACAGTGAGCAGACGACCATTCCAGGAAAAAACGACATCACTCGGAGGTCGAAGAATGGCGGCGGACGGCTGACTGCGGCGGCGGACGGTGGGCAACGAACGGAGGAGAGAGAAAACTTTTTAAAACACACCTGGGATCTAGAGAAAATTGAAATCGCCTGGTTTAGAGAGAAGATGGAGCTTCTCACTAACACGTAAACCCACATTATAATGTTACAGTTTATGTCAAAAAAGTTGCATAATTATATGGGGTGAGTCTAAATATACCAAGCAATCTACTAAACCCACCAACTTTTTTATTTTTTTAATAAAGGTGTAGGATATATGGGCGACAAAGAAATAAAAATGGGTACTACTAATAAGGAGATTGAAAGATAAAAAAATTGAATAGTGATTTAGAGTGGTTCGACTCTCAACCAAGTCTACATTCACTACCTTAGCTCCTCACCAAGGATTTTCCAACAAATTCACTAATTTGTTTCTTTTGAGGACAGAGATAACCTTACAACTCTCTAATTTTTCCGGGCTAAACTAGAACCTTTCCCTAGTTTTTACACGGGATAAGCTAGAACATTTCCCATTTACAAAAGGATAAAAGATGTAAACAAGAAAACCTTTCTAGGGTAGGTGTTTACAAGATTGAGCTCACAAGAACAAAATATTTACAAGAGAAAGATGAAATAAGAATGAAAAACTCTTCTCTTGTGTTTAATTACTTGGATAATTGTTCTCTTACTTCTTCAAGTGTCCTTAGCTTGTATTTATAGCTTGGAATGTGTTTGAAGTCGTATATAGTCGTTGGGGATGTTTTGGAGCCGTTTGGGGATGATTTGGAGCCGTTTGGGGATGATTTTTCTACTAAAAAAGGCTGCCCATAATAGGGGGTATCGGTACCCCATCATAGGGTATCGGTACCCCATCATAAGGTATCGATACCCCATCATAGGGTATCGATACTCCTTCAATAAATTCAAATTAACTAGCCGTTACTAGTCGTTGCAGCCAGGGGTATGGATACCCCTGCAGGGGGTATCAGTACCCTATGAGCATTCTGGAATTTTAGCCTTCATGGGGGTATGGATACTCTTGAACATTTTTGCTCAAATCCGAATTTTTAATGTACTTTGAATTATTTTTGAAACCTTTTGAAAACTTTGAATAAATTCAATTCAAATCCAAAAACATTTTGCCTTTAAATTTGTTATATTGAAACATATTTCAACAACAATCATTCACTAAAAACCCACTATCCATTAAATAAAACCCCACTAAAAACCCACTACCTATTATTTTAAATCATCCACCACACTAAAATTCATCATAAAAATCAAAGATGAGAAGAAGGAGCATACGGGAGAGAGAAGAATTAAAGAGAAAAAAGAAAAAAAAACAATTCTTGCATTATGCTGGATTTTCGCCGGCGGTCGAGATCTCCGATCAACGTTCCGAACGGTGAAAAGTTGCGCAAGGCCAACACGAACAACATACTGAAAAATCAGAACGATCGGACGGTGGACGACAACAGATCAGAGAAAATAAATCAAAACAGTTATTACGATGTTGAAGAAATACATGAAAAATATTTTAATAAAAAACTTTAATAATAAAAAAGACTTTAATACAAAACTTTAATAAAAAATATAGAAATAATCATTACATAATCATTACACCAAACTTTTTGGTAGATTTAGTAAAAGAATTGATATATTTAGACTAACCTTATTTAGACTAACCCATAAAAATGGGCAAATGGGTTATGCTAACTTGCGCCGGTGGGGGGAGGTGGGAGCTTTGTTAACGTGTGCCGCACGACTGGAATAAGACTGATTTTTTGCATGAAACACCATTCTAGTCATTAGAAATTACGGTTATTGGATCAAAAGTCTCAGATCTGCTCCAAATTTGTTTAACGAAAACGTTTTTGTTTTGTCCGATCCGCCACCGTCCACCGTTCGATCGTCCTGATTTTTCAGTATGTTGTTCGTGTTGACCTTGTGCAATTTTTTACCGTTCGGAACGTTGATCGGAGATCCCGATCGCCAGCAAGAATATGACAGAATGCAAGAATGTTTTTTACTCTCTATTTTTTCCTTCAATTTTCTCTCTCTCACGTATGGCTCCCCACCTCACGTTTTTTGCTCCTCTTTCATTTATCATGTAATGGATGATTGTTAATAGATAGTGGGTTTTTTGTGGGGAATTTATTTAATGAGTAGTAAAGGAAATTATTGTTTAATGGTAGGTTTAATAAATCTTGGTAGCTTTAGTGGTACCCGTCTAAATATACCAATTCTTTTACTAAATCTACCAAAAAGTTTGGTGTAATGATTATTTCTATATTTTTTATTAAAGTTTTTTATTAAAGTATTTTTTATTATTAAAGTTTTTTATTAAAGTATTTTTCATTTATTTCTTCAATATGGTAATAATCGTTCGTATTTATTTTCTCCGATCTGTCGCCGTCCACCGTCCTATCGTTCTGATTTTTCAGTATGTTGTTCGTGTTGGCCTTGTGCAACTTTTCACCGTTCGGAACGTTGATCGGAGATCCCGATCTCCGTAAAGAGGCCAATAACCGTTCGGACTTATTTTCTCCGATCCGCCGCTGTTCACTGTCCGATCGTCCTGATTTCAGTATGTTGTTCGTATTGGCCTTGCGCAACTTTTCACTGTTCGGAACGTTGATCGGAGATCCCGATCGCCGGCGAAAATCCGACATAATGCAAGAAATGTTTTTTTCTCTTTTTCTCTTCAATTCTTCTCTCTCCCGTATGCTCCTCCTTCTCTTTGATTTTTATGATGAATTTTTGTATAGTGGATGATTTAAAATAATAGGTCGTGGGTTTTTTAATGGGGTTTTATTTAATGGGTTTTTAGTGGATGATTGTTTAATAGGTAGTGGGTTTTTTATTAGGACCAAAAGTTGGTTTGACTTGGTAGGTTTAGTAAATCTTGGTAGATTTAATAGTACCCATTTTTATTTCTTTGTCCCTCATATACCCTACACCTTTATTTCTTTGCCGCCCATATACCTTACACCATTATTAAAAAAATAAAAAAGTTGGTGGGTTTAGTAGATTGCTTGGTATATTTAGACTCACCCCATATAATTATGCAACTTTTTTATATAAAATGTAACATTATAATATGGGTTCACGTGTTAGTGAGAGAAGCTTCATCTTCTCTCTAACCCAGGCGATTTCAAATTTTAAATTTCTCTAGATCCCAGGTGTGTTTAAAAAAAGTTCTCTCTCCTCCATTTGTTGCCCGCCGTCTGCCGCCATCGTCCGCCGCCATTCTCCGACCTCCGAGTGTCGCCTTTTTTCCTGGAATGGTCGTCTGCTCACTGTGAGTTCAGATCTGACCTTAGTTCTGCGAAAAATACTGTCTTTCGCCGCAAATCTACACGCCGACCACAGCAGATTTAAGCCACTTCTCGCCGTCCGATTTCGACTCTGCCTCACCACTAAACCCAACGTCTGTTCGTGACCAAAACCCGAGTATCTATTCTCTAGAATCGTTGCTTTTGCAGTGAAAGTTTACAACTCAACAACCATGGAAGCCCAACCCCCGTTCTCTCAGCCCAGTCGATTTAGAGGGTTCGATTCAACATACGCGATGGTTGCTTCCTCTGTGAGGCCATATGCTGTTCCTCCTCCATCGTCAAGGAATTCATAACTCCCTCTTGAAACATATAGCCGTGGTGCAACTATGGATTTTATTCTGGATTCTGCCAAGGATTTAGAAGCGAGAGTGAAGAAACTTAAAGTAATAGCAGCAGATTTGAATAGGCAATAAAAGAAATTAGAATTGAAGGAGAATGCAGTTGTACGAGGTAGGTTTTTCAAGACCTCTGGTTACGCCGGTGCAACCACTTCATCTTTCTCCGGCAATGACAAACGTGAATTGGAGAAAGAAAATGAGAGGACAAAGACTCGAAAACGACACAGGCGAGCTTTCACCAAACGTATGCTGGTTGGATTGAGACAATATGGTAACTTCCCTCTTCCCTCGCATGCTGCTATGAATGATATTCTGGCCGCCTTGGCCCGTGAGGCTGGTTGGACAGTTGAGCCCGACGATACTACTTACAGACACACTCTGGTGCCCCAAAACCAGCAAAATATGGGAACATATTCAACGAGGTCAGGTGAAAGTCGGATATCAACCATTCCTTTGAAGAAGTGCTTCGTTAAAGCAACATTAGTACAGCTAACACCAGCTCTTTCTGTAGCTGATGTTGTTCATGATGGAACCAAGGAGATAACTTTGAAAGGGTATTCCAATGAAAAGTTTTTCGAAGTGACGAGAAGGAGAAGAAAAGGGTTTCATAACGGGTGGAAGGAAAGCCATCCAAAAATCGATAACGAGTTTAAAAATGGTTGTTACACGATTTTCATGGAAAACCTTCCAGAGAAGATCCATTGGAAGAGCATTGGATCTATATTTGGCACACACGGTCAAGTTATTGATGCCTTCATTCTTAATAAAAGGAACTCGAATGGGGTTCGCTTCGGGTTTACTCGCTATGCTGCAATTGAAGAAGCAAGGAACGCGATTTCTAAGATGAATGGTAATCATATTTATGGCAACAAAATTAGAGTCTCTTTGACTAAACATAAACCCCGACAGTCTTATTGGCGAAAATCCTCGACAGTTGTTCAACGTAAGGCTGGGATGGAAGATATTCCGAGTAATAAACTCTGTGAAGTTGAGAGTGTTGTGGATGAAGGTAAACTTCACGTGTTGAGTAACTGTCTTGTGGGGTGGTGCAAGAACTTTATCAAAATTGGTAATCTTGCTAACCAAATACAAGCCAAAGGACTAGTTGGCTTCATGCTAATGAGAGCTGCTGGAAATGATGTTCTAATGGTTTTTAAAGACTCCGATTCGTTGAGAATAGTGAAGGATGAGAAACTAGAGACTCTTGCAGAATGGTTTTCCAGAGTGGAAACTTGGTCAGAGAGCCTAGTGGTGGAGTGTCGTCGCGTCTGGTTGTCTGCGAAGGCATTCTTTTTCACGCTTGGAATTGGAATACTTTCAAAAACATTGCATCTAAGTGGGGCAAATTAGTAGCAATCGACAACAGTTGTGAGTTTTCATCGTCTTTCGATCGGGCTAAAATTCAAATACTCACAAAGGCTCAAGGGAGAATTGATGAGTTGATGGAGTTGAAGGTCGACGATAATTTGTTCAAAATCATGGTGCACGAAGTTGATCATTCCTTCAAACCTAACTCTTGGGTCCCCGAAGATTGCGATATTTCACTAGAACTTGTTCCTCCAGCTGGTTCTTAATTGCTCGACAGCTGTATTCAGAGGCGTTTATTTTAGTTTTTGGTTGTAAATGTTGATTTTTATTGTATTCGAAGGTGTTGTTAGATGGGTTAATAGGACAGATTGACTGAACTACTTTTGTAGTTCATGGGTGGTTTAGGATTGTTCCCTGTTTATCTGTTTCTGTTAAGGGTGTTTACCAGGTTGTATCTTATGTAATTTCTTATGTTCAATAAAATCCTAAGGCACTCTTTTCCTCCTTCCGCTGATTAAGGAGCTACCCTACTAGCTCCATTAATCAAGAAGGGAGTTTTTAACGAGACATGAAATTCTTATAAAAAATATATAATTATGCAACTCGGTACACACATGCAAACAAAGAGAGTAAAGGAGAGACCGTGTAACCTGATAGATGTAGAAAAGGCGTTCTGAAGCACTTTCAAGTAACACATCAGAGTAGTTGATTGGAGATCGATAGTGAGTTCCCATTAAGAAAAGTCTCAAAGCTAGTGGATGATAAAGATCTATAACCTGAGAAACAGTAAAAATGATTAGCAAGATAAAGATCCGAGCGAACTTATTATTTAATCAAGAGTAAAATTATGTGTCAAAGATCATCGCAAACCTACCTGCCTAATCGTGAAGAAGTTTCCTAGGGATTTGGACATTTTCTCTGAGTCAATAGTGACAAAGCCATTGTGTATCCAGTAGCCTACATTACTCTGTTTACATGCAGCACAACTTTGTGCAATTTCATTTTCATGGTGAGGAAACACAAGGTCCATTCCTCCACCATGTATATCAAAAGTGTAACCCAAATAAGCAGCACTCATGGCACTGCACTCAATATGCCATCCAGGTCTTCCAGGTCCCCAAGGACTCTCCCAAAAGGGCTCCCCTTCTTTTGCAGACTGCAAAAATATTCAAATGATAATCAAGAAAAATAATACCATGCTGAGAAAGCCTACTTGGTGGTAGGTATATAACATATAGTATTCTTATTTTTAAATTCAACACACCTGTATCTAAAATATAAAACTGGCAAAGTTGACATAAACTCAAGATAAACAATAATAACTAGTTTAAATTGAACCATAAGCTGATTATAATAGTTAAACATTTACAGCCAAAGAAGTTATTATAATGAGCTTTAAGGATGATTTTAGGGATATATATTCATTTTGCAAAACTGAGACTTAGAACAAAAACAAGAAATAATGCAGTTTGATGTAATATTTACTTATTATCTCAGTGGCATGAAACCCTTCTTTACATATTCCAACACTCCCATTTACGGTATCAGTTAGGAAAGCCTGGGCTCCTTCCTCCGCCCACTGTTTAACAGCTCAAGCTGAGACATTGCGCAAAGTTCACATTTAATGCATACCTGGTTGGGTACGAATAATGAAGAAAAACTACAATTTTAATCTACAGATAGTCAGGTACTTTATGTGATACTCGCAACATATTTTCCACTTTTGATAGTAGTATATATTATATAGTATATAATCCACGCATGACAAAGGTGTATCATAATATTTCTCATAAAGCTTGCCTTCCATAATGCAAAATCAGCTGGATTTCTCTTCCTTGAGTCAACAGCAACACGCTCCCCGGCTCGATTATCTTCTACTTTCCGCCCAGATAACTGGCCATAATGTGGAAATTTTTCTACCGCAAAGAAAACATCACCTTCAACTCTGTAGGCATATCCATTATCAACAATCTGTTCGAGGTAGCACGTTGTAGATTAAAAGAAAGAAAAGATCAGCTACAGACGAATTCAGACAAATGTAATTATAAGTTAATACAAGTCTAAATATCCATCTTGGCATTGCAAAGCCTTAGTTAAATAGGTCAATATTAGAACTTCTGTTGCAAATAAAGGTTCTAATTATAGCAAGAGAAGGGTGCAGAAATGGAAATAAAGTCAATTTTGGGTTTGTTCGGTAGGAAAGGTGATCATTTTCCATACCCATGAATAAAAACAAATCACTCCAATTCGGAATGATACTACTATTTTCCATCTTTCCAATTTTCTTTCCAGCTTCCAAGCAAAGCATTAAAGATTAGCAAAAATCTAACATAAAGGACATGAAATGATAAACAAAATCATGAATTATAGTCAATACTGCTATAAAATATTTACACCAAGAATTTTAAAAAAAACAAAATCATGAATTATAGTCAATACTGCTATAAAATATTTACACCAAGAATTTTAAAACAGGGTGTATTACTTTGAGAATTCGCATCATTCCCTGCTTTTTTGAAGGTATCAAGAACATCCATCATAAGGCAATAAAGTGGCAATAAACAGCATTGCAACGTAAAATTGTTACAGGTAGAAACTTTGCAGGCATTACCAATATAGCATGCCAAAGAAGAGATGCTAATTGCCAATGAATAAGAAAACATACAACCAATAGTCCAGAAACTACCTGCTTGATCATATCAATGATCTGAGGCATATGATCTGACACACGAGGTTCAACAGATGGAGGCAGACATTGAAGATGCACCATATCTTGATTGAATTCATCACAGTACCGTCTGCTCAAGTTGATCGGATCCTCCCCCAATTCATTTGCTCTAGCAATTATCTACATAATTTGAAAAAGTGCAGACTCAGCTATCCTGTTATGTCAATTAAAAGGGAATAGTCGGCATCCAAATCTTAAAGGAAGGAAAAGAAAATAATTTGAAAGACATTTTCCCAAGCACTAGCAATTTAAAGATGAAATTTTGAATTAAGCAATAACAACAAAAAATTTAACTCATTTGTTCCTTAAAAGTATCGACTGAATAAATGAAATGCCCTCTAAAGATTAAGGAACTCTTTTGTTATTACTTTTAGAGCTTGATTTTGGTTTCCAAAAATATTTCCGGGTAAGAATGCAAGCAACAACGTTTTTTTTCTTTTTGAGAAAAAAAATAATTTTACTTTTATAAAGAATAATTATGTTAGAATAAACATTTCATTCTAGTCTTCACTTTTTTTATCTTTAATTTATAAGTTTGCTTTCAATCATTAGCCTTGTTCTTTCAAAAATATTTTAAGTAACACTTGATCAAAGCAATAAACTCAAACTTATGTTTTTAAGTTTCAGTTTTTGCTACTGCAATGGGTGGAGCATAACTTTATGCTTTATCACTATACATGCTACGATTAAAAAAAATCAACTTGAAATAAAAAAGCAAAACAACATTTTGCAGCTAAAAGATACAAAGAACATATACAAAAACTGACCTTGTCATCTACATCAGTGAAATTCCGAACATAGCAAACTTCATAGCCCAAATGCTTAAGATATCTGCCTAATTCCACAATTTTAACCCACAAAACCCAAATTCAAAATTTCCAATTAGTACACAATCCAATCACAAATAAAATTCAAATTGAAAAAAAAAGAATTCACTAAATGGAATTGGGAAGAGAGTAAAGGAAGACCTGTAAAGAACATCGAAAGTAACATAGACACGAGCATGCCCGATGTGGCTGAGATCGTAAGCGGTAACACCGCAAACGTACATCCCAACTTGACCTTCAACTTTGGGCTTAAACAATTCCTTCTTTTTACTCATCGTGTTGTGCAGCCAGAGGTCCGATGAGGGAATCTCAGGCTCCACCGTTTTGCCATTGATCAGCGGCTGTGATGATGTGCTCAAGGAGGTGAAACAACGTCGGATTGGATTTCTCCGTTTTGGATGATTGAAAGAGCGAGTACTGAATTGGAGCGAGCGGAGTGAGTTGGGGAAGGGAGAGAATCGGATGGAGAACAGAGGTTTGTAGCACTTCAGGAGAGTGCCCATTCGGTACCTTTGGATTCCTGGGCCTGCTTTTCTCGTTATCTATAAAAAGTAAATATAGAAGTAAGTATGTAAACTTTACATAAAATTAACTTCTTAGTACTTAAATAATATTTAGTTAAAAATAAATATTTAAATTCTTTTTATACTTTTAAGTATTTATTATTAAAAAAATCGTTAAGTGACATGCATTACATCTAGATTTTTTTTAAATATTTTTAAATAATATTTTATTTTAAAAAAATTTAAATGTGATATATATCATTTAACAACTTTTTATGATAAATACCTAAAAATATAACGAAAAAAACTTTAAACATTTAATTTTAATAAAAAACTCTTTACGTATTAAAAAGTTGTTTGAGACATTATTTATGTATTTATTTTTGTGTTAGGCCTAAAAAGTCATTTAGGTACATAACACTCACACCGAATCATTTGTATGTGTAGACACTTATTTTCTTAAAAGATTAAACTAGCAAGAGTTTATATTTTAGGAGGACTCTTCCACCACCATATCTTTTAAAGCAACAACCACACCAACAAACGTGCAACAACCAAGTAAGGAGTTTAGTTGCATTAGGATTCTATTGTTAATAGGATTCTAAAAATAGTTAGTTTTTTTCACTATAAATACATGTAATCCTCTCCATTTGTAACACACGATTTACATACAAGATATAGAGGAAAGCACGAAAAAATACAAAGGCAAAGCTATTGTAAACGATTCGAAAAGGAAATAAAAGGTAGCATGTTATTTTTCTTGAGATTTGGTTTGAATAACCCAAAGCGTGGGTTGCGCCGATGACCAAAAAGAGGTGGGGTTTCGAAGTTTCGAACCTAGATCTACTCCCGAGGCATGTTCATTTTTTAAAGTATTTAATATTCTCCTAAGTCAATCTTAATCTTTAATTTACCTTGAAATTTACCATTTAATTTTACTTTTATATTAATTTTGTCCCCTATATATATATATATATTTAACTATATATATTCTTCTTTTTTTATTTATATTATATTATTTTTATTATATATATCTTATATCATTATATATATATATATATATATATATGTATGTATGAATGTATTAATTTTTCTCCATTTACTATGTATATATTTTTTCTTAATATTTATTTATACGTTTTATGTATTTTCTTAATATTCTATTTTGTTTTTATTTATTTATAAATATATATTTTTACTTATTTTATTTGTTTCTATTTTTTTTCTTATACATGATATCTTTATTTTTATTTGTTTTACTTAGTATTATTATTATTTTATTTGTTTTAGTAAATACTACTTATATGTACACATTATTTTTATTTCTTTTTAATTTCTTTTACCTTTTTTATTTTTTTACTCCATTAATTTTTTCCTTTTATTGTGTCTTTGTTTTTTAACATTTATTCATTTTGTTTATTTTATTATTTTATTATTTTTTACGTTTTTGTTATTTTCTATTTTTCTTGTTTTATTTATTATTCTCACGTTTGTACACTTGTTATCCTAATTCGATTTTATACTCCGCTATGAATCTAACGTTTTTATCTTTTAAGGGTATTCAAATCAATCAATTGTCAGTAATTTGAATTGGGTATGTTAAATTTTAATTTAAATTTTGATTTTTTGCAACTAAGACAACCGATAAATTAATTGGTACCGAAAGGGCGGTTCAAGAGTGTTAATCCTTCCTTGACCGTAACCGACTCCCGAACCTGACATATTTCTGGTAAAAACGCAGATCAGATAAGATGGTGTCCGACCCACCTAAATTCATTTTAAAATGGTCGGTGGCGACTCCAATCCACATTTTTTAAGTCAAAGCCTAATTCGGGGCCCAACCGAAAGACGGTTACGACAGCTTGGCGACTCTGCTGGGGACAGGTAAGCGAGTCAGGCTAAGGTAATTTTTAGTTGTCTTTTTAACTAAAAGGGTAAGTTTTGAATTTTAAGGTAACTTTTTTATCTTTATTACTTACTTTTGATTACATTTTTCAAATAAATAGTTGTACTGACGTTTTTTAATGATTTCAGATTTTTCAAAAGTGTTCATCTCAGGCTCTATACCCGAGCTCCGAACCCTTTTAAGTGGGGGTGAAAGCGACGCCTTCGTGGGAATTTATTCTCCGTATGGGCCTAGCAAGTAACCTTCGGGATTCATATACCTTATGTCTTCGTGTGAATTTATTCTCCGTATGGACATAAGGAAATGTATCCTCTCAAGTTTAACTTAGTCCACACAAGCCTGTGATGGGTTTAGGACTAAGGGTCTGGCAAGCCCAAGGGGGCACTAGCAAGGAGAACTCGAGTACCTTTCTATAGAACCAAAACCGGGAGACCATGGAGAATTAGAGATCACCCCAAAACCTCATTGCAAACCCTAGGCTGCTTTGTTTCATGCTTTATTTTCTGTTCAAAGCATGCGAACTAGACAAATATGCGGTTAGGATTTGTTTAAAATTAGCATGCGGGAAAGAGATCATGTCCGGGTAGGAATTAAAGCATGTGGGGTAGGATTTTTCATTTTTATTATTGTTTTGATTTACCTCACTAACTCTTTTTATTTTTTGTTCTCTTTTATTTTGTTCTCATCATTCGCATCATTTAAAAGAAGTGTTAATCCACTAAAAAAATGTTTGTTAAACATTAATAATATGCATTAATGAACAAAGGGTTGTAATACAAGAGATGAAGAACGCAGGGGTCCGACTATGGTCAGAAAAGACTCAGAAAGAAAAGGAGGACAACCTGCAAGGCAACTATGTGTCACATTCGATCAAGAAGACGTGGTGCCCACAATCAAATACATCAAAAGTTAACTTTTCAAAGATAGGTTGACAAAGGTGGTAGGGGCAAGACGAGAAAAAGATTACTAACCTCGAGAATCCATTCAAAGACAACAAGAACAAGATGGCAAGTCATTGTCGACAAATTCAAGAAACAAGCAAATGAACTTTGGATAATCCCTTTGATGGAGGATTTCAATGGAGTTTCTGATTCAGCAAATGATGAAAGCCAAAGATGCAGTCATTTGATACTTTTGGGAACCAATACAAAAAATAACTCAACATTTTCACGGTTCATCCAGAGAGGTCAGAGCGGTTCAACAGGTTATTCAACCGGCGAAAGACGAAGATAAATGACTAGTCAACCTGTTCTGGGTCTAGAGGATTTAGTTCGAATGTACCTTTAAATATGTTTAATGTCTCTTAAAAGATAAAACAC
Organism: Hibiscus syriacus; assembly: GCF_006381635.1. NCBI lineage: Eukaryota > Viridiplantae > Streptophyta > Magnoliopsida > Malvales > Malvaceae > Hibiscus > Hibiscus syriacus. Next base: position 1,791,770 of record NW_024063443.1, read on the forward strand.
TTTTGTCCCAATAAAAATTATTTATAATAACAGACATGTTTTTGGATCAATGCCTCGAACATTTCATGCATTTTTACATTTTGCATTTTACATCTACATTTCATTTTTAAATATTTTCATAAACATGAAATTTCTTCATGGATGATTCGATGAAGTGGTCTTAACCACATAACACCACATAGAAGCAAGATTTTAACAATTAAAGAAAAAACTGAAATCAGTACAGTGGGAGTTTGATCAGTTGATTGTAGGACTAAGCCTGCCAGGATGATCTGAGAAAAGAGTCCCCATCTCCTAAGTGCTACGATGTTAAAGCTGTTTGCGGTTACCACATAGGAACCCCCAAACATTCCTCTAAGAACTATAAGGCACTGAAGCGCAAAATCTAAAACTTGATGGCTTCAGGGACATGGACAGCCGGAGAAGGGGACATTGCACATATCATTTACACTTAGAGGATTGTTTTGTTTGAACACGTCTTTGATCTTTCATTTTTGCGTAATCTTTTAAACAATTAAATTTATGCTACTTTCTAAGGTGAAGCAATTGAACGAGTTTTAATCTTTAGTTCTTCGAATATTAAATGAATTAATGATTCTTTTAATTCTTCAAGAATTATAGATTTTTTGACATATGACAAGATTAGACATCTCTTATCCTGTCTCAAACCCCAAAATAAAATACCTTGATTCTTTACCCAAAATAACTCATGGTCATTACCAAAAAGACCAAATTTTGACATTACTTTCCTTTGAAACTTTTGAAATTGCCTTATCTTTGATACACCCATACTTTCTTTAAGTCAATAAAGTCACCATTGTCTTTAGACTCAAAATTGATATTTTATGCCATTAAAAGGAAGCATGAACATTGAGACATATTGGGGGCAAGAAGCAGAAAGAAGAATTCACTCGAAATAATTCTACCATGCATTAATTACACTGTTTTCATATGAATAAAAATAATCCTGAAAATCTATCCCCCTGGGGATACCTCTTCTGTGAAAGCTTCCATGTATGAAATGATGAACGACTTTCTTTCTTTACCCCTTCACAATAGGAGAAAATATATATCCCTTATGTCCCCTTTTGAGCCTATAATATTTTTTCTTCTGATTCAACCCTAACCAAGGATCACCCTCCACACTAGGGGGCAAGGTGGAGAAAATCTGCTCGCATGAGTGAAGACATTGATTCAGATGAGATACCGAAAGGTGAATCAAATGCCAAGTGCAAAGATTCAATCAGAATAAAAAGAAAAAAGAAAAAAACAAAGAGAAAATAAAAAAAACAAAGGAAAATTGAAGAAAAAAGAAGACAAGATGCATATGCAAAGATTCTCTCGATTCAAACGATGCATCAAGATTCAAACTATGAGATTGATCAAGCACAATCATTTTCGAATCACTGAATCACTTCACTCGAAGATCATAGAGCAACAAATGAGATTGATCAAGCACAATTATTTCTAAATCACTGAATCACTTCACTCGAAGATCATAGAGCATCAAGAGAGAGACATATACGAGCAAATTCAAATTGAGCAAGATATGATTGAAGATATCAGAATGAATTGATCATTGGTTCAATACCCTGAAACACTTATTGGGCCTATTTATCCTTTTCTTTCATAACCATGAACCATGGCCTACATTATATGCCTTTAAAGTCCCTTCTAATCATACATGAAGTTCTGAACAGAAGAGACTATCTTCATATTTCATCCCGCCCATCAGGATTAATCTTTATTTGCAAAAAACAGTGTAAATGCATGATAGAGAAAAATAAAAAAAGAGGGTTCAAGACATAAATTACGAATGACGTCTTGAAACCAAAGGAGGATTCGAGTTGAAAAACCTGAAAAGGCGGCTCAAATACAAAAATTGGGCAGGTGAGGCGATCGTACGAATTCCTTGATAAGGCATCACACAAATTCCTTGATAAGGCATCGCACAATCCGAGCTTGACCATGAAAGCTGGGAATCAGAGAACACTTCCAATAGAGGAGCATGCAAGATACCCCATCAAACCTTTGAGCATCAAATAAACAAAAATGTCAAACCTTTGACCAAACATAATAACCTGAGACATTTTTATCCTTTCCTTACTTAACATTTCCCAAAAATAGATTTGATCTTGGCACGTGTCAAACGGCTATAATTTATTAAAGGATTAACAATGTAATTAATTCTTTGATATCCAATGAACTCTAGTTTTATGATTTGTCTCAATTGTAAAATCGTGATAGGGACAATATTTTCAAAACTTTTTGTTAAACATTTTTCGAAACTTTTTTTGATATTTTCAGAACTTTGAAAATAAGAAAGAAAGAAAAACATTTTTTTTTCAAAACAAGACAATCTCTCTAGAGTTGATTTTGCTAAATGACATCTGGCTCTCAAACACAAAACTCATGCTTAGAATCAATATTGAAGCAAGAAATCAGGAACAATGAGGGCATCTTTGAAGATTCAACATCAAATATTGGGGCATTTTTTTAGATTCAACATCGAATATTGGGGCATCTTTGGGAATTCAACATCCTGATGCAAATTATCAGACCTTTTGAAGGCATTTCCTCCATATGCAGGAACAAGCACACAAAGCACGAGACTCCATCCAGGGGATAAAACAGAAGTAATTCATATTACATGCATCTTAGACATACTTAAGAGCATCGCATTTATCATTTTTTATACATAAATTTTTGCAGCTTTTAGATTCAAGTTTCAACTTTAAGATGAATGATGCTCGATTCAAAATCACATGGTGGTTGCTCTACCTCACAGCGAAGGGGCGACTGTCTGACAACAAAACAACTTTCCAGTTTCAGTCAGAGTCAATTTCAACTTCACGGCAAAGGATATTGAACTCAAAGCGACACAATTCGCTCGAGAGTAGATTTCAACTTCACGACGAAAGATATCTAGCTCGAAGCCAAACTTCACAATAAATGGGTCATCCACGGTTTCGACTTCACAGCGAAGGGAATCGTGTCTACCCGCAACATACAATACTTGGATTTCAACTTCACAACGAAGGATATCCAAGTCAAGGCTCAACTTCACGACGAAAGGGCCACCTGTGATTTCAACTCCACGACGAAGAATATCGTGCCACTCGAGACAACACAAGTTCAACTCCACAACGAAGGGACAACTGGTTGTGAACAAACAATTTCCCAATTTCATAGCCAATTTCAACTTCATAAGGAAGGATATTGGACTCGAGACAACACAAGTTCAACTTCATAACGAATGGACGACTGGTTGTCAACAAATAATTTCCCAATTTCAGAGCCAATTTCAACTTCACAGCGAAGGATATTGGACTCGAGATAGCACATACTCAACTTCACAGCAAAGGGGCGACTGGCTGTCAACAAACAATTTCTTAGTTCCAGAGCCAATTTTAACTTCACGGCGGAGGATATTGGACTCGAAACAATACAAATTACTTGGATTTCAACTTCACGACGAAGGATATCCAATTCCAAGGCTCAACTTCACAACAAAGGGGTCATCCACGGTTTTAACTTCACGACGAATGGAATCGTGCTCACCATTGTCTCTCTTGAGACAGTTTCCAAGTTTCCCTTGAAACAAAATATTTAAATCTGTTTTCATTGAAACTAATTTCGTCTCCCTTTAGACATTTTCTTTTGGAACTAAATTTTGTCTCCCTTGAGACAGTTTCTCTTGAAACATAAACATTGAAAATATTTCCCTTGAAATGAATTTTGTCTCTCTTGAGATAGTTTCTCTTGAAACAAAATCTTTGAATCTGTTTCCCTTGAAACAAATTTCGTCTCCCTTGAGACATTTTCTTTTGGAACTAAGTTTTGTTTCTCTTGAGATAGTTTCTCTGAAACTAAACATGAAAAACATTTCCCTTGAAATGAATTTTGTCTCTCTTGAGAAAGTTTCTCTTGAAACAAATTTCGTCTCCCTTGAGACATTTTCTTTTGGAACTAAGTTTTGTCTCTCTTGAGATAGTTTCTCTTGAAACATAAACATTGAAAACATTTCCATTGAGATGAATTTTGTCTCTCTCGAGATAGGTTCCCTTGAAACAAAATTTTATCTCCCTTGAGACAGTTTCTCTTGAAACATAAACATTGAAAACATTTCCCTTGAAATGAATTTTGTCACTCATGAAATAGTTTCCCTTGAAATAAATTTTGTCTCCCTTGAGACAGTTTCTCTTGAAGCATAAACTTTGAAAACAGTTTCCTTTGAAACAAAATCTTTGAATATGTTTTACGTTAAACAAATCTCGTCTCCCTTGAGACAGTTTCTTTTGGAAGTTTTTGTCTCTCTTGAGACAGTTTCTCTTGAAATAAATTTTGTCTCTCTTGAGATAGTTTCCATTGAAACTTCAATCTTTGAATACATTTTCTCTTGAAACATAAAAAACCTTTGAAATTGTTTCTCTTGAAACACAAAAAAAAACCTTTGAAAATGTTTCTCTTGAAACACCAAACCCTCGAGTTCGATTACACTCAGCTTCGAGGGCACATCATTTACATCATAACTCAAGGCTAGAAGGGTTATCTGTCACCAAAAGACCTTCGAGTTCGACTATGCTCAGCTCTAAGGCACATCATTTACAGTATAGCTCAAGGCAACAAGGGCTATCTGTCAATAAAATTGTCGAGTTCGATTCTATTCAACTTAATGACACTTCAATCACACTATTGTCCGGCTGCAATCGAGGTTTTTCAAGCCGAGAAGAAGGTCTGGGTTAGCCGTGCCTCAGTAGCAAGAAGGCTTTTTTCCGTCAGCATAACTTAAGTCGAGAAAAACTATCTGTTAGCGAAGATTTTTCGAGTTCGGTTTCATTCAGCTCTAGGGCATATCAACCACATTGTGGAGTCAAGAGATTACTTTCCAATCGAATTTTTAGCCAAGGTCTTTAAATCGAGAAGAATACCAAAGTGGACTACAACGAGAAGCCACATTCTGATTCAAATCATTTCAAGATGGACTTGACTTCGCGACGGAGGAGCCATCCGTAATTCAATTCGACAAGGAGTTATTCTTCAACTCCACTGAACGAAAATTTGTGTCTTTTTATATTTGTCCTATTTTTCGTTCCACGAAAAAAGACAAAGAGGGGCAGCTGTAGACACCAATTTTCTTAAAAGATATAACTAGCAAGAGTTTATCTTATAGGAGGACTCTTCCACCACCATATCTTTTAAAGCAACAACCACACCAATAAACGTGCAACAACCAAGCAAGGAGTCTAGTTGCATTAGGATTCTATTGTTAATAGGATTCTAAAAATAGTTAGTTTTTTTCACTATAAATACATGTAATCCTCCCCATTTATAACACACGATTTACATACAAGATACAGAGAAAAGCACGAAAAAATACAAAGGCAAAACTATTGTAAACGATTCGAAAAGGAAATAAAAGGTATCATCTTTTTTTACATTGATTCGTTCATTTCTCGCATATGCATGCTATTTTTCTTGAAATTTGGTTTGAATAACCCAAAGCGTGGGTTGCGCCGATGACCAAAAAGAGGTGGAGTTTCGAAATTTCGAACCTAGATCTACTCCCGAGGCATGTTCATTTTTTAAAGTATTTAATATTCCCCCAAGTCAATCTTAATATTTAATTTACCTTGAAATTTACCCTTTAATTTTACTTTTATATTAATTTCGTCCCATATATATATTTTTAATTATATATATTCCTCTTTTTTTATTTATATTATATTATTTTTATTATATATATATATATATGTATAGATGTATTAATTTTTCTCCATTTACTATGTATATTTTTTTTCTTAATATTATATTTTATACGTTTTTATATATATATTCTTAATATTCTATTTTTTATTTATTTATTTATATATATATTATATTTTTATTTTATTATTATTTTTCTTAATATCATGTATATCTTTATTTTTATTTGTTTGACTTAGTATTATATATTTATTATTTTTATTTGTTTTAGTAAATACTACTTTATATGTACACATTATTTTTATTCATTTTTAATTTCTTTCACCTTTTTTATTTTTTTATTTCATTATTTTTTTTTCTTTTTATCTGTGTCTTTATTTTTTAACATTTTATTTATTTTGTTTATTTTTATTATTTTTTACGTGTTTTGTTATTTTTTATTTTTTCTTGTTTTATTTATTATTCTCACATTTATACACTTGCTATCCTAATTTGATTTTATACTCCGCTACGAATCTAACGTTTTTATCTTTTAAGGGTATTCAAATCAATCAATTGTAAGTAATTTGAATCGGGTTTGTTAAATTTTAATTTTAATTTCGAATTTTTGCAACTAAGACAACCGATAAATTAATTGGTACTGAAAGGGCGGTTTAAGAGTACTAATCATTCCTTGACCGTAACCGACTCCCGAACCCGACATATTTCTGGTAAAAATGCAAATCAGGTAAAATGGTGTCCGACCAACCTAAATTCATTTTAAAATGGTCGGTCACGACTCCAATCCGCATTTTTTAAATCAAAACCCAATTCAAGACCCAACCGAAAAACGGTTACGACAGTATGGTACTGCCTTCAGCCTATACTCGCAGAAGGCAATTTGCCCTTTGCAGCTATTTATTTATAGGATCAACATCTAGGTTAAGCTATAATCATAGTCACTAACGTTTAGGTAATTTCCTTTTAATTCTTTAAAGTTTTGAAAATTATGATTTAGTCGTTAAAATTATCAATAAATAACAAAATGGTTACTACACATCTATGATGCAGCATATTAATATTTAATTTGACCTCTAAATTATAATCAAAACATCAATTTAATCTGGAAAAAAATCTTTTACACTAAGGCAATATATACTTTTAACTTTGAAATGTTTTATGAAAATCATAAATAAGATATTTTGTATGTCAAATGAATTCATTTTATTTGTTAACTTAAAAATCACGATTTAATAATTTGAGTAACCTTTGAATACATTTAGGGCGTCAAACAAGATGTTTACAGTTAACTTGGAGTAACTTTTTGAGGATAGTACAATATCTGGATTTTGATATCAATAGTATTCCTACGAAATCGACGTCATATAAAAAAAATCCTTTTTATTTATAAAATGCCGTTAATTTTATTCAAAATAAAAAATATCAAGAATTATAATGAAGTTTTGTAAGCATAATTGTAAGTATAAATTAAATTATAATTAGGATATTTTTTTATAACTATTGATACAAAAAATAGCCATTTAGATCACACAATAACAAAAAAATTTAAAAATCTAACCAATGCTCGAACAAAATAAAGAGACGAACAAATCTGACAACATTGATGAATGAACCACAAAAGGGACGAAGCTACTGAAAACTACCGACAAATCGTAAATCAGAGTCAAGTGATGTGATAAAATTATCCACGAACGCAAAACGTGTATCCAAATCAATCCGATGGTCCAAAGCAGAAAGATCAACATGATAACAAATAAGCGACATCTTGATCAGTCGTGCTATGTCAAATCCAACATTAAGAAAAAAGATAAACGAAAACAGTGACAAAAAAATTAAAAGTTATCAAAAGACAGAGAAAAATATGTCACAAAGACATAGATAAACGTGTTATAAAGGTAAAGAACATATTACAAGAACATATCACAAAGATATAAGTATTCTTATTAAAAACTTAAAAAAAAACAAAGACGACCGGTGAGGGACAATCAGCATCAAAACCGGTGTCGTCGTCGGTTAAACAAAATTAAAAAAGAAAAAGTTAAATTGATCAATAAAATTAATACAAATTATAAGAAGAAAAAAAAGTAGAGAGAAGAGAAAAAAGAAAACACCTAGAATTTTGATTATAAAAAAACCTTTAAAATAAAAGAAATTTTAATAAGTGTATCGATGCTTATTCTTAAGCTATTGATATCGTTCTATTAATATCAATACTATAATTGATTGGGTGAATTTCACTATATCGATTTGATATTTCTAGTATCCACAAGTATCGATTTCGTCAATCATATATCAATATCATAAACCGTTAGGTCAAGAGTCCTAAAATATTTAAGTTTTCCTTTCTTCAGTTAAATAAGAATTAATCAAGCAAGACGTTTGCATTTTACATATTAATGATGTTATGCAAATGGTTGTAATCTTAAAGATTATCAATCAATTTTCAACTTATTTTTACAACTACTTAGATGATGACATATGTTAGCAGTTTATTCGGGATTTAACGATATGACTTGGAATAAATTATTTTTTAAACTATGGTAATTAAATTGACAACGTTCTAAAATTTAATTGCAAGTACTTTTTTGGTGACTAAATTGATAATATCTTAAAAGATTAATGGCTATTTGAGTAGTTAATTCTGTTTATTTTCTTCTTCCCCTTATCTACCAATAAAATATATATTTTTTCTCCAAAACAGAACGCCCAAGCAAACGATAATAAAACATTAATGCAACGGTTCCCCGCCAAACACCTCGTTTGTTTACAACGCCCATAATTGAATATCTCTACAACGATGGTGGTGAAGATGACGTCCAACGACGTGGCCAGCGAGAACAGGACGTGCGTCGTTCTCGGAGGCCGTGGATTCCTAGGGAGATCGCTCGTTGCCAGGCTGCTGCGACTCGGCGGTTGGATCGTACGAGTCGCCGATTCCTCTTCTCACTCCCCTGCTCAACGATCCTTCCTCCGCTTCCGACTCTCTCCTCTGCAATGCTCTTTGCTCCGGTCAAGCCTCCTTTTGCCATATCGACGTTCGCGATACGTCTCAAATCATCAAAGGTAAAACGATATTATTCGCATATATACAAGTATGTTTAAACGCAAATATACGCTCAATATATGCATGTATGTTTTCAGATTAGGGTGATTTTATGCTTTTGTTAGTTAAGAATTAATCCAGTCTGAGCTGAGCATTATTGTCTGAATATACTTAAATTTTTGCGCGAGTCCCCCCTTCCCCCGAGGTTTCATTGATCCTAGCCTTCAAGTAAAAGCATATTCATTGTTGATTTAAAATGAAAATGATCAAAAAGTAATACTGACTATACCATAATTAGTCTATAGAGGTTAAATCATGTATTTTACAACCAAAAGAAATAGTTTATATATATCTGTATTTGCAAAAATGTTGTTTTCTTTTCATTTCAAACACGTTTTGGTTTCATTTCTTTTCTTTTCTTTTTTTGGGAGGGGGTGAGCTTAGTAGTTTTACATTGTCCTTTCTTAATTGAAATGTGGAATTTTTCATTTTACTTACCTTTTACTAGAAATTAGAAGTAAAATGGAAAATGCCAAAAATGATGTCTTTTCCTCAGAGATTAATATTTACCTGATGGATTAGCGTAGCTGGAAAGAATGGGAAATTATGGTTTTTAGTACCGATATTTTGCTCCTCAGAAACCATGCATATTCTGATAATTGAAAACTTCAAAAAATGCCAGAGCTTAATCAATCTTTTCTTCTTCTTCTTTTAAATTTTCCTTTACGAACTTACTGGGGAAATGGACTCATGGAATTGGTATTGTTTGATTGCAAGAATATTAGCTAAAATATAGTAGTAACTACGTTCTCTTTGTTAAGAATCTGAAAGGTACTGAGGTGACGAGGAAATAAATTGAATTCATAATCTAATATTTTTAGTCTCATTTTCAAAATTGAAAATTCCTTGAAACATAGAAAATATTTGAGGATTGACTGTGTTGACAATGCACCACTTGCAGTAACTAAAGGTGCAGATGTTGTATTTTACATGGAGCCGACTGATTTAGACATACATGATTTTTATACTTGTTACATGATCATAGTTCAAGGTAATGGATCCCCCCCTCTTTGTGGTTTTTTTTTCTTTCATTTAATATTTTAGTTTTGTAATTAATACATCACATTTCTAAAAAATGGATACCCTTGTGGAGATACTATATTCAGGTGCAAAAAATGTCATTAATGCATGTCGGGAATGTAGAGTTAGACGAATTGTATACAACAGTTCTGCAGATGTTGTTTTTGATGGTTCGCGGGATATACTTCATGGTGGTTTGTCTTTCATTTGCCCGGGGAAAGTATGTTTCCTATTGTTGCAATCTAATGAAATACTTTGGAATCTGTGTTACCATTTGTGGGTTGTTAATGGTCATTTATTTTATTGTACAAATACAGTTTCTGGATACATTGATTGACCTTAAGTTTCATGCGGAAGGTCTAATCAGGTTAGCGAACAATATTGATGGTCTTCTAACATGTGTACTTCGGCCTAGCAATGTCTTTGGACCTTGTGATACACGCTTCGTGCCTTTGCTAGTGGATCTAGCCAAATCTGGTTTGTCAAAGGTTTGTGATATGTCTCAGTATAACATAATCTGTGTAGAGCTGTAGTTTTACTACTATCTTATTTTTTTGGAAAATTCCTGATATCATCAATAGTAGCTGAAACATAATTACAACAATTTACCTTTTTAAGAACTTCTCCATTTTTATCCTAACCTCTCATTTTTGGAGTTATCTCGGGTAAGATCCTTAGTTGTCATGCATCTTAGATTCTTTTTATGCTTTCGGTGCCGGTGAATGTCTGTTTGTAAAATTCTATTATTTCTCTTGATTCTTTTCTTCAATACTTAATTGTCTGTTTTATGTTATGATGCAACATAGAATATTTCTATTTAATTCTTTTTATATTGATTGGGTCCCTTATTTCAGTTTATTATAGGAAGTGGTGAAAATATGTCTGACTTTACGTATGCGGAGAATGTTGCTCATGCTCATATCTGCGCAGCAGAAACTCTAGACTCTCGGGTGGTCTCTGTCGCTGGAAAGGTTCTCCTTAGAAGTTTAATTGGATATGAAGAAAATCTCTTTCATATTTTAATTTATATTGAATCTATATATAAGGGAGATGTCCTCAATGTGCAGGCTTTTCTCATCACAAACCTCGAGCCCATAATGTTCTGGGAATTTGTATCTCTCATACTTGGAGGTTTAGGGTATCCAAGGTAAAGCCCCTTGATTTTAATAATGGGCAAAGTGTGACACTCTGTCGCTGGAAAGGTTCTCCTTAGAAGTTTAATTGGATATGAAGAAAATCTCTTTCATATTTTAATTTATATTGAATCTATATATAAGGGAGATGTCCTCAATGTGCAGGCTTTTCTCATCACAAACCTCGAGCCCATAATGTTCTGGGAATTTGTATCTCTCATACTTGGAGGTTTAGGGTATCCAAGGTAAAGCCCCTTGATTTTAATAATGGGCAAAGTGTGACATGTCATTTATCAGCACAAGATGCTGCTGAATATTTCCATACCATTGGCAGCAGGGATCTATACATAGGAATAAGTCTTCTTGCTTGGTTGGCATTGGGTTGCAGCTGGTATTTACTGTTATGCTATACAAAATCTGTTGTTATATGTTTTGTTGTGCTGTTTGATTTTGTTTTCTGAATTCTCATATATATTTTTTTTGTAATAAAATTGTGTTTTTGTCTTTCTACTGCATTGGTACAATTATTTTCTTTCCCTTTGTTCGATTGTTCAAGACTTTCAATGTTTTTCTCCTAACTGGAGTTGTAATCGTACTGCAGACCTTACATAAAGGTTCCTACTTGGATGGTTTCATGTATTGTCTCACTTCACCAATGTTCACATGACAAATTGAACAACCATAGCGTATCATCTCACTACATGCTTCAATTAGCTTCACGCACCAGAACCTTTGACTGCTCTGCAGCTCAAAACCATCTTGGATATTCACCTGTTATCTCCCTAGAGGTAAGTTTCTTCCATCTTTCTTTGTATTTAAATGCAATCCTTTCTACCATATAATATACGCATCATATGTCCTTTCTTTTAGCACTCCTATATTATATAGAGTATTTTCTTGATCTTCTGTTAGCCTATAGTTGCTTCTAATTTATATTGAATTTTAGAAACCAGAATACTTATTATTAATTGACTAGCCAAAGTATGTATACATTGCATTCAATTTATTTTCTTCTTTTGTATTTTTTTTTTGTCCCTCGATGTCATTGCTATTGTTGATCTTTATAGGGTAATCATCAATTTGACTTGCACAGTCGATTAAACTTTTTTCACTTCAATTTAATAGTTTCCTGACAAGCTGTAATGTAAATAGGTCATAATTCTAGTTCATTCTTGTTCAAGTTCCTTAAATATCCAGATGTATTGTCTTTGATGGCAAGGTTAATTCTGCTTATTTCCTTGAACAGAACTGATATAATGAATGGGATTTTGTAGGATTTGGAATCCTTTTTGCTATGCGAAATTCAAATGTAAAAATATGGTCCTTCAGAGTAGGCTTTCTAGTGGAATCAAATAACATCTTTTGCCCTTATCTCTTTATCCTTGTTCTTCCCTATCTGATAAGCGGAAGATTGTTATCATTCTCTGATATGCATTTTTCCTCACGTGACCACCTTAAGAGATGATTAGTGTTAGTTTCAAACTGATTGAATTCAGCACATATAAGTGCTTGTTTCAAAGACTGCTAGCTTTTTTAGATCTGAAAGTTTGACATCTTTTATTGCTTTTTGTTGCTTCAGGATGGTATCAAGTCAACAATTCAAGCATTCTCTCATTTAGCCAATGACACATTTTATACGAAATTTAATGAACAATCCAAAGTGGAGAAGATGCTAGGCGGAGGGATAGGTAGTCCATTATCTGAATTTTTTATGCAGACTTGTAATGGGATTGCATAGGCATTTTCTCTGAAGTTTATGTTTGGCCAAAAAAATTGAAGTGGTTTCCTTACAATGATTGAGCATATTAAGTTTTTAGAAGATTTTTAATGTTGGAAATAATTTTTTTCCCTTCTGATTGTTTTTCGTCTATCAGTATTATACCTATTTTTCAAAGTCCAGGTGCTTTCTGAAGCATGCTATGCAATAAGATTGCACTATGGGAAGAATAATTCAAATTCAGTTCCTTTTTTCCTCAAATGCTGGTGAAGGTTTCTGGGTGTCAATCATAACCAATAGGCTAAACAGTGCACGCTCACTTTGCCTGAAGCCTATATCAACTTCATGGTAAATTGTACAATCAGATACAGGCATAGTACTAGATGCACCAACTGATCACTAATTGAAGACTTTAAGACATTGCTCTTGACTCACCACCTTTTCCTTCAATGCATCATGCATCCTAATATGCTACTGTAAACAGTTGAGTCATGATAACACTATTTTCTCTATATAATGACCTTAAATTACTTTGTTTCAGTTGCAGACATCTTACTGTGGAGAGATGAAAGAAGAACATTTGCATGCTTCTTTACGCTGGTTTTATTATTTTGCTGGTTCTTTCTCTGTGGAAGAACTTTTGCCTCATCTTTAGCAGACCTTCTGCTTCTAGTTGTAATCACTCTTTATGGACATGGCATTTTATCATCAAAGCTGTGAGTATTGGTAATTAGATGCCTCTTATGGAATTTCATTATGCCTTTTAAAAACATCTTCAATTTGTTGTGGTTTATTTGAGCCCCATTTTTTCACATTGATTGAATCCATCTGGAACTTGAAACAGTAGCTTCCCATTTTGGTTTTCCCATTTCATCCTTTTTCTTTTACACTGTCCATGTTTTATGCCAAACTCTTTTGATTAATGTTATCTTTTTCTGGGACATATAATTCTTTATCATTCCACTGTTTTGGCTACATTGCTCTGGCTATTCTTTTTTCTGCAGATTTGGAGTTTTCTCTCGATATTTTATAGTCAGATAGATGTTATGAAGTACTTAATCTTGATTCCCTTTGTTCACTTTTACCATTTCTGTCAATATGACCGAGGCTTTCTTTCCATACAATAAAACCAACGTATTAGATACCATGATTTCTCCACCTCTAAAGCAATTAAAGAATGTGGTTTAGTTGTGTGCATGGTATAGAACTCTTGACATACCAGAACATTTTTCTCTCTAAAAGTATTTACATTCCCCTGATCAACTGATAGAATCTGCAAGTTTTATTTTTCCTTCCGTAGCCTGTTGAATTTAGTAATATTTTATTAAGAATCTTTTTCGTACGAGCATGCACAAACTAATGTGAAAACATACATATCTGTCTCTGATATAATTGCCTTTGCAACAGTTGTGGTTATGCTGTTCAAGAGATACCTTCGTCTTGTTTCCAAGTCACTGTATCAGATGTTCAAAAGTCATTGAGATCCATAGCGTATATATGGAATAAAGGAGTACGCAGAATAAAAACGTTGGCAAAGGGAGAGGATTGGAGCAAGTTTTTCAAGGTTTGCATTTTGATGGCAATTCTTTTAACAATCTATTGCACTTATATGGTATTTTATGATTTGTTTGTAAAGCATAACGGATTTCTAGTCTGGAACATGTATTACATAAAATCCCCAACATAGAAATTGTTCATGTCCTGTTGAAATTCTCCATGTTCGGGTTAGATCTTATCGTACATTGCACCATGCCATACCTACAATCTGGTATCGTCCTCTTCGGATGTTTACCGTCTCTCTAGGCTTTGCCATCTGAAGGGTGCACTTCCCCGGGTTCAAACGCAGAACCTCACATACAAGGTTTTGTTTTGGTTGGACCTTTAAACAAAGGGTGAGATTTTTTTATTACCCCCACATGCTATGCTACTCGGGTGTGAGGGTCTGAGTATGAGCAAAAAAAAAAAAACTAACAGTTTTTTGTTCTTGTTATTGAATTTCTCACTTATGCATTTAACTTGTTCAGGTTGTGGTTTCCCTTTATCTCTTAAAGTATATGCAGTCTTATTCCTTGGCCGTGCCTTTTGGCTTCGGTGAGCAAAAACCTAACAATTTGCTTCTACCAATAACTCAACATTTCTTTGGTTATCGGTATTGACTTCGGAAATGATCCGTATTGCAGCTCTGGTTTATGCCTTCACTGCATATTTTGTCTATGATCAATATGAAGCAGAGATTGATGCATTAAGGTTACTTCTGTTATGTTGCATGGTGGAATTAAAAGAATTCTTATGGAGGTGCCTACCATCATCCTTCCAAAACGACAACGTTTCGCATCAACCAAAAGTCGCTGTTCGAGTAAAGGAGCGGAAATAGTCTGTTCGAGCTCGGGTCATAGGTGTAAGTGTTGGATACAAGTACGTGCCCAATACGAGTATGTTCATTTCATTTTATGTATTTGGAATGTCCTTGAAGGATGATATGTAACATCGGAATACAAAAAAAAAATATTTTCCTAGCAAAATAGAGAAGTAGATGGGGTCGTAGTTTAACTGAATGCATGGCCAATGTAAAGTCTATCCCTTCTAAATCGTTCATTTTAAAAGTATGTCAGGGAAGAGGGATATATATACACACACGTATATGTATTCGTAACACATGTTGAGTGACTAGAAGGTGTGAATCATACCCGAATTAAGTTACCTCAGCTGTTATTCCTAGAGATTTCGGGTTCGAGCACCAGCAACTATAGTATATTTGAGCTTTCATTATCAAATGGTTGAGTCTTTAGAACATATATTACCACTTGTAATCACCTTATATTAATAAAAAAAAGTGAATCATTGTTAACTAACATCCCGTCCAGAGCATGGACACATTCAGTTAAAAAAATCAATCGGAGTGACTATCCCGACCAAACACATCTACACTTTCAATCAAGTTCGAAAAGCACAAAACTCACAAGAAGAAAACCAAAATTAACAACCCTTATCCTTAATACGATCCCCACCCTACATTCCAACATGGATCTCAACCACAACAACCACTCCAATAAGCATTTTCCCCATAAGTAT
The DNA here is from genome assembly GCF_006381635.1 of Hibiscus syriacus. Classification (NCBI taxonomy): domain Eukaryota; kingdom Viridiplantae; phylum Streptophyta; class Magnoliopsida; order Malvales; family Malvaceae; genus Hibiscus; species Hibiscus syriacus. The sequence continues at coordinate 1,807,521 of NW_024063443.1, forward strand.
AGCTCCTATCAGTGTACTTTCTTACAAAACGAAGCGGTAGCTTCAAGATCAATTTAGAATTTTCCCAAATCGCTCAACAACAGCTGCCACTGGCTGAACAACAATCACATGAGGTCATATAGAAAGCCTTTAATGAGGCTTTCCAATTTTTTCATGTGACACTCAATATTTAAGATGATCCATTCATTAACTATCGAAGCGACTCATAATAAAACGGACTTTAAACATATGTCTATATTTTTCTTTTTATTAATCAATATACATCAACATAAGCAACAAAAATAAAATTCAAAGATTAGACAAACAACCTATAACATGATTGAAAAAAAACAAGTATTTACAAAGACAAGGGCATTCTCATCATATAACTTCCTTTCGTAAATCATGTCAAAACACAAAATTTACATAATTGAACCATTATAATTATATCTGTATCAAACCTCAACTCAATCAGGGTTTTATAACAATTATAATTATAAAAAAAGCTTTTAGGAGTTATTTAACAAAATTAACTAAAATATTTATTAAAAAAATCATATTTATTACCATATATGATTTCACTATAAACATACATAACAAAATTAATTTACTAAAACATCATTTTTATAAACTGAATCATTTTTCATTTATATTGAATATTATATTTCAAATTAGCACGTTTATATCAACAAAACCCTCCCACTGAATAAGAAAAACTCCACTCTGGGTATAAACATGATATTTAACCAATAATAAATTTGTTATAGTAAAGTTTGTGGTGTCTGTGTATAATAAATTTGTTTGTTAACCAAACGCTGAAGACTGTTTTGAAAAATTCATATAATTTCTTTAGCAACAACGACAGACAGTGTCTTCAATTTGGATTTACAAATAATATTCAAATCATGTCAAACTAAAATATAAGAATGAAGTTTAAAATTCAGCATAATAAAGGGACTAAAACAACAGTTAATCGTTATTTTAAAGATTTGGCTTTCTGTTTCGAAACGACAACGTTCTGATGTGGCCCTATCCTTTTATCCTTCTCGCTTGAGGTTTGTATAATTTCCCCCAATCTCCTTCCATCGGATTCTTCAAATTCATTTGTAGTCGATTTTCAATCATTTTAGGGTTTCAGTTCTCTCTCTCTCTCTCTCTCTCTCTCTCTCTCTCTCTCTCTCAGTTTCGTTCGTTCTAACAGCTTCTTAGAGCCCTAACTTTGAAGACCGCGAAATGGGTCCACCGATGAATCTACAGAGGCTAGGCAAAGAATCGTACGAACCCGCACCGCTGTCGAATCATTTATGGGTCGGAAACCTTTCGGGTGAGACAGTGGATTCGGATCTGACGGAGTTGTTCAACAAATTCGGCGCACTCGATAGCGTCACCACGTACTCTTCGAGAAGCTACGCCTTCGTCTACTTTAAGCGCGTGGAGGATGCCAAGGCGGCAAGGGACGCTCTCCAAGGAGCAACCTTGCACGGAAACCATATCAAAATTGAGTTCGCTCGACCGGTTTGTTTCGTTTTTCTTTTCCTTTCCGTCTCGTTAGGGTTTTCAATTTTTTCGCAAATTTTGTATAACTATTTCTGTCTATGTTCTGAAGTAATCCTGAATAGAAACCGATGTTTTAGATGTCTTCCAAATTCGTGTTTTTTGAACAATTTTCCACAAACTATTCTTACTATTTTTCACGAAACCTCGAATTAAACCTGGAATCTAAATGCAATCAAAATATGAAGCTAAAGCGAGCTTAATCAATTAAAAAGAAAAAAAATCTGGGTATAGATGATGGGAGCGTCTTTAAGGCCATAGATCGTACTGTAATGGAACTTAGAAGTCATCGCAACCGCTAAGTAGTTTTCAAAATTCACGATATAAGGGTTGAACTTGAGAGGCGAGTATGATGGAGATCTTATAATTTCTTCTTCTGAAGAAGAATGTACATAGCGATTAACTTTTTTTCTTTGTATCAAACAATAATTTTTAGTATTCACAAATGGTCGAAAGCAACAATTTGATCAATTATATTTCCTGCAATCAACCTCTCAACGGAAATAATGGATACCATTGCTCCTAGCTGAGTTGCAGGTTTTATAAGATTGTATATGTTTAGGAATTTCTTAGTCAATTGACTATAAATGTTCACACATTACCATATTCATCAAATCTTTTTTTTTTACTACTAGTCAAATATAAATTTAAATGCACAAACTTGTATCAATAACAAGAAATCTCCCCAAAAAAAAAGTATCAACTAGTAACCGTATATTGAGTTATATGAATTCATCACTTCTTTAAACCAATTCAATTGTACGATCTCGACGTGAGTGTTGGATAGTATATAATTTTGACACGGCATATTCAGATTTCGCTTTAAACTTTTTCGTATATTAGGAGGATTCTTCAAGGATTATACCTTAATCTTTATACTCCGAACACCCTAAAGCAACATCATTTGACAAATTATAATATTCCTTTAAAACTGGTATGCTTTTTAATTCATTTTCACTACTCCCCATAACATTTCCAAGCCAATTGATCTTAGTTTGATTAAATTTTGGTAAATTAGATTTGGATTAAACAAACAAGATGGTTAAATGGAGTTTGACAAAATTGTTGTTTAGGTGATTAAACAAACAAGCCAATTAATCAACAGAATGATACGCATGTGAACTTTAATTATCTATTTTATTTCTAGAGGCTAGAGAACATATAGAGTGATGGATTTTGATTTGTTTGTTTGTTTTTGTTTTGAAGATGACAGTTAATACAACTTAAAATGAGTTTAAATCTTTCATATCAAAAGAGCCCACTTCAGTATGGCGAGCTTCATATGGATTAGAAATTGTGCATGTAGAAAATGATAGTTTTTTTCTTCACTTGAAGAATTGTAGGATGTCATAATCTAAATATTTGCTTGCAATAGAACAAATAGTAGAGCATTTCTGAGATTACATGAATTCAAGCAATTAGATTTTTCTTTGAGTAACTTTTTAAGCAATTAGATGTTATAATTACAGAAGAATGCGTTTTAGTTTATATTCCTGCAATGTTTTTAATGTGTTTTCCCTCCTTAGATGCCCTGCACTATGTAAGAAACCATGTCTAACCTTTGAACTTTTTTGGGGTTTGTTGTGATATTTCCCAGGCAAGACCTTGTAAGAATCTATGGGTTGGTGGGATTAGCCAGACTGTTTCAAAGGAAAAATTGGAAGAAGTGTTTCGTAAATTTGGTAAAATTGAAGATTTCAAGTTCCTTAGAGATCGTAACACTGCATTTGTTGAATATTCTAGCATGGAAGATGCTTCTGAGGCCATGAGAAACATGAGTGGGAAGCAAATAGGTGGGGAGCTGATTCGTGTTGATTTCTTGAGATCCCACCCTTCAAGAAGAGTAAGTACCTGCATTTGGAATTTCAAATCTTCTTTTACTAGTTAGAACTATTTTATGTTACTCGGGCTCAACTGAGGCGATTGGAAACAAGTTTGTGCTCAAAATGGGCATTCTCAAAATTTCTTCCAAATTTTTTCATGTGTTCTGAGGGTCCTTGGAGGGCATATCTTCATACTCATGTTCAGTTACATCAGGAAAAATGGAGAGTCAGAATGACACAGGAATTGCCTTTTGGTTAGGATTGGCGTCTTGTTGATAGTTCCCACACCAATATTTTCCTGTTCTTGAAGCTTGTCTATCCAGTTCTCCATTCCTTGTATCTTGAATTACACATTTATAACTCTTTAATGTGCTGGTAGTTATGACATTGGATGAATTTTCTTATCGATCCTATTGACAGGATCAGTGGCCTAATAATCATGACCTTAGAGATGGGACTTTTTCTGGAAGGATGGGGTCTTCCGACAGCCATTCTCTTGCAAAAAGGGCTGTGAGTTCTAAACCGAAAAGCTTCTTTCGATCTAGATTTTGCATAATGTTCTTCATCGTTCCTGCACTTACATTTATTGCCTGACTTGAATGTTTTTGCATTCTGATTTGTCGAATCATTTATGCAGCATTCTCAATTAGGTGGCCAAAAAGTTGATGGTCAGCCTAGCAAAGTTTTGTGGGTAGGGTATCCTCCCTCCGTGCAAATTGATGAACAAATGCTTCATAATGCCATGATACTTTTTGGTGAGATTGAGAACATGAAAAGCTTCCCTTCAAGAAACTATGCCCTTGTGGAGTTTAGGAGTGTGGAGGAAGCTCGGCGTGCAAAGGAGGGTTTACAGGGTCGTTTGTTTAGTGATCCAAGGATCACCATTATGTACTCAAGTAGTCAACTTGCACCTGGGAGAGATTACGGCTTTGATTCTGGCACGAAGGGGCCAAGGCCTGGCATGATGCTCAGTGACCATCCATTTAGGCCTTCACATGTGGAAATTCTTGGTCAAAATCATTCATTACTACCAAATACAGTATCTGGATCATTGCCATCCAGTGGCATTCTTGGACCAAATGTGCCGATCAGGTCTTTTAGTCATCAAGAATACAATGATTCATATGTACATCACAATATGCTGGATGCTGATCTTAAAAATCTCGTTGGTATAAACCGGGGAAGGCCATCTCCTGCTGTTCCTTCTGCTCAAGGTTTTAGGCCTTCACCAAGACAAGCATCTGGTTCATGGGATGTTTATGATGCGAACCAATTTCAGAGAGATGCAAAACGGTCGAGGATAGAGACTGTAATGCCTATTGATGATCTTAGGCCAGTAATTGGTGGAGGTGCTTCTGGTCCATTTGTGAATATCCAGGGGAAGGGTCATTTAAGTCCTGGGCCTGGAAAGGTCACTACGGTGGACCTGGAGTAGCCCCTCCTGATAATGATTTCATATGGAGAGGCATTATTGCTAAAGGCGGAACGCCTGTTTGTCATGCTCGATGTGTTCCCATTGGAAAGGGGCTAGATACAGAACTGTAAGTGTTGTTCTTTTTTCCTTGGTACTTCTTTGCAAATTTCCATTGTGTAAAGAAAATGCTCGATCCCCTGTTCATTCCATGTAAATATCCAATGTGCTTTGCTTTTAGTTTTTAATTTTTGTTCATAGCGTATAGGGGTTTTATCTGATGGATCTGTTTTGAGAATGATTGTTGGACACATTAATTTGTTTGTTTCTTTATTGTGAATATTCTATTCCATGTTACTGCGATTGTTATTCTTACTTGAAAATACCCAATTCCCACACTTGAAAAATATGAACACATCCATGTCATATGCATAATCGTATTTAACACTCACACCCAAGTCCAAATAATATTGGTTCTATTGAAGAAGGGAGAATTTGTTGAGCATTCAGGTACAGGTACATCAGACACATGTAATGCAAAGGAAGATAAAATAGTTGAAATTTGTGTTGGCTTTTGGAACTATTTTTGTGCCACTTGCAATATGTTCGCTAACTGAACTCCTCTTGAATTTCTTTCATCTAACCTACAAATTTGACATTTAGCTGTCGCTAATGTCATTAGTATATCTCACAGACTTGAGTGAAGTTTCCTGTTTGCTTATGTCTTTGTTTTTGTGGGTGGGACCTTGCCTATTGAGTTCCTGGTTTTTGAAGGCTTGTTTCCACAAACTATTTTAAGTTGGAGTTTTCTTTGTTTCTATGTTGTTACACACTGAATTTCTTGTTTTCTTCAGTCCCAGAGTTGTTAACTGTTCAGCCAGAACAGGATTGGATACGCTAGCAAATCACTGTGGCGATGCCATCGGATTTGATATTGTTTTCTTCTTACCGGACAGTGAAGATGATTTTGCATCATACACCGAATTCCTTCGCTACCTTGGTTCAAAAAACAGAGCTGGTGTTGCTAAGTTCGATGATGGGACTACGTTATTTTTGGTGCCTCCATCTGAATTTTTAACAAAAGTTCTAAAAGTTTTAGGACCTGAAAGGCTCTATGGTGTTGTTTTGAAGTTGTCTCCAGAGGTGCCAAGCGCTGCACCACCACAACCACATCAACCTCTTTCTCATCCTGATTACAGTCATTTGAAAGAAGAACAGACTCTGAAGATGGAGTATGGAAGGGCTTTGCATGAGGACTCCAAACCTCCTGCAAGACCACTTGGACAATCTACCATGCAAAGTCCACAACCCAATACTGCAGGGCCACTGTCCCAAACTGGTGTTGCTTTAACACCTGATCTGATTGCTACTCTAGTTTCCTTTCTCCCGATGACCTCACAGTCCACTGCTGTTGGAGGTGTTCAGCCTCCATCAATGATATCAACTACGCAGTCCTCATTTGCTCAAACAAATGCGCCTAAGGGAGCTTCTGCATGGAGCCAGGATCAGCAAGCTTCTGAGTCTGCAGTCCCACCTTTCCAAGGGTTTAATCCTTCAGCACAATTACCTCCAGTTCAGCATTACTCCACCATATCAAGTATACCCGCCTATTCAGCCCAAATGGCCCATGGCGACACTCAGTTTCAGGATTCTGTCATCGGCTTGCAACAGCAAGGTGCCGCATCATCAATGCCACTGACTAATTTCAATATCCCATGTCAAAGTGAACATGGTGTTTTTTCTGCCTCTATTAACCAGCAGTACCAGCCTCAAGTTCCTCCTGGTACACAGAAAGGCTATGGAATGATGCATGTATCCAATGCTTCCGGGTTATATGGTGCACCAACTCTTCAGCAGCCGAGCAATCCAAATGTTTTGCCTAATCAGGCTCATGGTGCTACTATTTCCCAGCCACTAAATCTGATGCAAGCTGACAGTAAAAATATGGACCCGCCTAGTCAAGTACAGCTACTGCAATCTGTGCCTTCTGGAGCTGGTCATGGCACATCAGATGTAGAGATTGATAAGAACCAGCAATACCAGTCAACGTTGCAATTTGCAGCTAACCTGCTGCTCCAGATTCAGCAGAAGCAACAGCAGCAAACAAATCCTCCAGGTGGACAAGGGACAGGGAGTTAGCCATGAAATCTCCTTCAATCTAGGTAATTTCCGTTGCTTATTTTCAACTCGTACATGCGGCTGCTTGACTAGTTAATTTCGGGACGGTCTTTGATTGATGTTTGTTATGCGATGATGGTTGTTAGATGACTGTTATTATCCTCCCTTTTCGATGGCTGCATGTTCATTCTGAAAATTGCATATGTGAAGTAGAACTTTGTTAATTTAGAACTTAAAAAATTTAGGAGTAATGGAATCTCTGAAGTTGGAACTTTCTAGTCATCTACGATTTAGGTTGAAGTTTCTTTTAACTTTCAATGCTTTTGTTTGAACCTATTACATGCTAGATATCATACTTTCATGCACTATTCTTCTTAGCCTTTCCATTGTTAGCCATGAACCTATTCTTGATGGACGGTTTCTATGGTTTAGTAACTTTGATTAGGTTACGAGGGAAATTATTTCATAGGTGAAGCTTGGATATACATCACTTCACGTTATGATACATGTTTAATCTCGTTTTTCCTACCTGTTTTTGTTGCATGGAATTGATCTGCTGCATGTACTCGCTTTTAGCGTTGCCTCCTAAGGTTTTTTCACTTATGCTTCTTCATTGTTTTATCTTCTTTGGTGAACTACATAAATGGTCCATCTTGCATGAGTAAGCTTATGCTTTTAGAAAATTAACAACCAAGTGATTATAATGTAATAAATCAATAATGTTAGTGACTAGAATGTAAGTTTTTAAATATTAGTGGTGAAAATACAAATTTAAACATTAGCGGTCAATTCTTTAGTTTATATTCTTTATAGGTATTATTGTGTACATACGTTTTCATCTTCAATTAGTATATGTATTAATTGTGTTATTCTTTTGTATCTATCTATTTATCTGTTTGTCTATATATAATACATTCCATCTTTCTCAATTATCCTAGTGTTGCATTGATTTTGATTTTCGACAATCATGTGCACTTCCTCACTAGATAATAGGATGAACCCAAGAATTCTTTAACATGTAAATATTATGGGATTCAAATTTGTAATTTTACTTGTAACCAAGTTAATTTACCAAGTCTTAAAGACTGTTGAAATACTAAAATAGTTTTTCCCCGTCCAAGTATTTACCATTGAAGCTAGGTGCTATATTTACCTGGACTCTTCATTTTTCTTTCTAAAATATATATGTCCTATGCATATTCGAACATGAATACGAGGTTATGATTCTCCTAAAATATGAAAAGGAAAACATAGAAAAAAAAGTTTATCCATATTCCGAATCGAGTCAAGGGTAAGACAGATTCTTAAATGAAGTCCAAAACTTGACCGAAGTTGAGTACCTGTAATAGTTTAAAGAGCAAGAAACTCTAGTCACTATTTAAGTTTGTGGTGCTTAGATTCAAAATCCAAAAAACAAATTACTTTTTCAAAGGATTCGTACAAACAAAATGCAGCCATTGGATATTTAATCTAAAATCTCGGTCAAGGTTCGATGTATAGTTTCTCCGAATTCGTGTGGAGAGACTAGCTTTTTCTGGGCATTTTAGAATGTAAGCCAAAATTTTGATGGCAGAATCAGTGAGAGGTTAAACAACATCCGTTTCTTGATGATCTAAATGAACATTTCAAATGGAAAAAAACCCAAGTTTGAGCTTTGGTTTGATGGGTTCTGGGACGTAACATTGGAAGAGGGTCGAGTGTTGCTTAAGGGGAAAGGCTTTATGTTCTGTTTGAAGTACATTCATCGATGTCAATGATAATCGCGTCCTGTTTGATTCGTTCTTATCGGTTATTATGTTGTTCAGACCATTCATTTTTCCCGGATACTTATATATTGATTTTGTTGTTCCCACCTTCCATTTTTCCCGGATACTTGTATCGATTTTGTTGTTCCCACCTTCCATTTTCCGGGTACAGAATACGTTCCCCTAAAGATCAGAATGAACTAAGTTTTCGACGATATTTGAATGGGATGGTAGTTATTTAGGTGATTGCTTTGCTATCTTATCTTGTGATTTCAAGCCTTAAATTCATTTTCCAACTCGAGCCTTAAAAAATGCATTTTATTTACTTAATTGTTGCATCGTATTATGGGCCAAAACAGCCCTGAAATTTTAACATGACGTTTTTGTTTCGATTCTGTAGGTAAGATATTGGTTGAAGCATGCGATTATGGATGAATTGCCGAGAACGGCCTTCTTTTTCCTCCTCAAGCGGCACAGCGTTAGATGTTTCATGACTTGTGCAAGTTTTGTGTTTTCCTTTCTAATCCAATCTCCCTTTCCTTTGCCCTATTAAAAAACACTCTTTTCCCCCTTTAATATGTGAAAATGATCAAAAAACAAATATGACTTTATAAGAAATTAGTCTAATTTTACATAAATAGTTACGTATTATTAATAAAGTTTTGAATAAACACTGCTTTATAATCATTTTAGATTATAAAAAAACATTTTTTTCTTTACAGATGAGGCTGAAAACATTATATTAACACGAAAGGATGCTATGAATTACGATATGTAAAATTGATGTTGACATAAAAGAGGAAGATTGCATCTAAACCTTGTAGACTTGCAGTTACACTTGTAAATTTGTTGTCATTGCATTGATCGGATGAATTATTAATATATTAAATTGTATGGAAATATGGATTATTTTTTATGAAATTAAAGTGATTAAAAGGTAGTATCTATTTTAAATTATTAGTTTAATACAAAAATAAGTGTTCAAAGTAAGCCTTGAAAAATGTTTGTGCCTAAAGAAGTTTTTCGCTTAAAATAGGCGCCAAATGTTTCCAATTTTAATTTTTAGGTTCTCGATTGTTAACTGTAGTTAAAAATCCTCGTTAAGTAGTAGGTGTCGGGTTTTTGGTAATTTTGAAAATTTGTTTAAAAAATTTAAAAAAAGTACCAACAGCAGCTCGTCCCTCTCCCCCCTCTCATTCCCCTCCCCCTCCCATAGCCACCGATCAGTTAGTCGTGACCGTCATCGCCACTGTTATTAGCATCTGCATCAACTCTCGATCAAACCCCCTTTGGCCTTTCGTTGTAATCTGTCACCGTTTACTGTGGAGAAGCGTTTAAAGGTTCGTCGGATCGTCGTCGTTCTTCATCGATTCCGATCGATTATGATGTTTATAAGTCACACCGTCACCACTATTCGAACCACCGTGTAATTCCGATCAAAACTGAATTGTTCGACGATGACGATGATGGCCGGAGATGAATGAAGACAATTGATAATGGGTTAAAATGAGAAATTTTAGTTTTTTAGGTTTTTTATAATTTTAATAAAAAAATTAGGTATTCTTATAAATAAATTAAGTTTTTTTTAAAAAATATTTTTATTATTAAAAAGTAAAAAATAAAAATATAACGGTAAACACCTAAAAATATAACTGAAAAAATGTTAGACATCAATTTAATCCTTTTCTGAAGATACCATTTGTTGCGGTGTTTTGTAGTTCTGGGCTACAATTTCATTTTTTTTTCGATTCACTTACCTATATTCAAGGTTCAAGAAAATTAGTGGATCTTTGGATCTGCTAATTCATCGGATCTGGTTCTTCTTGCTTTCTTTTCAAGGTATTTATTTTTAGGGTAAAGCATTTGCAGATCTCGGAATCCGGCCAGGTCTTCCAAGGAAGCCCAAAACGCCGCCGCCCATCTCGCTTTCCTGCACTTCGCATCCCATCCTTCACTCCCTGATTCTGGTACCCTCGTTTAATTTAAGAGAAAACCCAAATACAAATTGCAACAATTGTTTCTAGTTTTGCATGCGTTTTTAGTGTTAAAAAAATATATGATAGTTGATTATATAATCTTTGTTATATGCGCTTATAGCTCTCTGATTCAGTTTTTGGTACTAGTGCATGTTTTTGTTTTGCTTCAATTATCTGCCGGTCTTTATCTTTTTCCCTCTTCAATTTCTGTTGGAGGTTTATCAATCTCTACTTCAATTGCGTATGTGCCTTGTTCATATCTGTTTTTGGTTTTCAGATCTGTTTTTTTTTGGTGGAACGATTTACAGTTTTTTTTAACTGTTCTGTATTGCCCTAAATTAAACTAAGATAGTGTTAATTTATCTTAAAATCCTATCAAGTTTTTATTGGTGCATCTTTTGTCTTCTTTGGATTTCCTTTTTCATTGTCCCTCATAGCTTCGTCTATAGATGATTACTTGAGGTCTTGTCCTTCTTTTAGATCCAATAGGGCGTATAGGGGGAGGGCCCGACAGAGTGGTGTCAAGGATACTAGACTTAGAGTTTGTTCGTTGAATGTAGGCACATTAAATGCTAGGCTGCTGGAGCTGACCGACGTACTTTATAATAGGAAAATAGATTTTGCTTGTATTCAGGAGACTAGGTGGAAAGGGGCTCGTGCCAGAGAGTGTAATGGGTACAAGTTGTGGTATTCAGGCGTAGATAACGCTAGAAATGGGGTGGGTATCTTGGTATCCTCTAGGCTCAAGGAAAATGTAGTTGAAGTTTGTAGATACCGGGATAGGATCATGATGATTAAGGTTATCATAGAAGCGGAAGTGGTGAATGTCCTTTCAGTGTACGCCCCACACGTTGGCTTAGGGGAGGGGGAAAAACGTTGCTTCTGGGATCAGTTAGATGATGTACTTAGGAGCATTCCGGAGGACCAAAGAGTTTTCATAGGGGGAGACTTCAATGGTCATATAGGTAGTGCAACTGACGGGTATGACGGTGTTCATGGAGGTTTCGGTTTTGGTAGTAGAACGAGGAGGGGCGTACGTTGCTTGAATTTGCTACTGCACACGATATGTTGGTCATTAACTCCTTCTTTAACAAGAAAGATGTGAACTTGATTACGTTCCATAGCGGGGGACATTGTACCCAAATCGACTACATTCTGGTTCGAAATCGGGATCGATGGGCTTGCATTGACTGTAAGGTGTTCCCTGAAGAGGCATGTGCATCACAACACAAATTGTTGGTTTTGGTGTTCCGCGTTCGCCACGGGCGGAACACTCATAGGAGAACTAAACTTGGTAAACCTAGGATCCTTTGGAAAAACTTACTTGGAGCGACAGCTGATGACTTTAGGAGTAAGGTTTTGTCTAATACAGGTTTTTGGAACTACAAACGCAAATAATGCAGATATGTTATGGAAAAATATGGCAAAAACCATCAGAGAGGTGGGCAAAAACACCCTTGGGTTGTCGACAGGGAAGGTAAAGAACATAAAGAATCGTGGTGGTGGAACGACAAAGTCCAAACTAAGGTGAAGACAAAGCAAACTTGCTTCAAGGAGTTTCTACAATGCAATGACGACGAAGAAAGATCGAGAGCTAAACAAAGATACAAGGAGGCAAAGCGGGAAGCCAAGAAAACAGTGGCTAAAGCAAATGATAAGGCATACGAGGAAATGTACAAGAGATTAGACACCAAAGAAGGACAAAACGACATCTTCAGGCTTGCAAAATCCAGGGAAAATAGGAAAAAGGATCTCGGTAGCATTAGGTTTATAAAGGACAACAGTGGTGTTCTTTTAGTGAAAGACCATGATATTAAGAGGGTTTGGGTAGTTATTTCTTTGGCTTATTTAATGATGGTGTCTTGCCCTGTAGAGATATGACCGTTGATGGGTCAGCCAACCATCATACTACAGCCAATAACCGCCCTACAAGTAGGATTGGGTTTGAGGAAGTCAAAATGGCTCTTAGAAAGATGGGGAGGGACAAAGCTGTTGGCCCAGACCAAATTCCTATCACTGTGTGGTTGGCCCTAGGGGAAGAGGGAGTTAAGTGGTTGACCAACATCTTTAATATTATTTTAGAGACTGCCAAGATGCCAGAGGAGTGGAGAGAGTCTACGGTGATACCAATCTTTAAGAATAAAGGAGATCCCCAACGTTGAGGCAACTACAGAGGTATTAAACTACTAAGTCATACCATGAAGCTATGGGAAAGGGTGATAGAGGCTAGGTTGAGACAGGTTACTAGGGTTTCGGAAAACCAATTTGGTTTTATGCCAGGCAGGTCGACTACGGAGGCAATTCATCTACTTCGACGGCTTATGGAGAAATATAGGGAAAAAATAGAGTTCTTCACATGGCGTTCATTGACCTTGAAAAGGCGTATGATAGCGTCACACGCGATACGATCTGGAAAACCTTGGAAACGAGACGGATCCCAACCGCTTATATCCGAGCGATTCGTGATATGTATTGTAGATCTACTATTTATGTCAGGACTACATTTGGCGACACTGAGGCATTCCCGGTGGAAATCGGACTCCACCAGGGGTCAACTCTTAGCCCGTACATCTTCGCCTTAATTATGGACGACATCTTTTTGGCGACACCAGACGGTGTCCCATGGTGTATGCTTTTCGCTGACGACATTGTCCTAGTTGCTGAAACAAAAACTGAGTTGAATAGTAGACTGGCTACCTGGAAAACTGCTTTGGAAGAAAAAGGTCTCAGGATCAATATTGAAAAGACAGAGTATTTATGTTCAAACTTCAGTGGGAACCAAAACGATGCAGATGTGGAAGTATGCATAGAAGGACATGTTCTCCCCTCAAAGGATTGTTTCAAGTACCTCGGGTCTATGATACATAAAGATGGGGGTGTAGATGATGACGTTACACCCGTATAAAGGCGGGATGGATAAAGTGGAGGGCTGCTACTGGAGTTTTGTGTGACAAGAAGGTGCCTAAAAACTTAAGGGAAAATTTTATAGAATGGCAATAAGACCAGCGCTGCTGTACGGATCAGAATGTTGGGCAATCAAGAAGGATCACGAAAGGAGGATGGAGGCCGCAGAAATGAGAATGCTTCGATGGACATGTGGTAGGACTCTGTGGGACATGACACCAAACTCTGCTATTAGGATGTCCTTGGGGGTGGTGTCGGTATCCGAAAAGATGAGGGAGGGAAGATTACGGTGGTTTGGACATGTCCTTAGGCGACAACCGTCGGATGCGGTCAGGAGGGTAGAGTCGATTACAGTTGACGGTGCCAGAAGGAGATGACGACCAAGGAGGAAGTGGGAAGACTGCTTGAGATATGATTTGAAGGATTTAGCCATTACCGAGGACATGACCTCTGATAGGAAAGTATGGAGACTTAAGACTAGGGTAGCCGAGTAGTACGGGTCACAAACATAGGGTGTAACATCTCTGTCTTCCTTTTAATGCCTTTGTAATAATTTCCAATGACTTTTACTTTATATGCGTTTCTGTCATTAGAATTTTTGAAGGCTTAGAACTAGGGTAGCGGAGTAGTGTTGCCTTAGTTTAGGTTTTAACCCATTTGACTTAATTCCTTCTTGTAGCTTGCTATCGTTGATTATTGTGTATCATTCTCTTCAGGTTTCATCTTTTAAAATTTAGTCGGGTCTTACGTTTCTATCTATATGCAGAGATTTTCACGCAGAGATTTATTTGCAAGGATTACTTCCCATTAAAGACGCGCATACGTGGACTGCATATGATGCATGTTTCAGCTATGTATTTATTCTATTTATTTATACATGCATTGCATTTTATCTTTCTTTTTAATTTTTTGACTGCTGGAGGTCTTACACGGAAGTTGCTCTCAAACCTGGCGTTTGGGGCAGCCTACTACTCTACCTCCCCTTACCCCATTGCATATGGAAATAGGGTATTGTTGTTGTTGTTGTCGTATACTTTAAACACTTAATTTTATATTAAACCTAAATTATATAACAATAAACACTCAACCATCTTTATACTAATATTAAAATCCAAAAATAATAATATAATAATTATCTTTTTAATTCAATACTTAATTAAACGATATCAAAATATTTATATTAAACCAACACGTACATAAAGATAATTGAAAATCATGAAGTCTTAAGATATCACCCGGGGCTACGTAGTGTTTGCCCTACGGAATGTTATAACTACAGTTACTTTCAAAATGATTCTGCATTTTTTTCCTTCAATCTTTTCTTAAAATTTTCTTTTAATTACTTGATAGATCTGAAATATTTGTGTTCTTTTTTTGATTCGGAAAACCCAAAGAGATTGTTTCGCCGGCTCCTCTCCAAAGACCCACCGCCGCCGCCTCCTCCCCTCTCCACCGTCTCTCCACTTTCAAAAACCCTCCGGCTTCTCCTCATGCTCCTCCTCCTCCGCCTTCTTCCATTCTCGATTCTTTCGCCAAAGACCCAATCCTTTCCCCTTTCCTCTCCCCTTCTTTCTCTTCAACCACCTTCTTATCCGCCGCTCTTTCCTCCGGATCCCCCGCTTCCACCGCCGAACACCTCCTCCAAGCCATCCGCCAACTCGATTCCCAAATCCGTTCTCACGTCCATGTCAACCACCCGCTCCTCCTCACTCAGTTATCTTCTCTCAACAACGTTGAGGTTTCCCTCTCCACTCTTAGATCTTCCATCTATTCGCTTCAATCTTCGGTTCGTCGAGTCCGATCTGAGCTCTCCGAACCCCATAATTCAATCCTCTCCAAGACTCTCCGCTGAGGCAGAGCCTGATAAGCTGGATCTTGCTAAGGCTGCTCAGTTTCATAATGATGTCTTGACCTTGTATGAGGAATATGATATTGGCGGTATCGATATGGTCGACGAGGAAATGAATGCGGTCAAAGAGATAGGGAGTAAGTTAAGAAGTGAAGCAATGAAAGTTTTGGAAAAGGGAATGGAAGGGTTGAATCAGGCTGAGGTGGGGACTGGGTTGCAAGTGTTTTACAATCTTGGGGAGTTGAGAGGGACGGTGGAGCAATTGGTGAATAAATATAAGGGAATGGGTGTGAAGAGTGTGAGTGTGAGTGTGGCATTGGATATGAAGGCCATTTCAGCTGGTGGCAGCGGATTCGGTCCTGGAGGTATTAGGGGGAGTGGAACCCCGCAGATTGGGGGAAGTGGGAAGGCAAGAGAGGCCTTGTGGCAGCGGATGGAGAGTTGTATGGATCAATTGCATTCTATAATGGTTGCAATTTGGCATTTGCAGAGGGTTTTGTCTAAGAAGAGAGATCCCTTTTCACATGTCTTTCTGCTTGATGAAGTCATCAAGGTAAACGCATTTTGATTCATAATTGAATTAGTCTAATTTAGTGTTAGACATGAAATGAAAGTCATAACAACATAGGAAGTGACATAACATAACATGTAACTGCTGTTTCACTGTAATTATTTATACTGATTGGTGCAGGAGGGTGATCCCATGCTGACAGATCGGGTGTGGGAAGCTCTAGTTAAGGCTTTTGCTATCCAATGAAGTCTGCTTTTACTGCATCCAGTTTTGTCAAAGAGATATTCACAAATGGGTATCCGAAGCTCTTCTCTATGATGGAAAATCTTCTTGATGGAATTTCACGTGACACTGACGTCAAGGGGGTGTTACCAGCCATAACTTCAGAGGGAAAAGCTCAAATGGTTGCGGCTATTGAAACTTTTCAGATGGCTTTCTTGGCTGGCTGCCTAAGACGTCTGTCAGATATTGTTAATTCTGTTTTCCCAGTATCCAGTCGTGGTAGTGTTCCTTCCAAAGAACAGATCTCTCGAATTCTCTCTTGCATTCAGGAAGAAATCGAAGCTGTTCAATTGGATGCTCGATTGACTCTTCTTGTGCTGCGTGAAATTAGTAAGGTTTTGCTGCTGATCGCAGAACGAGCTGAATATCTGGTATTTCATTTTTCCTGTGCAAAATCTGTTTCCTTACTGAATTCAGTAACTTCTATGTGCTGAATTATACATTAGTATACACTAATTACTAAACACTTTACATCCCTGATTTAGAATTTGGATCAGGATTCAGGGTAGGGGAGGATGAACGATGTTACCTCTTCATTGCCTTTCATATATCTGCTATGGTTTGTCTATACGAGTTTATGATTAAGAACTCATTAGTATTTCGTCCCTGCAGTGCCATTGTAAGTTTTTGGTATATTTGGGAAATTAGGTCACAGTGATTATATTGCATCATGATGTAACAGCATGGGGTAAAGTTTAATTATCATCAAATAAACACATTCACTACTAGTGATCAGTTTAATCTCATTGGTGATTTCTGAAGATTTCCTTTCCTCAACCCTGAAAAGTCTTGGCCGAATCTTATAGTAGTATACCAACTAATACAACTCTGTGTGTGTCATATAGTACATAATTGTTGTATCCAAAACACACACATATATATGCAATAATACGTGTATTCAACTTTGTTAAACTGGCAGATATCAATTGGTCCTGAAGCCCGCCAAGTATCTGGTCCTGCTACCGCATCTCAGCTCAAGAACTTCGCATTATGTCAGCATCTACAAGAAATTCACACACGTGCAACTTCTATGATCATGGGGCTTCCAACTATTGCTGCAGATGTGTTGTCACCTTGGTGCAATATATGGTGTTGCTTGTGACTCTATAACATCCTTGTTCCAGGCAATGATTGATCATCTTGAATCTTGCATCTTGCAAATCCATGACCAGAACTTTTCTGCATTGGGCATGGATGCTGCTATGGACAACAATGCTTCGCCTTACATGGAGGAGTTGCAAAAGTCCATTCTTCACTTTCGTCGTGAGTTCCTTTCAAGGCTGTTGCCATCTTCAGCCAATGCTACAACTGCAGGAACAGAAACCATATGCACAAGGCTTGTGAGGAGCATGGCTTCAAGGGTTTTGATTCTCTTTATCACGCACGCTTCTCTTGTTAGACCCCTTTCAGAGTCGGGGAAGCTGAGAATGGTCAGAGACATGGCTGAGCTGGAATTAGCTGTGGGCCAAAATTTGTTCCCAGTTGAACAATTAGGTGCACCGTACCGAGCTCTTTGAGCATTCCGGCCACTAATCTTCTTGGAAACTTCTCAACTAGGAGCATCTCCTCTTCTTCAAGACTTACCATCTAGTGCCATACTGCATCATATCTATTCCCGAGGCCCTGAAGACTTGCAATCGCCGCTCCAGAGGAACAAACTTACACATTTGCAATATTCGTTGTGGCTGGATTCTCAAGGAGAAGATCAGATCTGGAAAGGAATCAAGGCAACACTGGATGATTATGCTGCAAAGGTTAGGGCTAGAGGAGACAAGGAGTTCAGTCCTGTATATCCTCTTATGCTTCAATTAGGTTCATCGTTGAGTGAAACTGCAGCTGCATCTCAAAAATGACCAATGATCTGCAGTTCTTCCTGTAAACTAGAATAAACAAATCGAAACAGCACTTGCCGTGTGGGTTTGCCTAGTAGCAAAATCTTTTGCAATCTGCGAAAAAAGCTTCAAAAGTGTTTCTGGGTCTACTTTGAACCTTTAGATAAGCATGGTTTCATAAGCTTTAACTTGGATTTTTCTTTCAAAATGAATTCTTTTATGATGAACTGACAATTTGTTTTATCTTCTCTCTGGGTGTTTAGGGTCTTATCAGCTTTGGGAAAATAGGATCAATAACATATTTCACAAGTGGTTGTAGTTGAATTGAATGCTGCCATCAACTTGACATTGTATGCTGTTTGAACTTTGAGGTCACTACTGCATCTCTTTTTTTTTGTTATGTTCATCTGTTCTTTCAATTTATAATTCTTTCATTTTGTCATATAGTACAGTTCCCTGTCTCAGATGAATAATATCTTCTTTTTTGTGTGTGAAAATGTTGCTGCAGACTGAAATCAGATATTTCATGGCTTCTCATATGTTTTCATAGATTTATTAAACCAGAGTTCACACTTCACAAGAAAAAAAAACCATGTATGGAATAGAGAGTACAAGAAGATTTTCAAAAACAACTTGATATCTAACTCCTAATATTTATATACATGAATAATTATTTTTATTGTAATGTAAATTTGTGTAAAAGAAATCTATGTTTTATGCTTTCAATCAACATAAAATAGAATAGAGGTTAAATTTTCAAACCAAACTATGTCTCTTGTTTTTTCTAATTTTCTCTTTGTTTGATATCATTTGAGTCAAATTAAATTAAGATCAAACTCTTAAAAAATTATTAACTCAATTAACATTTTCCTTTTTTATTCTTCTAACTTAATGTTAATTATTTTAACATTGTCATAATCTTTTATGTTTCTCCATTGACAGATAAGAACAAAATGAATTTCCTGAAAAAAGGATCATATTTATGATGATGGGTTTAGGGTTTGTCTACTAAATTTATGTAAATATTAGATATCAATTTAAGAGAAATTGACCAATTGAGAGGTTAAATACACATTTTATTATTAAAACCCCACACCTTAATTTAAATGAATCAATTTTATTTCTCTTCAAATATATGTTTGCATTGTCTAAAGGGGTTGATGGTAAATTAAGTAAGTAAAAAGTATGTAATCAACTACAGTACCTAAACTTAAAATCAGACCAAACAAAATGGCACTTGTATTCTATCTTTCTTTACCTACCTCAGATAAATTATCTCCATCATTATTTCAGTTTAATTAATTTCGTATCTCTACCTGTACAAAACTAGTATTTTCTGGAAGCTGCAGCCTGCCTTGTCTTCCAAGGTATCAATCTTGAGTTCTTCGGTGCTTTTTCTTTTAAACTGAATCATGATTTGTCGGGTGATGCTTGATTATCACTTCGTTATTTTTCTGTAATTCCGACGAATCTGTTGCTTGAGATTCGGGTTTGGATGAAATGTCTGATGAATGAAGTTCATGATCATGGCGAGCTTGCACTGTCCATACGAGAACTGAAATTACCGTGACGACGGAGAGAAGAACCATTGCCGCCCACGCAATGTGCGCCGATCGCTTCCATGGTCTGCAGTGTTTGGCAAGGATCTCCGAGAATGCGTCCTTCACGGACTGGCATTGGACTAGACTCTCCACGCCTGGATAAACGTTTAGCAGATTTTGAATCGAACTTGTGTAGGCCTCGAATCGTTACTGGATATGAATTGTCCCCCTTGACAGGTCCCATTGTTGGCTTCTGAACAAGTAAATACTTTCAATATCTGCAAATAGATTGGACAATTAGTCACTGATACCTGAAATTTAACGGGCAGTATCGGATTGAACCAATGTAAAAAACTCGAAATGAATATCAGGTAGGAGTAATGTATAAGAAAACAACATAACGGAACCTGAAACCGTATGATCGATTGCATACCTTTGGTATGTCGTCAATCCTGATCGTATTAGCAGGGCAGTTACTTGGCTGATATGTATATGCCAGTTGTGCGGAGAAAGGGTTGCAAACATGAGAAAGAGTTGGATATGTTGTTGCTTGCAGCTGCGATATATTTGAATTCACCTGAGGAATTGAAATCACAAAGCTCATTAATATACACAACTTATATCCGTTTTTCTAGTTCAGTGCTTAATTTTTTTTCGTTTCAGTTGGTGCCGAACGTTTCTTTCCGTAACTCAAAATACGTCACGTCATGACAGGCCGTTAAATTTAACCGTTAACCCATTAAAAATGCCATGTGGCATATTTTTTAATATTAAAAAATAATTTTTGCAAATAAAAAATAAATTAAAATGAAAAAATAAACATTTTAATGGGGGACCAATTACCCAAGCTAACCAGAAACCCTCCCCCCTCCCCTGATTTTCTGTGTATCCCCAAAAGCTCTTCGCCCTCCGATCAGGCATCTCCAACCGCCGTGGAAGTGCCCCGTCGTCGCTAACGGCCTCAGCAACGATTGGCGACCCAGCCCCAGCACTCCAATCGCCTGATTTGACCGTCGTCGCGTCTTAATCACGAGGAGAGCTTTCGGCTACCAATCGTCGATCCGCCCGTCCGATCGCCGTTGAAGTACACCGCCCATGCTGGTCAAATCGAAGCCTCGCTCCGATAGCAACCCAACCATGATAACATATTCTACTTAGATGAGGGTATTGAGACATTGTATCACTTTTATAGCACTTTTTTTTTCATTGTTCATTCCAGGGCCATTCAATTTCGAAGAAGCAAAGACGAAGGGAGGTTTGCCATAATTGCATCTCAGTCCATCTAGTTGGTCCAAGGTTGTTATTTCTCAGTTACTTTGGCTTGATTGGAGATAAAGGAAATGTTTGATTTGTTTATATTGATTTCCCTTATTGTGGTAAAAGTATCATAGTACGCTTGTTTTCTTATTTTTATTTCAGGTCTCCAACAATATTTATTTAGATTCTTCGGTTGGGGTTGGGCTTTCTTATTCTAAGAACCGAAGTGATTACTTGATTGGTGACATTCAGACTGCCATCGACAGTTATGCATTTCTTCTCAAGGTAAGAGGCAATAAAATTTTTGTTGCATACTTACCCAACGCTGCTCGAGTTCTTCATTGCTGAATACTTAAGTATCTGTTGTGTAACATTGTTTCGAGTTATACCCCGAGTTCCTCCTCTCAAACCCCTTTTTTATTGCTGGAGAGTTGTACGTTGGTGTTGTCATAACCTTTTTTCGTAAAAAAAAATAAATATTATTTTAAAAAACGATTATGACTTTAATTTGGATAAATTGGGTGATTTTGGATTAATTAGAATTAAATTGAAAGGAGTCGCCATCGACATTTGGGTTAGGTAGGTCGAATACCTAAAAACGTATTTTAAAACAATTTTAAGAAAAATCGTTTTGAAAACAAAAATGGTCTGCGTTTACCAAAAATTCGATTTGTTGGGTTCGGGAGTCGGTTACGTGTGGGGAAGGATTAACACCCCCACAACGCCCAAAAATCGATAATGTGTCGCTTACATATCGTCGTAATGGTGGAAACTATAAATTGAATATAAAGTTAAATTGTGATCCATTTATTAAAATTAATTTAATTTGCTTCGCATTAATTAGAGAAAATTGCTTATCTTGAAAAGAAATCTTGAAATTAACAATCCTCCGTCAGGAAAGCTATTTCGACTATTTCTGATCCGTAAAAAATTTTGCCTCTTCGATAAACGCAAATCGAATAAAAATGAAAATCGATATTTGCCTAAAATAAATTGCTATTTAATAACACACATCGCATTGTTCAACTTAAAATAAAAAGAATTAATTAGCAAAATAAAATTGATTTATTTCAAGTTCACATTTTGTTAAAATATCGTATCGGATCGCATCACTTCGACAAGTGAAGCTTTCCACACTCATTTTACAAAATCGATGTTCTTGAAAATATTGGAGTAAAACAACGAAAAAAATGAATGAAACAAATATTTTGTATAATCGTTTGAAACTAATTCCCAAGTACAAAGAACATATTCATACATAAATGATACGAATAAATATATAATATACATACATGGCAAAAATGTAAGGCAATAAAATCTAACTCAACAAAAATTAAATTATAGAAATAAAATAAACATATAATAAAACACAATAATTAAACGAATAAAATTAAAGTACTAAAAAATAAAAAGACAAAAATAAATGATTAGAACATTAAAACAAATAAAATGTAAATACTTAAATTAAATAAAGAAAATAAAAACATAAATTTAAAAGTGTACAAAGTTAAAATGCAGAAATAAAATGTAATAAAAATAAAATATTAATATCAAATTTTATTATGTATCTCATACCGTAAATGATGCAAATCATACCTTGGGGCAAATTTTTGTAAGGTCGTACATGGTTCGAAAATAAAATAAAACAAACAAATAAATAAAAGGTTAACAATTAGTAATTAGCGGTTAGAAAAATTAACGGTTAACAGAGTCCGAACCATAATAATACGGATCATACCCCGGATCGGGTCACCACAAGGCCGAATCAAATAATAGAAACAACAAATAAATAAATAACTGTTAGAATGTAATAAAATAAAAATTAGTAGTTAACAGAGTCCGAACCATAATAATGTAGATCATACCCCGGATCGGGTCACCACAAGGCCGAATCTAATAATAGAAACAATAAATAAATAAACAAAGGTTAGAGCGCAATAAAAATAAAAGTCAGTAGTTAGCATAGTCCGAACCATAATAATGTGGATCATACCCCGGATCTGGTCACCACAAGGTCGAATCGAATAATAGAAACAATAAATAAATAAATAATGGTTAGAATGCAATAAGATAAAAGTTAGCAGTTAGCAGTGACCAAATTAAAAGTTAGTAAAAGATGCATGCATATTCGAAAAAAATAAATAAATAAGTGACCAGAGCAAAAAGGTTAAAATATGGAGGACTGACAAGTGGTTTTCCCCTTTTAAATGACCAAAACGTAAATGGCTCTAAAAAACAGGAGACCTATGCGTGATTTACCCAAAAAAACATAAAACAAACTTCCTATTTTTCTTCTCTGCATGCACAACTGGCCATAAGGGTCCCTTCTCTCAGGCCAAACGCTGGCCACCATAAAGCGGTGGTCCTCACATACCCTAACCAACATCGAAACAAACAGAGAAACGCGAACCAACTCAAAAAAGACCAAAACCCCTCGGACGAAACCCGAATGCCCTACGTAAGCCACTGTTCATCCTTTCCGACCACCATCCATGGTGGTCGGGACTC
This sequence comes from Hibiscus syriacus, assembly GCF_006381635.1. Taxonomy (NCBI): domain Eukaryota; kingdom Viridiplantae; phylum Streptophyta; class Magnoliopsida; order Malvales; family Malvaceae; genus Hibiscus; species Hibiscus syriacus. The sequence goes on from NW_024063443.1 coordinate 1,830,811, forward strand.
TAAACTAACTTGGACAATAACAACTCCCCACCAGTGATGTAGAACTACGACCAATGCCTACACCTTCACCACCTTCACGTAATGAGACTAAGAAAAAAAAAGAAATGAAAGCAAAAAAAAAACTGAAGCAGAGAACCAAAGAGCTTTTATTTATTGTTTTTAAACTTACAAATCTGGGAGTTTACAAAATGGGGAATGGGGTTACAAAAACAGGGCCCTGATTTCTGATTTCTTTTTGGCTTTTAAAGCCCCCCACAATAAAAAAAGTAATAGTACAAGCTTGGTCATTGGTTTTGTTCCCTATTCATTTTTAGGACAAAATTAGGGTATTACAACTGCCCCTCTTTGCTTGCCTATTGTGTAAACAATGACGAAGCAAAGATAAATAATGGCCTAATTTTTTCTAGCTACGATGTTTGCTTCGCATCTGGAGCTCCAATTCTTTATCTGAAAACATATGACTTAAAGATGACATTGTTCCTTCATGTTGAGGACGTCGGGTCAATCTGGAGATAATTTGGTGTTGAAGATGACGTTGCTCATCCATGTTGAAGAGTTCTGGTCGCTTTCAGGTAAATTGTTTGTTGAATATGACTTTGTTCCTTCTCGTTGAGGAAATCGGGTCAATATGGGTCAGTTGGGTCCTGATGGGCTGCTGGAGCTGAAGCAAAAACCTGATGGGTTTTCCACGTGGGTTGTGTATTGGGCCACTATTTGGGCTTCTTGTAATAGGCTTCATTTCCGAGCGTGATGAAGAGTTCGGGTCGTCTAAGAGTGACACAACTCCTACATGATAAGGAGGTCTGGTCAGGGATGACACGGCTCATACGTGATGAAGAGTTATGGCCATCTTTAGGAAGGGTGATAACTCGGTTCCTACACGATGAGGACGGCTGGTTATCTATGGTTGACACGGCTCCTACGTGATGAAGAGATCTGGTCGGTGGATGTCACGGCTCATACGTGATGAAGAGTTATGGCCATCTTTAGGAAGGGTGATAACTCGGTTCCTACATGATGAGGACGACTGGTTATCTATGGTTGACATGGCTCCTACGTGATGAAGAGATCTGGTGGTGGATGACACGACTTATACGTGATGAAGAGTTCTGGCCATCTTTAGGAAGGGTGATAACTCGGTTCCTACGTGATGAGGACGGCTGGTTATCTATGGTTGACACGACTCCTACGTGATGAAGAGATCTGGTCGGTGGATGACACGGCTCATAGGTGATGAAGAGTTCTGGCCATCTTTAGGGATACTGATTTCAAAAGAAACCAACTCAAAGATGATGTTTCAAAAGAAACAGACTCAAGGATGATGTTTTTTAAAAGCAACTGTCTCGAAAGAGACAAAATTCGTTTCAAGGGAAACGACTCAAAGATGACATTTAAAGGAAACTGTTTCAAGCGAAATAAAATTTGTTTTTAAGGGAGACGTTCTCAAAGATTTTTGTTTTGTTTCAAGGGAAACAGACTCAAAGATGGTAAATTTTGTTTCCAAAGAAACAAACTCAAAGATTTTTCTTAAAAGAAACTATCTCAAAAGAGACAAAATTTTGTTTCCCAAAGAAATATATTCAATGATTTTTCAAAAGAAATTGTCTCAATATAGACAAAACTTTGTTTTTCAGAAAATTGTATCTAAGTGAAACAAAATTTTGTTTCCAAAGAAACAAATTCAAAGATTTTTCTTCAAAAGAAACTGTCTCAAGGGATAAAACCTTATTTCCAGAGAAACAAACTCAAAGATGATATTGTTTTAAGAGAAAATGTCTCAATAGTCAAAATTCGTTTCAAGGGAAACGACTCAAAGATGGTTTTATTTCAAGAGAAACAAACTCAAAGATTTTGATTTTCTAGAGAAACTGCCTCAAGGGAAATAATATTTGTTTTAATAGAAACAATCTCAAAGGTGGGTGTTTCAAGAGAAATTAACTCAAAGATAGGTGTTTGAAAAGAAAGGACTCAAAGATTTTTTCACGAAAAACTATCTCAAGCGAGACAAAATTTTCTTTCGAAAGAAAAATACTCAAAGATGAGTTTGTTTCCAGTGAAACAAATTCATAATTTGGAGAATTGTCTCAACTGAGACAACATTTGTTTTAAGAGAAATTGTTTTAAACGAGACAAAATTTGTTTTTAAAAAACTGTCTCAAGTGAGACAAAGTTTGTTTGAGACAAAGTTTGTTTTTTGAGAAAACGATCTCAAGTGAGATCAACTTTGTTTAATGTGAAATAAATTCGAAATTTGTATTCTCAAAGGAAAAATGTCTCAAACGAGACATAATTGTTTTGAAAGAAATAACAATCTCAAGTTAGATAATTTTGTTTCAAGTACAACAAATTTAAATTTTTATTTCATAGAAAAATGTCTCAATCGAGACGAAGTTTGTTTGTTTTTTTTAGAAAGCGATCTCGAATGAGATCAACTTTGTTTAATGTGAAACAAATTCGAATTTTGTATCTCAAAGGAAAAATGTCTCAAGTGAGACAAAATTTGTTTTTCAAAAGTTGTCTATAGCGAGACGACATTTTGTTTCGAGAGAAACAACATCAAAGGATACTGATAATTTGCTTATTCCTGCTAGTGGATGAAATGCTTCAGAAGATCTGATTGTTGACTTCAGGAAGTCAAATCATTGTTTCATCAAGTTAGAGACATCTAGTCATTTCCGAGCTTTGATTTCCTGAGAGATCAAAATGATGCATTTTTGACTGACTATCTTGGATGTTATGATGGTTGTTAAGATGAAATTCATTTGATTTGTCCTCAAGTGAGGCGAAAAATGTTTTTAATACACATGATGATAAATGTTTGATGCAACTTTTATATATAATGTATGTATGTGTATATATGTTTGTATGTATGTATGTATGTATGTATGTATGTATTGATGTATGCTTTTCTCGATATTGAAGGAGAATGGTTGCGAGAGCAGTCTTCATTATATCTTTGATTCAGTTTGTCTGTATTTCCACTAGGGTGTACTCTTTCAAACCTCGACCTGAGACAATTTGTTTCCTTTCCCCAGTAAATTTTGACTCGCAAATTTAGCTTCTCTTGCCCCAGCTTTGATCTTGAGCTTCAGAGAGATATTCGTTGAATTCCAAGATATGCATCCAAAGAGATTATCTTGTTTGAAAATGTTTTCCTTTTTCTTTTTATTTTCAAAAGTATGAAAATATCTATCAAAAGAGTTTTAAAAATGTTTAATCAAAGATTTTGAAAATATTGCCTCTTTCAAGGTTTCACAATTGAAAAATCATAAAACAAGAGTTCATTGTATATCAAAGAATTAATTACACTGTTAATTCTTCAATAAATTATAGCTATTTGACAAATGTCAAGATCAATGCTATCTTTGAGGAATGGTTTAAGCAAGGAAGGATAAAAAAGTTTCAAGCGGTTATTTTTGGTCAAAGGTTTGGTATTCTCATTTATTTGTTGTTCACTGATCTGATGGAGTAGCTTTTGTACTCATTTATTGGAAGTGTTTTCCGACTCCCAGTTCTCATGATCTCATTCTGTAACATCCTCCATGCCGGGTTAGTGATTAATTTGTAAAGTTTCAGCATTTGGTGATTTAAGTAGAATGATGGAAGAGTTCAATGACCTATTTGAGTTATTTGGTGTAGGATTGAATTATAAAGAAGGAAGATTAGAAGGACAAAATGGTTTTTTTATAGCAATATAATTTTGGGGTTAGTATTATATTAAGCATGTGGAAGAGTAGGAAATTAAAACAAGCTTCCAGAGTCATATTCTTCTTTCTTCTTCTTCATACGTGAGACCCAAGCTAAGGTAAGATTTTCTTGTTAGTGAATTTCTTGATGAATTTATGGTTGATTCATGACTATTAGGCAATAGTTAAGCTTAAAGGAGGTTTAAATTGTTTTAAAACCTCAAGATGAGAAGTATATGAAGAATTAAAGAAATGAAGTATAAAAGTGAAATCTTAGATTAGAGTTCATAATAAGAATTGGAAGTGAGATTTGACTTGTCATCAAGTTAATTAAGGGATATGAAGTGTTAGACTTGGAATTAGAACACCTTGAAAATTTAGTGTGATTCTTGAATACCATGTAAATGATGGAATTTTGGGTTTAAAAAAGTGATTATGGAATAGAAATGAGTTTAAATATGTATATGGAAGTTAGAAATATTAAAGGAAGTAAAATATGAAGGTTTAAGCTGAAATGAAGTGATTTTCGAGCTCAAAATAGGAGTTCTGGGCTAGGGGAATCGATACCCATTCAAGGGGAATCGATACCCCCTCAAACGAATATGAATTTCCAGAACGCTAGAGGGGAATCGATACCCCCAGGGGGGAACCGATTCCCCCATAAAAAAAAAGAAAAGAAAGAAGAGAGACTAAACTATCAATTTCTTATTATGATAGGCTATTAGAGGTTAATTTCAAGACTTAGGCATATGATAATCATCTTGAAAATTTTGCTTATGTAGATATTGAGCCTAATCGAGTTCCGGAACCATCGACAAGTAGGATCAATCGAGGGAAAAACAATGAAATCTAGGTGAGTGCATATACATAGCATGAATATGTATTTTATTCAGTTCTAGACTTGTGATAAGTCTAGATTCAATGTTTTGATACATGATCGTAGTTTATATGATGATATATGACATGAATCCATACCATATGCATTATGGGACATGAATATGAAAGAAAAGTTATATGAGTTATATGATAAAGGTATGGAAATAATATGTCTACGTGATATGAATTAGATAAATTGTAAAAGCCCATGTTATGTAAATGAGAACTATAGGTATAGTTGGCATGCCAAGGGTAGAGGGTCTATGTGGTCCTTCGGGACATATATGTATTCTTTGGAACATGTGTGAACTCTGGTGAGACACATACTTGATCCTTGGCATATGTATATGATTCTTAAGAAATGATATGTGGTCCTTCGGGACATATATGTATTCTTTGGAACATGTGTGAACTCTGGTGAGACACATACTTGATCCTTGGCATATGTATATGATTCTTAAGGAATGATATGTGGTCTTTCGGGACATATATGTATTCTTTGGTACATGTGTGAAGTCTGGTGAGACACATACTTGATCCTTGGCATATGTATATGATCCTTAAGGAATGATATGTGGTCCTTATGGACATTATTATATGGCATTACGGTGCAATTCTACGCGGCACTCTGGTGCAATTCTACGTGGCACTTAGGTGCAATTATATGAGCTGTGGTGACAACATAGTGCACAACCTCACAATACTCACATACCTTAGGTTCTCTGTATGGTACCATGGGCTAATGAACTTACTAAGGCGAATTTATGAATGTGAATTTGATAAGTATATGTGTAAGAAACATGGTTTTGGTTATTGCATTGTTTACATACATCTTATTATTGCAACCCATCTCATTTTGGCAATTACTTTATGTTTATTGATATTATTATTATATTATTGCCTCACTAAGTCGATGACTTAACGTGTGAGTGTTTCACACGTAGGATCCGATAAAGTAGACGATCGAGGTTAAGCAGCTGGACAACATTACTCCTGCAACTATCAGATCAGAAGCAACATAATCAGTAGGTCATTTTGTTATGAAAATGGATGTTGGCATGTAATTAAAAAGTTAAGTTGTGTATGCTCTGAATATTTTGGTAACTTATAGTACCATATGTATATTATTGTATTTTTCGTAATATAAGTTCAAGTATTTTACTATTATTTGTAATGAGTTATGTTTTAAAAGTCAATGTAATATCTCTGACTCGTATCCGGGTTGGGATACGGGTTGGGGGTGTTACATTTAATGGTATCAGAGCTATGGTTTAGCCGATTCTAGGCATAAACCAGAGTCTATAGAGTCTTTAAATGGAATACATGCCAACAAATAGTGAGAACTTCTGATCTGGTATAGTATGAGTATGCTGTTTTGCTAATAGAACAATGTGTTTATTCTTATTAGATGTCCGGACATAATAGCTCCCGAAGTGAAGCGGGAGAAGATAGGCATTCTGAAAGCAGTAATTCACCTGCCCTGGCCAGGCAAGGTGAAGAACATGCATATCAAGGAGTGCCTGTGCAAGATCAAGATATGTTCTTCAGAACATTAGACGTTATTCTAACGCGTCTTCAACCTCCTGCTCCACCAACTCAAAGGATGGATGTAGCAAAAGAGTTGAGAGGTTTAGGAGCTCCCGAATTTAAGGGAGAAACCGAAGAAGGTCCGGTTGTGGCAGATCTTTGGTTAAATGATTTAAAAATCATGTTGGATGGTCTCCACTGTTCTGAAGTGGAGAAGTTAGATGGAGCTGTCTCGTTGTTGAGGGGTCAGGCGAGAATATGGTGGACGAACGTCACCATGAGGATGCCCAGTGACCAATTGACTTGGTCTTTATTCTTAGATGAATTTAAAAACAAGTACATTGGAGATCAATTTATTCGACAGATGAAGCAGGAGTTTTTGAATTTCAAACAGATGAACCGCTCTGTATATGAGTATGAATGTGAGTTCAACAAGTTGAGTAGGTTTGCATCCGAGCTTGTGCCTACTGAAAAAGAGGCTTGTGAATGGTTTGTGTGGAGGGTTTACGCCCTAGATTGAAAGAGATGCGGATAGTATTGAATTTGTCCTCGTTCCAAGAGGTGATCAATCGTGCCAAGGCTCTTGAAAGAGCTCAGAATGAGAGATTCGGGGATTTTAGAGTTCAGACATCAAAGAGAACGGGTGCTTCTTCTAGCTCTGCACCATCAAAAAGGGGAAGAGACTCGGGATTTCGATCACAAGCTAGAACAGAATCAGTTGCATCGTCTGCTAGGGGAGCAAGTCAGGCAAGACCTAGACAGACGCAGTCAGTGGGATATGGTGCTGGGAGATCTACTCCGAGTCAAGCGAGACATTGTCAGCACTGTGGGAAAAACCATTCTGGGGCTTGTCGGATGGCTGCTGGGACTTGTTTTCGATGCGGAGATGCCGGACATTTTATCCGGGATTGTCCATTGATTGTTGGTGAGCCTGCACCCTCTGAAAGAGTTGGTTCTTCCTCACAAAGAGGATGAGGAAGAGGCAGAGGAAGGAACCCGTCTGAATTCTCTGCTCAACCTGAAGTTCGATCAACCGCACGAGTGTACAATTTAAAGACAAGTGAAGACCATGATGACCCTGATATTATAGCAGGTACTTTTCAGTTGTAAGATAAATTAGTATTGGTACTGATTGATCTGGGTTCTAATTATTCTTATATTACAAGTAAGTTAGTAAAGGAATTGAGGATTCCCTTAGAAGGTACGAGTAATGAGATTATAGTAACAACTCCGTTAGGCCATAGTGCTCGGGTGAATAAAGTCTGTAAGGGGTGTCCCATAAAGGTTCAAGGAATTGAATTCCCTGCTAATCTGATGGAATTACCCTTTGACGAGTTTGAAGTGATTCTGGGAATGGATTGGTTGTTCCGTTACTATGAAGATGTTAATTACAGATTGAAAAAGGTAACCCTGAAAAGTCCAGGAGGAACAGAGATAAGTGTGAGCAGTGAAAAGTTTAATCCCTTAGCAAATGTAATGTCAGCTAAGAAGCTATTGCTACAGGGATGTCAATGATTTCTTGCAAATGTGATAGATTTAAGAGCTATAGAGAAAGGGCTAGAGGAGATTCCAATAGTTCAAGAATTCCCTGAAGTTTTCCCGGCGGAGTTGCCAGGATTACCTCCAGATAGAGAGGTAGAATTTCAAATTGAGATAATGCCAGGAACCGCTCCAATTGCAATGGCACCTTATCGGATGGCTCCGAAATTGCAAGAGTTAAAGAATCAATTGCAAGAATTGTTAGGAAAAGGATTTATTCAACCAAGTGTGTCACCTTGGGGAGCTCCGGTGTTATTTGTTAAGAAGAAGGATGGATCAATGCGTCTCTGTATTGATTATCGACAGCTTAATAAGGTGACCATCAAGAACAAGTATCCCCTTCCGCGCATTGATGACTTGTTTGATCAACTAAAAGGAGCTTCGGTATTTTCGAAGATCGATCTACATTCGGGTTATCATCAATTGAAGATTCAGGAGAAAGATATTCCGAAGACGGCTTTCAGAACGAGATATGGTCATTATGAATTCATCGTAATGTCATTCGGAGTAACGAATGCACCAGCTGCTTTCATGGATCTTATGAACAGGATTTTTCAGCCCTATTTGGACCAGTTTGTTGTTGTCTTTATTGATGACATACTGGTTTACTCGAAGTCCATTGAAGAGTACAGCGCACATCTGAGGCTAGTTTTGCAAATTCTCAGGGATAAAAATCTCTATGCGAAATTATCCAAATGTGAATTTTGGCTAAACGAAGTAATTTTCTTGGGGCATGTGATCTCGGCAGTTGGGATTAGAGTATACCCTCAGAAGGTTAAAGCTATTATGGACTGGGAAGTTCCAAAGAATGTATCTGAAGTTCGGAGTTTTCTTGGACTTGCCGGGTATTATCGAAGATTCGTTAAGAATTTTTCGATGATAGTATTGCCTTTAACAAAGATGATGAGAAAGAATGTACCGTTTGTTTGGAATTCTGAATGTCAAGAAAGTTTCGAAGCTTTAAAGAGAATTCTGACGGAAACTCCGATATTGGTTCAACTGGAATCTGGCAAGAATTTTGTAGTATACAGTGACGCATCCCATAACGGGTTGGGGGTGTTACACATTCGGGTTGTGCGATGCCTTAAGGGACTTGTGCGATTGCCTCATATGCAATAGTTGCACAATCTTCGTATTCAAGCCGCCTTTTCAGGTTTTCAACTCGAATCCTCCTTTGGTTTCAAGATGTTATTCAGAATTTACGTCTTGAACCTCCTTTGTTATTTTTCTCTATCATGGCATTAAAGATTTTAGAAAACCTTTTTTTAAATAAAAGATTAATCCTAATGGGCTTGATGAAATCTGAAGATAGTCTCTTCTGTTTAGAAATCCATGTATGATTAGAATGGACTTTTAAGGAAAGTAATGTAGGCCATGGTTCATGGTTATGAAAGAAATGGATAAATAGGCACAAATAAGCATTTAAGGGTAATTGAACCAAAGATCAATTTATTATGATGCCTTAGATTGTCTTGCTCAATTTGAATATGCTCGTATATGTCTTTCTCTTGATGTTCTGTGATCTTCGAGTGAAGTGATTCTGGAATGATTGTGCTTGATCAATCTCATGGTTTAAAACTCGATGCGTCATTTGAGTCGAGAGACTCTTTGTCTATGCTCCTTGTTTTCTTTTTGCTCTTTGTTTTTTCTTTTGCTTTGATTTTTTCTTTGTTTCTTTTCTCTTTGCTTTTTTCTTTGCACTTTTTTTCTTTGTTTTTTCTTTGTTATTCTTTGTTCTTTTTCTCTTTTTCTTTGTTTTTTTTTGCTTCTTTTATGTTTGTTTTTCTTGTCTCTTCACTTTGATTTGATCTTTGCTCTTTGCATCTGGTTCAACTTTCGGTATCTATTCTGAATCGATGTCTTCACTCATACGAGCAGATTTACTCCACCTTGCCCCCCAATGTGGAGGGTGATCCTTGGTTAGGGTTGAATCAGAAGAAAATATCATTCAGGCTCAAAAGAGGACATAAGGGATATATTTTCTCCTATTGAGAAATGATAAAGAAAGAAAGTCGTTCATCATCTCATACACAGAAGTCCTTGCAGAAGAGGTATCCCCAGGGGGATAAATATTCAGGAATAATTTTTATTCACATGAAAAAAATGTAATTAATGCATGATAAAATTATTTTGAATTAATTCTCTTATTTTGCTTCTTGCTCTCAGCATGTCTCAATTGCTCAGGCTCGTCTTCATAAGATCGCTTCGAGATACCCCACATTGTTTCTTGTTGTAGGAAATTTCATGTTCAAGCGAACATCTTGTACTCAATGTCTTATTGTTTTATTGGTAGAAAAATGTCGACTTTGCGTCTAAAGAGACAATGGTATGACTTTGTTGGCTCAAAGGAATGTATGGGTATAAATTTTTGTGTATCAAAAGGATAGATGCAATGTTTCAAGGTTGAAAAGAATGTTTTAAGGTCTCAAAGAGAGGGAATGTCAAAAATTGGTTCTTTGGTAGTGACCATGAATTATTTTGGGGAAAAATAAGAGATTCTTATTTTTGGGGTTTTAGACAGGATGAGAAAGGTTTAATCTTGTCATATGTCAAAAATCTATAATTCTTGAAGAATTAAGAGAATACTTAATTCATTCGATATTCAAATAACTAAAGATTAAAAATTTTCAATTATTCCACCTTAGAAGGTAGCATAAATTCAATAATTAAGATTTAAAAATATATTTAAGCACATATTAAAAACAGAACAAAAATTGAGTTCAAACAAAAATAAACTCTCTAGATACAAATGGTAGGTGCAATGACTTCTCTTGCTTAGCATTAGGATGCCCCTGAATGAATAAGATTCTGGAGTTTGATCTTTAATTCCTTGCAGTTCTCAACGGAATGTCCGGAGCATCTCAGGCGGTAATTACGTGTTGGATCAACATCGTAGCCCCCAGGATATGGGACTCTTGTCTCAGATCACCATGGAAGGCTCAATCCTATAACCAGCTGAACAAGCTTTCATCGTGCTGATTTATTCGAATCTTGCTTATATTCTCAATGGCGTCACATGATCATGATCAATTCCATCGAATTCTCCATGAACTAATTCCATGCATGTGAAAATGCTTAAAAATTGAAATACATATGCAAAATGCAAAAATGCACATGCAAACGCAAAAATGTTGATCCCAACGATGAATATCTTAGAATAATTTTCACCAGAAATAAAAGCTTTCACATTACAAGACAGTCCACTTTACGGACAAGGGTTCGTTTATATGCTGAGTTTGAAATGGATCACTGCTTCGTCTCGGATCTTCATTCTTGAAAATGATGCCTCTCAAGCATTCTATAACCTAACTCGGTTAATGCTCCTGAGGTGGTGAAGTCAGTACGTCACTCTTCGATGATTAGAGTTTGAATGATCGTAAAAGAGAATCTACTACAGGATTCTTCCTCAAATCAATGGATCGTCATTTCAGTATCGAATATTACACGATCTTCGAGATCACTGCTTCGTCTTGGATCTTTGTATTTAGAACTAATGCCCCTCAATGCTCTATAAACCAACTCTGTTAATGCCTCGGCGGTGTTGAAGCCAGTATGTCAATCATTGATGACTAGTGATGACATGATTGTAGATAAAACTCCACTGTTGGATTACTCCTCGAATTAGTGGATCATCATTTTAGTCTAGAATGCGGCACGATCATCGAGCAAGTCTCATTCTTATATTTTGAGCTTCTTTGAACCCTCGATGCATGCCTACATACACGACTGCTTGACTGAAAATTTTCACCTCTTCTTGTGAAAAATTTTCTCTTAGATACCCCCTTGCGGATCAACACTTTTGCCTTATGATGATGCAAGGCAATGCAAAGAATTATGACAAAATGACACAAACAAAAGAGAAGAAATAAGTTGGTGTACAAAAACAAAAGAGAAAAACAAGTTAGTACATGTAAAATAATTGATACAGATAAAAAATGTTATTCAAATATGAATATAACACCTACCCCATCATGATATCTACCCGAACATGCTTTCGATATATAACAATCCTACACGAATATGCTTTTTACCCACAATGATCTATTTTCAAGAAATTGGTCCTAACCGCATGGTATCTAGTTCGCATGTTTTTATTCGAAAAGAAAACATATTCTACAAACTTAAAGCAAAAGATAATGGTTTAGAAACGCTCCTCCTTTGTGTACACCTATTTGGGTACCTACTAACGGACAGAGGTTCGGTATGACTATATCTAGAGTGACCGTTATACAGTTCACTATATACATGGTTTCGGCTCTAACAGGAAAATGGTGCTCGAATTGTCCTTGATGTTGGTGCCCCTTGGGCTGCCAGACCCTCGATCCTCACCCATTACAGGTTTCGAGCGGAACGAGTTCAATTTGAGGGGATTCACTGTCTTATACTCATACGAGGAATAAATCCCTACGAAGGTATAAGGTATGTATCCCATGGGTTATTTGCTAAAACTCATACGAAGAATAAATTCTTACGAGAGTAAAGCATTCACCCAACTAATTTGGATCGAAGCTCGTGTCTAGAACTTATGTATGCTAATGCGAGTGATGTGTGTGAGGAGGAACGTACCTACCATTGACTCAAAAGGAAAACAAAACAAGGAAAAAACTTGATAAAACCTTGACGAATCTGAAAACATAGATTAAATTGTTAGTATGACAGATAAAAATAAAGCAATTAAAAACTTCAATAAATGAATCAGAAGTTAACTAAAGACTCGAACTTATAATTTCAACCACAACGACAATGTGTAAACGACCTACAACTTGACCCTCTAAAAACGTCTCCAGCAGAGTCGCCAAGCTGTCATAACCATTTTTCGTAAAACAAATAAATATTATTTTAAAAAACGATTATGACTTTAATTTGGATAAATTAAGTGATTTTGGATTAATTAGAATTAAATTGAAAGGAGTCGCCATCGACCTTTGGGTTAGGTAGATCGAATACCTAAAAACGCATTTCAAAACAATTTTAAGAAAAATCTTTTTGAAAACAAAAATAGTCTGCGTTTACCAAAAATTCGATTTGTTAGGTTCGGGAGTCTATTACGTGTGGGGAAGGATTAGCACCCCCACAACGCCAAAAAATCAATACTATGTCGCTTACATATCGTCGTAATGGTGGAAACTATAAATCGAATATAAAATTAAATTATGATCTATTTATTAAAATTAATTTAATTAGCTTCACATTAATTAGAGAAAATTGCTTACCTTGAAAAGAAATCTTGAAATTAGCAATCCTCTATCAGGAAAGTTATTTCGACTATTTATGATCCGTAAAAAATTTTGCCTCTTCGATAAACGCAAATCGAATAAAAAAGAAAATCGATATTTGCCTAAAATAAATTGCTATTTAATAACACACATCGCATTGTTCAACTTAAAATAAAAAGAATTAATTAGCAAAATAAAATTGATTTATTTCAAGTTCACATTTTGTTAAAATGTCGTATCGGATCGCATCACTTCGACAAGTGAAGCTTTCCACGCTCATTTTACAAAATCGATGTTTTTGAAAATATTGGAGTAAAACAACAAAAAAAATGAATGAAACAAATATTTTGTATAATCGTTTGAAACTAATTCCCAAGTACAAAGAACATATTCATACATAAATGATACGAATAAATATATAATATACATACATGGCAAAAATGTAAGACAATAAAATCTAACTCAACAAAAATTAAATTATAGAAATAAAATAAACATATAATAAAACACAATAATTAAACGAATAAAATTAAAGTACTAAAAAATAAAGAGACAAAAATAAATGATTAGATCGTTAAAACAAATAAAATGTAAATACTTAAATTAAATAAAGAAAATAAAAACATAAATTTAAAAGTGTACAAAGGTAAATTGCATAAATAAAATGTAATAAAAATAAAATATTAATATCGAATTTTATTATGTATCTCATACCGTAAATTATGCAAGTTGGGGTAAATTTTCGTAAGGTCGTACATAGTTCGAACATGAAATAAAACAAACAAATAAATAAAAGGTTAACAATTAGTAATTAGCGGTTAGAAAAATTAACGGTTAACAGAGTCCGAACTATAATAATACGGATCATACCCCGGATCGGGTCACCACAAGGCCGAATCAAATAATAGAAACAACAAATAAATAAATAAATAACTGTTAGAATGTAATAAAATAAAAGTTAGTAGTTAACAGAGTCTGAACCATAATAATGTAGATCATACCCCGGATCGGGTCACCACAAGGCCGAATCTAATAATAGAAACAATAAATAAATAAACAAATGTTAGAGCGCAATAAAAATAAAAGTCAGTAGCTAGCAGAGTCCGAACCATAATAACGTGGATCATACTCCGAATCTAATCTCCACAAGGTCGAATCGAATAATAGAAACAATAAATAAATAAATAAATAAATAAATAAATAATGGTTAGAATGCAATAAAATAGCAGTTAACAGTTAGCAGTGACCAAATTAAAAGTTAGTAAAAGATGCATGCATATTCGAAAATAATAAATAAATTAGTGACCAAAGCAAAAAGGTTAAAAATGGAGGACTGGCAAGTGGTTTTCCACTTTTAAATGACCAAAACGTAAATGGCTCTAAAAAACAGGAGACCTATGCGTGATTTACCCAAAAAAACATAAAACAAACTTCCCATTTTTCTTCTCTGCACGCACAACTGGCCACAAGGGTGGGTCTCTTCTCTCCGGCCAAACGCCGGCCACCATAAAGCGGTGGTCCTCACATACCCCAACCAACACCGAAACAAACAGAGAAACACGATCCAACTCAAAAAGAACCAAAACCCCTCGGACGAAACCCGAATGCCCTATGTAAGCCATTGTTCATCCTCTCCGACCACCATCCATGGTGGTCGGGACTCTAAACTAACCTGGACAATAACAACTCCCCACCGGTGATGTAGAACTACGACCAATGCCTACACCTTCACCACCTTCACGTAATGAGACTAAGAAAAAAAAGAAATGAAAGCAAAAAAAACTGAAGCAGAGAACCAAAGAGCTTTTATTTACTGTTTTTAAACTTACAAATCTGGGGGTTTACAAAAACGGGGCCCTGATTTCTGATTTCTTTTTGGCTTTTAAAGCCCCCCAACAATAAAAAAGGTAATAGTACAAGCTTGGTCATTGGTTTTGTTCCCTATTCATTTTTAGGATAAAATTAGGGTATTACAGGTGTTTATGTCCCCACTCTTTCTTATGTAGTGAAAGGTATATCCTCGTAGTTTTAGACTTAAAGTTTTAGGATAAACCTAAAAGTGTGATATGAATCTTTCACAGGAATTATTGCTGGTTCTCAGCCTGTTCTCAATTTAAAGGTGTATCTCTAGAAACTATTTTGGTTAAAGTTTAAACAAATGCTTGCCTTCTTGCTACAATCTTAAGTTGTAAAATGCAGGGATAGTTGGTCGGAAATAGAGTCACAGACAATGAATTTGATGGCAATGCTCTTGTTCCATTTGCCCATGGTATGGCCTGATATCAGATGATATATATGAGGTATGTCACATGCCTGGAAATGGTATATCATATTGTAATGCCACCTTTTGCTTGCATAACACTGGATTTTCCGTGCAACGAGCTCTTACAGAAGGTGCCAGTACTAAGTGTAATTACTTCTGAAATTTTGCTGCAGTAGTGGCATTTGAGCTTTCTGTTCACATTCTATCTGAATCTACACTTTCAAATATCAGTTTTCGTCTTAGTTTGTGTTTGGTAAAGGACTGTTTTTATGTTTTTAGATTTTTCTTTGATCCATGTTTGTTATTGGAAACAATTGGATTCAAACTTGACCAACTCTCGAGTGAAAACAGGCCATAAGTTTGTTTTTATTTCCTGAAAATGTGTAGCTCTGATATTCGAATCTACATTGTGCAGGAGGTTAAAACTGAGTGCAAGGGCAATTTCTATATCCCACTGAGTGATATTTGTGAAAAAAAAACTGGACAAAGTTGATGCGGTAGTTGACTAATTTTCTTATTTTACGATGATTTTAAGGGGAAATTTGGATAATTTGAATCTCAGTTCTCTTTGGTTTGCTTATGAAATTTAACAAATTGCAGAACTTACAAGATTTGAACATATACAACATTCTAGAACCATGTTATCATGGCGAGGGTGTACGTCAACGGCGACCGGATGGGCGGATCGACGATTGGCAGCCGAAAGCTCTCCTTGCGATTAAGACGCGACTACGGCTAAATCAACCGATTGGAGTGTCGGGGTTGGGTCGCCACTCGTTGTTGAGGCCGTTAGCGGCGACGGGGCACTTCCACGGTGGTCGGAGATGCTTGATCGGAGGGCGAAGAGCTTTTGGGGATACACACACAAAAAATCGGGGGGAGGGGTTCTGGTTAGCCTGGGTAATTGGTTTCCCCCCTTAAAATGTTTATTTTTTCATTTTAATTTTTTATTTGCAAAAATTATTTTTTAATATTAAAAAACATGACACATGGCATTTTTAATGGGTTAATGGCCAAACTTAACGGTTTGTCACGGTGTAACCCATTTTGAGTTACAGAATGAAACGTTAGGCACCAAACTGAAACGAAAAAAACATTAGGCACTGAACTGGAAAAACGGGTCTAGATTGGGCACCTTTTGTATATTTAAGCCATTGTTTAACGCATTTCGTGTTTAGTTCAGTTCATGTCGTTGCGCAAGTTCATATGGAGTTTGGATTTAGGCTAATTAGGTTAATTTTCAAGTTCGGCTTTTTCGAGTTCGGATTAAACATATTAAGTAAAACATCAAATGAGATTGAATTACCT
This sequence comes from Hibiscus syriacus, assembly GCF_006381635.1. Taxonomy (NCBI): domain Eukaryota; kingdom Viridiplantae; phylum Streptophyta; class Magnoliopsida; order Malvales; family Malvaceae; genus Hibiscus; species Hibiscus syriacus. Next base: position 1,847,226 of record NW_024063443.1, read on the forward strand.
CATTAACAAGGTTGTAAATTCCAGCACTAACATCAAAGATGACTGACTCTGCAGACAGCAATTCATCACAATGGAGGATTGAACTCAAAGTGTTATTGTATGGATTTTATTGGAAGATTTCTAGGGCGGTGCAAGTATCTCCTGAAAACCTGGAATTCAAGCATTTGTTTGTGAGTTTTTTTAATTCAATCAAACCTGGAAAAATCCTGAGAAAATAACAAATAGATCGAGCAAACCAGCTTGCATGCACTTACTTTTCCAAGAAGAAATAAACCCCAAAGAACAACCAGCATAGAATTGTCAAGATCCAACACATTCCAATTAGCCTGAAAAACGAATGGAAAAAATTAAAATCTTCAGCTAAATTTTATCACCTTCAATCATTCAATCATAAAAATCTCAAGCTTATGAATGCTCAAGTGTCTTACCAGTAAAGTGATGGTCGAATTCTCAAAATTCAGTCACTGCAGAAGGAGAAAACGTTCAACTATGATAAGAACAATGACAAAGGGCTATCTAAATTCGATTTGTATATTGATATCCGAAGTTGTTCAATCCAATTATCTAAATTCCATAAGCACTATGGATTTTGTTCATGATCATGAAAAGTTTCATATACATTGATAAACATACCTGACAAAGCAATAACTGCTACCAAGTTCAAGGAAATAGTCACATTGGTTACTATAAACCTGCAAGAACAAATAGATACAAGGATCCATAATCAATACCAGAGACACACACTCGGGTTCAAGTAACAAAGATACTAAGTTTGAGAAGGATTTACACAATCTCGAGACCCCTTTCGATCAATCGCCTGTTTCTCCTTGCCTGTCTCGCGATATCGTCGGCTTCGACATCTAACCTCCGAGATGTAGTAGTAAGAAAAGTAGAAGCCTGACCAGTTGCATCCGTGTCTGCCAAGCTATCCCTCATTTCTTTCATGGCTCCCGTTGTGTTATATATAGTTTCCGATGCCCTGTCTATAATAATGTCCGCCATGGTTTTCGCTTCAGAATGGAATCTAACTGTCCCTCCAAGAGCTAAACCTGAGGCAACTCTGAAAACGAGAACAGGGCTTTCTTCATAACCCGGAATTGATTTCGATTTTTGAAACTCGGTAACATGAGATTATTGAATCGAATTGATTAAAATTTAGATGTTGAAGAACTTACTGTGCAAGGATTGTGAAGATTATAGCAAGGAGAACAGGCCATAAGTAACATTGCTTGTGACAGTCCGATTTCGTTCTGGGTTTTCTGCATCTTCCGCAACGGCAAGCAATTGCCAGGAGACATATTTCGTACAATAATCCACATAAAAGCCACGAGAATGCGATTGCGAAGCCGTAGATACCTGTAAATACAACTGACTGCAAAACGGAGGGAATTTATTCAAAATTAGATCGAGATTATTTCAAACCCAAATCAAATAAAATTTTGTTTGAATTTTAATTGGTTAAATCAAACTTCAAATTCCGATCAAATTCTAATAAAAAAGAATGTGAAATAGTAAAAGATAAGAGAATTACAGCCCAATAATGCTTGTTGGTGATATCAAATCCTCCTCTATACTTGTTGAAACTGTCCAATGGATCCACCATCACTGTATCAGCTTCATTGCTTGAATTTATATCTAATCAAAATTAAAACCAAACCAACGTAATAAAACTTATGGATTTATCAGTTTCGTTAATTAAAGTTAAGAGTAAATTGTCCAATGTTCACTTTTGATCACTAAATTGAAAAGGAAATACTTTTTAATTTTACCCATTAACTTTAGATAAAATATTATTTTAACTCTAGATAAAATATTAATTTAACTCTTTAACCTTAGATAAAATACCAAATGAATTCTATCGAAATCTCTTACTACGGTCTATCATTCACCAGTGTCTTCGATCTCCATCACCGGTAATCGTTAGACCTTAAAATTTCAATAAAAAATCATATTGTTTCATTATAGGATTTTACTTTATCTAAACCAAAACAACTATAAACAAAAAAAAATATGAATTTGATTACGACATAGATTTTGATTTATAATGCCCTTATTTACAAATGAACATTAATGATAAATTTATTATGCTTTAATTTTAAAGGAAGTTAAGGATTTGAGACTAGATTTATAGAGTTTAATGTATTTTTCAAAGAAACAGACATTAGATTCGTGTTTGGAATGTTAAATTGGAGTAAACTAGAAATTTTATGGTCCAACGATCGTCGACGATGACGGTCAACAATGACTGATAATGATGGTGAATGAAGGCAAGTAACAAAAGAATTTGATCAGATTTTTGAGTTAAATTGATATTTTATCTAAAGTTCAATGACAAATTGATATTTTATCTAAAATTTAAAGGTTAAAAATAAAAAATAATTCCTTTTATTAATATGCCATATTATCAAACTAATAGTTTGATGACCTAGTGACTAAAAATATTAGAAACCGTAACATAAGGGACCAAAACATTATATAACAATAATACAAATGAGCAAAATATCACTTTAAAATTTCAATGACCAAAAGTGAACACTTACAAAATGAAAGTGGTCATTTTATATAGTTTTACCCTTAAATCTATAAGGGAAAATTTACTGTTCCTCATTGAACTTTACTTTCTCCCAGATTTTGCTCACCCAACTTCAAGTTTTTCTATTTTACTTACCGAACTTTGAAGATTGCATTATTTTACTCGCTCTAAATTTATAACGCCATTATGACGTGGAATAGTTTAAAGTGTACAATTCGATGACATGGAGTAGTTTAAAGTTGTTATACACAAGACTCGGACCCTCTTATATATTTTTGGGCACGGCCCATAGTTTTACCTTAAATAAAAGTTGGAATTGGATTAAGATAAGATATTGTTTTAAATATTTAGTTTTTATTTAAGTTTCATTTTAACTTGTATAAGAAGAATATATTTTTCCAAGATTTTATTTTCTAAGAAATATATTTATTCCACCCTTCATAATCATAATAGAGAAGTCAAATGTAATTAGAACTGACCTGGGGAAGGTCAATCAAATTGGGCAGCAAATGCTATGAAATTGAAGCCGAAAATCAGCACCCTCAACAATGTTGTTCCATTTGTAAACCCCATTCTCAACCTGTCAAACAATCAATAGATTTTTCCAATCGGATAGACCTAAGAAATTATATTGAAACTATAAAATATCAAAATTAGATAATTAATAAAAAAAGATATTTAAATTATACGAGGATTTGAAATTTTTAGAAGATATTTAGCCACTCAATTATTTTTGTGGCTCTATTTTGATTATCGACCATTTTTTTTAAATCACATCTAATGTTACATTTTAGTTTCGTTTTGATCGTCCGTCGTTAAAAAATTAATGAACGATGGTGTTAATGTGTAGATAATGTCGTGTCATCATTGAAAAAAGTAAAGAATTATCACGTCAACAGTTCAATTTATTTTTACGGAGGATCAAAATGAAGTAAAAACGTAACATTAGATATAATTCTAGAAAAATAATCGAGTAACTAAAACAAAATAGAGTGACAAAGTCTAAGCGTAAACCGCCATTTCATACTCTTTTATTATCTGTTAACTAAAGCTACAAAATCAAATTGCGAATTTGACGGATGATTAGACCAAATTCATAGCACAATTCTTTCTTACAAAATACTTATTTTGCCTGCTTTTGACTCTCCATAATCATCTTTTATTTACTTACATTTATTACATTTCTATCCCTTAACTTTTAATTCCTATAGAATGAACAAATAGAAGAAAGAAAGAATAATTCAATGCAACTGTTCATTTAAGAAATAAAAATGGACATTTCTCAAGTATGATAACGAACATGAAATTGTTAAACTTTCATAAATGTCTGGGGAATCAAGACGTGTGGACATATAATTGTTAATTGAAATTTGTTTGGAGTTTGATGATCATAAATTTAATTAAACAAGTAATTTCTATGTGTAATATATTTTTATTTGTGTATTTGAAGCATTGGATGAGGTGGAAACCTCAAATCAGAAAGGGAAAAATACTGATTAAATTTGACAATTTGAGAGATATCGTAAGTTTAAATTAAGTCAATGTTATTAAAATCAAGTTAACATGTTTTTATGTATATGTATGTTTGATATGCTTTGGTCTAGGTGAATTATGTTTGAATTAATTTATAAAATCGATTGAAAACTAAGTAATTAACTAGTAATGGAAGTGTTATGGTATGTTGTAAAGTGTTTTGATATGTTATTTCGATGATCGATTATATTTGAGCACAGTCGACTTAGTGTTTCATATGAAATTATATTTGACATATGCAATGTGTTAATTTTCCATGTTTGAATTTGTTAAATCAAGCTCAAAGCTCCATTTGATATATCATATATATTAATCAAATAACATAAATGGTAAATTCTTATACTTAGTGAGGTGTTAAAATAATCCTTGTTAAAAATGGAAGTAGGTTGTTGGTGTTGTGGAACTCGGGTTAATTTCCACCAATAACAGATTCACCTTGAAAACTATTATCTAGGTGACTAGTGTGAAAACGATTGTACTAAAAATCACCCCAAGGTAGATTCCCAGGAAAGAGGAGGGGTCACAATGGTCCCTCTTAAAACCCACTTTCCTTAGACAGAACTACCAAGACAAGTAATTTTAATAGGACAATAATTAACAACTATACCCGACAATAGCTATTAAATAGACATAAAAGAGAACACCAAAATATTTCAAAGAGAGAAAGAATACAAATAGCCTTTAAAATAGAAGAAGGCTTATATTTGTGGGATGATTAACTAAGGAGGAGGAGGGTTTTATTTATAACAAAAGAATTTCCCCTCCTCCTTATACACAACCAATGTGGGACTTTTGCCAAAATCCAACAAATCTCTACCTTGGAAAATTCCACACATATCTCTAAAAAAAACAATCTTTTAATTTGTAACAATATTGACCAAGTCTAAACAATGTTTAAACTTGACCGCAGTTACCACTTTTGTCAACATATCAGCAGGATTCTCAGTGGTCCGAATCTTCTGGATTATGACTCCACCTTCTTCTAGAATCTCTCGTACAAAGTGATATCGAACATCGATGTGCTTCGTCCTTGCATGGTAAACCTGGTTCTTTGCTAAATGAATAGCACTCTGACTGTCACAGTGCATTTTGATGTGCTTTTATTCCATTCCCAATTCACCAAGCAACCCTTGAAGCCAAATTGCCTCCTTCACAGCCTCTGTAACTGCCATATACTTTGCCTCTGTAGTAGACAAAGCCACTGTTGACTGTAAGGTGGACTTCCAACTGACTGGTGCCTTTGCAAATGTAAACACATAACCAGTAGTTGATCGACGCTTGTCCAAATCACCTGCATAGTCTGAATCACAATACCCAACTACACACTGACCATCTTGTTTGCCCTGCTGAAAGACCAAACCAACATCTACGGTGTTCAGAATATACCGCAGAATCCATTTCACAACTTGCCAATGCTCCTTTCCAGGATCATGCATATACCTGCTCACAACCCCAATTGCCTGTGAAATATCGGGTCTCATACACACCATTGCATACATCAAGCTACCAACAGCACTTGCATACGGAACCTTTGACATGTATTCCCGTTCTGCATCATCCTTAGGTGACATGGATGCACCGAGCTTGAAATGAGGAGCAAGAGGTGTACTAACTGGTTTTGACATCTCATTTATGCCAAAACGTTTTAGTACCTTCCTCAGATATTCTTTCTGAGACAAATAAAGCCTCCCCAATTTCTTATCCCTTGATATCTCCATGCCTAGAATCTTCTTCGCTTCACCAAGATCCTTCATCTCAAACTCCCTGTTCAATTGAGTCTTTAGTTTCGCAATTTCTGTCTGACTCCTGGAAGCTATCAGCATATCATCAACATAAAGAAGAAGATATATATAGGATCCGTCTTCTAGCTCGCGTAAATACACACAATGATCATATTTGCTTCTTGTGTACTTCTGCCCTATCATAAACTTGTCAAATCGCTTGTACCACTGCCTTGGAGATTGCTTCAATCCTTATAGCGATTTTTCTAATTTGCACACCATCTCTTCTTTTTCAGCAACTTTGAATCCATCTGGCTGAGTCATGTAGATTTCCTCATCCAAGTCTCCATGTAAAAATGCAGTTTTTACATCCATCTGAACTAGTTCCAAATCCAACTGCGCTACCAAAGTCAACAAAATTCTGATGGAGGAATGTTTTACAACTGGAGAAAATACTTCATTATAATCAACTCCCTCCGTTTGAGCGTAGCCTTTAGCCACCAATCTTGCTTTGTGGCAGATGTTATTCTTGTCAGGAAATCCATCTTTCTTTGCATATACCCACTTGCACCCAATTGCCTTCTTTCCCTTCGGAAGACTAGCTAGTTTCCACGTCTGATTCTTTTGAAGGGATTGCATTTCTTCATTCATGGCGATCCTCCACTTTTTATGTTCTGAACTTTGAACTGCTTCATTAAAAGTGGCAGGAACGTCATCAATTACAATTGGTGATGCAAAAGAGACCATATCAGCATAACGAGCAGGTTGTCTAATAGTCCTCTTTCCCTTTCTGAGTGTAATTGATTCATGTTGTTGTGGAGGTTCTTGGGTCTGAACCTCTTCTTCATCTGACTCTTCTTCTACCATAGGAGAGTCAACATCAGTTTCTTTACTGGTTGGGACAAATTTGCTTCCTTCAAACTCCACCTGTTTGGGAGTTCCATCTGTCTGCTCCAATTTTTCTGAAGTCACCTTTCTCAACATGGTAGATTCATCAAAGGTAACATCCCTGCTGAAGATTATTTTCTTTGTTTATGGACACCAAAGACGATAGCCTTTCATACCAGAGGTGATCCCCATAAAGATCGCCTTCTTTGCTCTTGGATCCAGCTTTGACTCCTTAACATGGTAGTATGCAGTGGAACCAAACACATGTAAGGAATCATAATCTGTAGCAGGTACTCCAAACCATTTCTCTAATGGTGTTTTACCACCAATAGCAGTCGATGGTAAGCAGTTGACAAGGTGACAAGCATAGACCAAAGCCTCAGCCCAAAATTCTTTGCCTAACCCAGCATTAGACAACATACACCGAACCTTCTCCACTAATGTCCAGTTCATACGCTCTGCCACCCCATTCTGTTGTGGTGTACCTCTGACAGTGAAGTGCCTAACAATACCTTCCTCTTCACAGACTTTCAGAAATGGATCATTTTTGTACTCTCCACCATTGTCTGTACGGAGACGTTTGATTTTTCTGCCTGTTTGAGTCTCCATCATCTTTTTCCATTTAAGGAAAAATCCTAGCACTTCATCCTTTGCCTTCATTGGATACACCCAAACTCTCCGGGAAAAATCATCAACAAATGTGACATAATAGTGTGTTCCTCCCAATGAAGTTATCTTGGAAGGCCCCCATACATCTGAATGAACATAATCCAAAATACATTTAGTATCATGGATTGTTGTTCCAAATTTCACCATCGTCTTCTTCCCTTTGATGCAATGCTCACAAAAAGCTAATTTGCAAGCCCGAGCACCCTTCAATAATCCTTGATCTATCAGTAATTTCAAGGATTTTTCACCAACATGCCCCAAGCGCATATGCCATAACCTGGTTGCTTCTGACTCCTGTTCATCAGTAGAAGCTGCCACTGTTGCTGTCCCAACAATTGTACTACCCAGAAAGTAATACACATTGTTTCTTTTTCGGATTCCCTTCATTATCACCAGTGCACCCGAGATAATCCTCATAATCCCATCTTTTGCCCTCACTTCTAAACCTTTTGACTTTAAGGTTCCCACAGAGATGAGATTTCTCATTAAATCTGGTATATAATGGACACATGTTAAGGTTCTGATTGATCCATCCTGATTCCTCAAGCGAATTGAACCAATCCCAAGTGTGTCAAGAGGGGAATTATTTGCTGTGTAGATAATTCCACCTTTTAGTTCTTTAAAATCAAAGAACCATTCTCTATTGGGGGTCATATGGTGGCTACAAGCTGAATCTAACAGCCATGAACTGGAACAGCTGGTTGATGGCGTAGCAGCGAATGCGAAATCTGAATCTCCATCATCATACTCGACCACATTTGATTCTGAGACAGCCTTTCCCCTTTTAGGTTTGCCTTTATTCTTTAGCCTGGGACATTCTTTCTTCCAGTGCCCTTTTTCTCGACAAAAGGCACATTCATCTTTGCTCAATCTGGACTTTGACTTCGATCTCCCTCTGCTTCCTTTATTCTGACTCTTGGAACGGCCTCTAACAACAAGAGCTTCTGCTTCGACACTTGTGTTTTCTTGTTTGTCTTTTTTTCTCAATTCATAACTATACAAGGCAACAGTTAGTTCACTGAGAGACACATCAACCTTCCCATGAAGTAGAGTAGTTTCAAGATACTCAAACTCATCAGGAAGTGATCCCATCAACATCAGAGCCAGATCTTCGTCTTCAAAAGTCACGTCCATATTCATCAGATCAGTCACCGGCTGATTAAAGCTAGTAATGTGATCATTCATAGTGGTACCTGGTACATAGTTGAAGCGGAACAATCTCTTTTTCATGTAGAGTTTGTTCTGACCGCTTTTCTTCAAAAATTTCTCCTCCAGTGCCTTCCACAATTTACTTGCAGAAGTTTCCTTAGAAAATGCATACTTCTGCTCTCTAGAAAGACACGATCGAATAGTACCACATGTCATTCTATTGATCCTCTTCCATTCTTTCTCCTCAACATCATCTGGTTTCTCTCCTTCAATAGCAATGTCTAGACCCTGCTGAAATAGGGCATCTAGAACCTCGCTTTGCCACATGCCAAAATGATCGGTGCCATCAAAAATCTCCACTGCAAATCTAACATTTGTCACAGCATTTCTTGTCAAAATTGAAGATGAAGAAGCGTCTGCCATTTCTGCTACAAATTCTATTTAATAGCTGCCAATGCGGAATGTCAATTATCCCAAGGAAATTTTTCTGATGTGGAAGATCAGCCTAAGCCGCAACCACAGAGCATACTAAAATAAACCAAGAGCTCTGATACCAATTGTTGTGGAATTCGGGTTAATTTCCACCAATAACATATTCACCTTGAAAACTATTATCTAGGTGACTAGTGTGAAAACGATTGTACTAAAAATCACCCCAAGGTAGATTCCCAGGAAAGAAGAGGGGTCACAATGGTTCCTCTTAAAACCCACTTTCCTTAGACAGAACTACCAAGACAAGTAATTTTAATAGGACAATAATTAACAACTATACCCGACAATAGCTATTAAATAGACATAAAAGAGAACACCAAAATATTTCAAAGAGAGAAAGAATACAAATAGCCTTTAAAATAGAAGAAGACTTATATTTGTGGAATGATTAACTAAGGAGGATGAGGGCTTTATTTATAACAAAATAATTTTCCCTCCTCTTTATACACAACCAATGTGGGACTTTTTCCAAAAACCAACAGTTGGGGCTCTTGCTAGTTGGGTGTGTGGTTAATTCGTTCGCTTTTCGGTTTGGCGGGTTATGCCCAATAATCCAAAACATATCAGACTAAGAGTGCTGATCTGATAGGATATATTGGGCTATATAAAAAAAGGCCCTCGGCTAAAAAGGCTACATTTCTCTCTCTTAACATAATCTTTTAGGTTTTCTTTGTTTATGTCGTTTCTTCTTCTTTCAGGTTCTATGGAAGTTGGTTAATCTGTGAGGTTGGTGTGCTTAGGGCGTTCATTCATTGTTGTTTACAGTGAATGTTTTATTTCTTTTCTTCATCTTTGTTTACAGTGAATGTTTTATCTCGTTTGATGTGCGTAAGATTGCGTAGTTTATGTAGGCTCCTTGTGAGTCGCATTAGTCCGGGGTTAAGTGCATACTGCGGTACCTCTGAATTTGGTACTTGGATTGCTCCTTAGAAAACTGTTCCTTGTATAACTTGTTTTGCTGATGCTGACTGGGGTAGTGACGTTGATGGCCGACGTTCCATCTTCGGTTATTATGTGTATCTCGGGAAGCATCTGTTGTCTTGGATTTCAAGGAAGCATCGATCTGTCCCTCGTTCTACTATTGAGGTAGAATATAGGAGCCTTGCGGATGCAATGTATGAGGTTGCTTGGGTTAAGGCGTTGCTTCAGGATATAGGCGTGCATTCTTCTCAAACACCGGTTGTATGGTGTGATAACACAAGTACTATCGCTATGGTAGTGAACTTGGTTTTACGTGCGCAACTTAAGCATGTAGACCTTGGTATACATTTTGTTCGTGAAAAGGTTGGGAGTAAAGTTCTTGAAATGAACTAAGTGCCTGCTAAGTTTCAAGTTGTTGACATCCTTACTAAGCCTCTTCCCACAGCTCAGTTCCAAGAGATGCGTCAAAGTCTGAAGGTTTTGCCTTTGAATCAGAATTGTGCTTCTGTTGGAGGTGCTAACTGAGTTTTTTTTAAGAAAGTTGAGAAGCAGAAAGAACGTTAAAAATGGAAAATAGGTTGTTGGGGCTCTTGCCAGGTGGCCATGAGGTTAATCCGTTTGGCTTTTCGGTTAGGCGGTTATGCCCATTAATCCAAAATAAATCAGACTAATAGTGCTGATCTGATAGGAATTATTGGGATATATAAAAAAAAAGGCTAGATAATCTAATAGCTTGCATTTCTCTCTTCTCCTAACCTAACCTTTTAGGTTTTCTTTGTTTTTGTCTTTCTTTTTTTCTTTCAGGTTCTATAGAAGCTGGTTAATTTGTGAGGCTGGTGTGCTTGGGACGTTATTCGTTGTTGTTTACAGTGAATGTTCTATTTCTTTTCTTCACCATTTGTTTGTTTCAGTCAGTTTTTTGTAATTGTGATGACTAACGAGTCTCTTGATTTTTCAACAATCCTTGATTGTTAATTTTATGTCGGGTACAATTGGCATGACATACGATCTATTGCACTTGCGTGCAACTTAATTAAGACTTCACTCTTGATAAGGCAGAGGGATATTGTGTATTACGACCTTGTATCCAAACAAGACAAAATAATAAATATTGATTTTTGTATCGTATTGATACTTGACGAGGATGTGAGATCCGAGTATCCCTAGACTAATTTTTTTTTTGTTTGGCAATCATATTTGATGTGTGATTACCTGATTTAACCTTATGTTTTATATATGAGACAGTTATACTCTAAAAAATAGTTTATTGTCTATTTGAATTTTTGTTAGTTTGGTTTAGTTATAATTCGACTCCAACCAAATTTCAATCAGTTAATATGACATCTTCTGCTCAGTTTTCGACTAGACAGTATAGGGGTGATAAATGATGCATTTTTATATATAAAAAAAGTTAATTGCATCATATGTCCTCAAACTATAATCCTTATTTTAAATTGGTCCCTAAACTTTATAATATTCTAATTGCATCTCCAAACTATGACTCTCGCCCTAAATTAGTCCTTAAACCTTAAGACGTTCTAATTTCAGCCCTAAACTATGACAATCCTTCTAAATTAGTCCCCCAAACTTTGAATATTCCTATTTCATCAGCCAGTTCATCCAAGTGTGAAATTAGTTTCAACCATAGTTTAACCTAAATTTTATTTTCTTAAACATATAATAATATAACTTGCCTAATAAGTTTATTAACAAGGGATGCAATTAGAATATATGTCTAGTTTGGGATGAAATTGGAATGTTCAAAATGTGTGGGGACCAATTCTGAATGAATGTCATAGTTTGGGGATGAAATTGAAATTTTCAAAAGTTTGAGGGCTAATTTAGAATGGTCGTCAAAAATTAGGGATGAAAATTGAAGTATTTAAAATATTAAGGACCAATTTAAAATGAGGGTCATAATTTGAGGACATTTGATGCAATTAACTTAAAAATTCTTATTTTTAAAATTAATTAATATAATATTGTTGTGTTTTGGTAAATAATGAGAGGATCTATTAACTTACGAGAGTGATATCTTGTTAGTTTTATAAAATTAAAAAAAAAAATCATTTTTAAAAACAATTAAAGTAAAGTTGTTACATTTTGATAAATAACGATTATCCATTTAATTATTTGTTATAGTAGAACATCATTTGCAAAAATTTTCTCTTCATCTTTTTTTTAAAAATAAGGCATATATTTAACGATGCGATATCTTTATTTATTGAAATATTATCTTTTTAAATGTTCGGAATAGGAGAACATTCTTTTGTAAAACCGTATAAACAAAGGTTTTTGTATTTTCAAAAATCAATGTAAATGCTTTATCTTTTCAGACAATTTCATAAATTTATATTCATATTTTTTTTCATTCAATGAATTATGAATTTAATTTAATTTTATATTAAAAAAATTCAAAACCCGAGACGAGATACATTTAAACAAGATATTAACTTTTTTGGCGTAATAGGATACTTTAATTTTCTCTTTACGTAATCGACTCTTGAATCTGATTTTATTTTAATTTTAAAAGTAGACTTTCAAAATTATCTTTTTAAAGAGAATTTAAAAGAACATATTTTTTAAAAATGAATATATAAGTGGTAAACTACATATTTAGTATTTTAATTAAAAAATGATTTCGCCTCTCTCCTACAATGCAATGCATTGAACAAATATTATTTGGGAGACTAATGTACATTCTAGGGTGACATTGTGACAGGGGCAGTGTCCCCATAACTTTGATGGTCTGATTACATTTTATGTCACTGGTAGTTTGAAATCATTGTAATCAAATCGTTGCCCATCTAAAAACTTTTTGGTTTAATTGTTTTTAGGACCCTACCAATTTTAAAATTAACAAAATTAAGCATTGGTTCATTTTTTTTAAAACAATTAACAAAATCATTGAAATTAAACACCGACTCTCTTAATTTTTATGGTTTAATTACTTTTTAGGACCTCATTTACTTCAAAATTAAGTAATTTGCTCCTCATAGTTCAATCCTGATTTCATCCCTGACCCTATTGATATATTTATTGGGAACATAAGTGAAGGATTGAGAAATCAAGTAAAAACTATCGAAATATGGTAAGATTTACTTGCTATACCATTGAAGCCTAAGTTTGAAGGATGGACACTAATAGTGAAAATGCATGCAATGCAAGAAAGAACTATAGCAATTTGTAAGAAAAGATGTTTGGCTACTCATGCCTTGTATTCAATGATGCCGGTCATCTCTGGAAATTTTCAAAATTTTATATATTTTAATTTTTTTTTTTTTGTATTTTCCATTGATAATTTGATTTTGTCCCTTAGAACTTTATATGTTCGTCAATAAATATAAAATCATATGTCCGTTCATACTTGTATCGAATGATGCAACACCATTGACACTAAGTGGATCTCTTACAGCAAGGCTAATGAATAAAACAACATATTTTAGTATTTAAAGATTTGGTTTTATATTACTTATATAGTTTCTATAATTAAATATTAGAAGTGCCCATGAATCAAATTGAGGCTCACTTATATTTTCTTAAAATAATAAAAATAATGATATCATATTAATATTTATTTATATTTTTAGTTAAAATTAAATTAAATATAAAAACTTGAAAACTAATTTAATTTTGTTCGAATTAACCTAACAAAAATCCGAAATCAAAATCTGATGAGTTGAATCGATCGAGTCAACTGACAATGGACAAATCTAATTTGAAGATGAAAAGTTTACACTTAATCGTAACCATGCTGTGTGATGAAAAGATTTTAATGAAAATGTATTATTTAATTTAAAAGTATTTTTATTATTAATTAAATGAAATATTTAAAAACAATAGAAAGGCATTTAAAAAAAAGTAGCTTTCCAGAAATGAATTGTTGAATCCTAAACTAAAATGACTGTCCTTACATGGGAGCTAAAAGATGAACAATTATCTAACTAGACACCGTATTTTTGTTTCATTTCGGAGGAATAAAAACAAGAGATTTTTTAGGCACAATTTGACATTTGAATTTACAAGTTTTTCTTTTAAGTGAAAAAAGAAAGGCAGATCAAAGCCGGGCCTAACCTGGGAGACCTTTCCCTGTAATTGCTAAGCGCTTGCATCTGCATCAAACTTCACAAAAATGGACAGACCACTCTTTTTGGGGGTGCTTCAACATCAGGAAAACTCTGCACAAGCAAGGTGTCAAATAAGATGCAAATTCCACTGATATAGTCAATAATATGTGCAATACACTCTACGCAAACACTTGAATTACTCGAACGCGTGCAAGTATCGGCTGCGGACATTTTTATTTTTCAAGTTTTTTTTTGTGTATTTGGAGGGTAATAACTCCAAATATGGCCGCGGGAACAGATGATTTCCCCTGAGACTACATGACCAACAGTTCAAGTCTTGAAAATGTGTCATTGTCCCAGAGCATGTAGTACCGAGTCCGCTCGACCCAAAATTTCAATATGAATATTTTTATACATTCTTTTTGCATCAAATATACTGTTTCTGTGAAAAAGAATTTACACCACAGTAGTTAGCTTGGAACAGACTTGAGGACAACGGAGGTGCAAAAATCGGATGAATTTTTGGATGGCAAAGTGTTCTTTATATGCCATCAGAAAAATCCACCATAAACTTTCATGCCATGTCCAAACTAGGAAATCCGGATAGAAAATATTGGCTCCAAGTGCTGTCACCTTTTATTTCTGTGAAAGTAGGTAAGAAACGTTGCCGACCTACTCAATACTGCGATCTACTCAGCCTCTTCTCTTGGTTAGCTGATTGAAACAAAACATGAGATTAATACAGCTTACTGTCAAGGTGAACCAATTAATGGAGCAAAAAAACAAGTAATGCCATGCACGTCAATTGGCATAATATATGGATATACACATTTTACATGCCACTCGTTTAACATAACTTAACAACGGAGATAATAAATTCGGTATGTTCAACTTGTTAATATTCTCATCCAATCCATTCAAAACAAGAACATTCTGTCAAAACTATGTAATGCAGGCAATGTGATAGTCAAGAAAAGTCATTGCAAGAACAATACAGTATTCCCCGTATGGGGTTCACTTAATGGATCATATCAAATCCACTGTGCTCCATTTAAGACTGTATAGCAACCAAGTAAAAAGGCAAGGGTTATACTTGTCATGCATTAACTCACATCTTGTCACATGGGTAACTGGATACTTGCTTTCACATGTTCAATCATGATAACAGTTTTAGAATTTCCAATATAAAGCACCTTCATTTTGTCATCAGAAAAAGAGACCACAAAAAAAAATAAGGATTCATCTCACAGTAGCGAGTTGAATTCACATATCGGCTCACTCATAATTCAGTAAATTACTAACCTTGTATAAATATTTCTTTCTGAGTTTGATTGCAGTGCACACGCATCTTTTCACATGGATTTTCAGACGCTTATCATTGAAAATCTGCAATAGAAAAGCAAAGAAAAACAATTGAAATCAAAGCAAGCATCCCCGCTATCCTAAATAAAGAAAGGGAAATCTTCCCCGTTTCAATTTTTAAGTTCTACAGCAGAAAAATATCATAAAAAGGTATTGATAGCAAGCATTTTTCCTTTGGAAAAGTTGTACATAGAAATCAACCCTTCCATCAAAAACATTTCTCACACATCTGGAATTTAATGGCATACACAGCAGAAAGAAAGACTTGAAAAATAACAGGTTATACAGGAAATAAACTGGCCATAAATATGCAAATTATGCACTCGCTCAAAACCTGAGTTCTCTGGTAGGTTAAATTTCATTTAAGACAAAAATAGTTTCTATGAAAATTTAGTATGGAACCAACTTATAAAAAAACCAAGCAATACAGGTGAGCTCCCCCCAAATTTCACTTGTAAGGTTGCAATATAACTAGCTAAAAGCGACATTTCAAAGGCGAGGCATCACTTTGATTAACATCATATCTATCAGGCATTTTTTTTCCAAGTTTTTTATATCTTGTAGAAGAGAACAATAATACTTTTTTACAGAAAGGAAAACAATAATATTGCATCTTAAGGGGGAAAAAACATTTTCTACTTTGTAAATTTAATAAGTCCTACTTGAGAGGGGTTGTGAGTAGAATGGATACTCAAAGCTGTGCATGTGTGTAAAGACAGAGGATGATAGTATAACTTAATAATTTTAAGGGACTTACCTTTATCATGTCATCTATTGAATTACCTTTATCATATCATCTATTGAACGGGTTTGCTTGATGATTTTTTGACGGTTCATGATAAGAATAGCAGCTACACAATATACAGCCAAATTTTCATCTCCTTTCCTAGCTGATGAGACAACACCGTGTAATTGGAGGCTATTATTTCTAGCCAAAAAACTCTTTGTCAAACCACAAAAGCGATCCGATGCTGACAACGAACGTGAATGTTTTGATTGTAAGTCACCCTTTACGCCATCATCTTCATTTTCTGGGTTTTCTTGTCGGATTTCTTCCCCAGAATCCCTAGGAAGATGTACAATCAATGCATCCAGACAGATGTCCTCTAAATTGCAGGTGGTAGATTCATCAAAATCAGCTGCCCACATCATCTATATCGAGGTTGATATTCTTAGTGCCAATCTCACCCAAAAACCCCCCAAAAGAATATGAAAAAGTAAAGTATAGTTTCATGCTAATCATGAGAAACTCAGATATAAAATTTCTTTTCTCAACTTCCTTAATAGGATAATACTCTGTTTCACAGAAACCATGCTCATCAACCGCACCTCAGACATTGTAAACTTGAACTTGACAATAAAATGAGGTGGAGAGAATCAAGATCTTGAGACTTAATTAAAATGAAAAACAATAACATGCATTACACACTGTATAGGTTAGTGGTAATCTCTGTCAATTTTTAGAGCAAAGGGAAATCTGTTGGAAATTTTAATTCCCTGTGGCCCTATTCTATTAACTTTGTATTGTAAAAGCACCCTCATAGATGCAGTAGTCAAAAGTCAAACCCCACAAGTTGGTTTTAGGACCTTCATACATAAATACCATCAGTCGGGGGTTTGAGTTAACTAGGTAAAACAAGCATCACTGATAAAAATAGGCAGGGCTCCTCATGGAACCGCAATGGTGAAAAAGAAGGGACAAAATATTCCAGAAATATGGGCTCAATCAAGAAGATAATTGTTGCAGCGAAACTCTAAATAAGCAACAAAATTCGTGCTAGAAGCTTTCCACCTTACTGTTGTTAACTTTGTGCTCAACCAGATGACTATTATGCTTTATGCCCATTAAAATTTTATCACAATGCTTTATTGTTTCCTGGATACATTATAACATAGTAGTACAAAAGATTGCAATAGTTTGATAGCATCAAATGAGAGTAAGGGCACAGACCTCCCACATACGAAGAGACTCATTGAATGATAGCTCTCGCCGAAACAGAACAAGCAGCATAGGAAATGCAAAATGAAGGCTTTCAGCACCTATATTTGAGAGATGTGCAAAAATTTCCCTGTCTGTGAATTCCAAAATATGCCACAGTGCTTGCAGCTGCTTCATCACTCCAGTCGGCCCGTCAATCTTAAAATTTTCACGCTGGAGGCGTATGAGAAAGAGGTGTAAGTATTAAAAATATAAACGATCAAGATTGACATATTCACCAAGTTTAAATTACCATTCTTCTAATGAGCATCTCAAAGCACCAAAATGCATCTGCATTATCCTCAAAGAGCACAACAAAAGGAGACAGCAGGTCACTCATACCTAAGATCAAAATCCAAGCAGAACAAATAGCATTAGATGTTTAAAACTCAAAACCTGAAGCTGGATCATTCACAGCTTTGCACCAAATAAATAGCAATAATAAGAGAAAGGTTCAGCAAAACAAAGCAGAAGGCTAAAACCTTGACAATAACCAGTTGTAGGATCAACCCATGCATAAACAGCGAGAATATCAGCCATTCTAGCTAAGTTTCTTGTATCCTTATAGAAATCAAGATGACTATCTGTTCTGACCACATCAACAACTGGGAAAACAGAAATCCTGTCAGTTAAGAAGAAAAACAAATAAACAGTATCCATCAAATGGAATAGAAAAAGGAAAAAATGCTTTAAACTGCAAAAACACATAAGTTACCTATTCGGTGCAGAGTCCAAAGCCATTCACTTACTCTTTCTTCTTGGGCAGCCACTTCTTGGGATCTGGTTGCATTCGCCAATGGTGGTTTTGGAACACTAGATATGCTTAATCCGTTCACTGTTTCTGTTTTATAACTTATATTGTTGGGACACAGAGCTGGCTCAAAGGCATCAGAATGGGCCACCAATTCAATTTCAGTATTACATCGACGTGAGATATTTTTAGAAAGTGAGGATTTAATGTTTGATTCCATGATTAAATCAGCATTGTTATCGATTTGAAAACTATGCATATTATCATCCTCAAATATCAATTTATATCGTGCAGAATACACTTCCTCTGCATCAAATTCTTTTTTCATCTTCACTCTCCTCAAACAAATCTGTTCTTGGTAAGGAAGGAAAATCAAAATCATATTCAGCTATGAATTCTGACCCATTACAATCTCCCCCTCTTTTTGAGGAACAAGGACCACATGGACCAGAAGTCGATGAAGAACAAGAATCATATGCAGCACTCTCAGCATTTTTCCTGACACTTGTAAGGTCACCAGAATTACTAATACTCAGTCTTTGGTCAGCAGACGACTTATCAGAACAATTACTGAAATCAGAACATTTCTCTCTTTTACCAGTACCATCAGGGGAAGCTTCTCTACTCTTAACTTTTACTTCCTTGGATGGAGTCCTCATATCCATAACTTTTGAACCAACAGGATATGCAAGTGAACCAGTTCCTATGCTTGAATGCATTGTCTGGCATTGCTTTATAAGGTCTTCGTAACGTTCCCTGCATATTTTCCATACAGCTGTTAATTATTTAGAATTCAGCAAAACAGAGCCTTGATCTGAGAAAAAAGGATAGTGGAATTTGCAAAATTCCCAGCACTCTAGAGAAATTCTCTAAAAAAAATTTTAACTACAAAAATAAAAAGTCATCAATTCTGGAAGCATAGACAGCATGCGTCTCTACAGATGCTTAATCAAGAGAGCCTTTTCCCAAATGAATATATATATTTCTTAAATAGTGCTGACGCGTATCCTTCTTCTAGCCAAAGCATAAAACTAAAAGTTCTAATCAAAATGTCCTTTAATCTTAAGTATCTATCTGTATTCTCAATGCATTGCAATTTGAGCACTTTTCCCAGCATTTAAAACCATTGTATGTTTTTCTGTTTAAAGTTATTGGCATTTGAAGGAATTTATAGCTTGCAATAGCAGATGAAGAGGATAAGGATAAAATACAAACACTATACCTAAATAATAAAAGCAAATACGGATAAAATTATAATCCTTTACAAAATGAGCCTCTTGAAAGGTAACCTAATTTGGTATAAATCATACCATAACAAATAAGACTTCTCGAACAAATGATAACTTTCAGTCATTTGCTTGAACAGCTATTTCCTACATACGACAATGAGCATATTTGTCTATCTGCTGACAATAGAAAGAGGAGAAACAATGGACATTGCAGATAATTATTAAAAATAATGTTGATTGAAAGCTAACCATGGTCGACAAATAAGTATGATTACATAAGAATATTTAACTGAAAAAAGATATTCAGTTACTTTGACATTCAAGCGCCAAGCAGAACAACCTAAGAAAGGGACTCACAAGGAAAAGAATTTTAGAATATAAAGTGGAAAAGAACAGGACTAACCTCCGGGCTGTCCTTAATTGCCTTCTGTCATCTGCAGTGCTCCCCAATGCATAGCAACCTAGAAGAAATTCCCAAACTTCTGGTCTTATAGACGGATCAACCCCCTAGCATCAATGAGATAAATTGATCTTAAAGTTTTGCACCAACTGCAGAAAATGTTAGTGTGTTCATACAGACTTGGAGGAGAAGAGAGATATGTGGAAAGCAAATATGGCACTAACTGAAACAGTCACAATATCACCTAAAATCTTAAAGCTAGTAAAGGTAACGAAGGTGACAAATTCACTATATGGAACCAAACAAAATGATAGAAGTTGCACTTGTATTTTCTCCTCTTATTCAGTCATGCAACAAAGCTGAGCTCTGAATCCACATTTGACCTCCCACCGCTTAATTATGAGCTAAGATGTCATATTATATGAGATATGGGCTGATTAATGAAGCACTTGTGACTACCTAGAACCAGTGAAGTTGCAGAGAGCTATGTGGCCAAATGAACCCAGAATAAAACCAAGGTCCATCTAAAAGATAGAAATATGATAGCAAGCATCATGAATGCAAACAAAACAAGAGAGAAGTGCCATTACGCCAAGATGTCACTGCAGATCATAAAACATGCAGATTTCTAGAAGCCAAACCCAAGTGTGTTCAGAATTTAAGCAAATTTGAACCGGAAATGGAACAGGTTAAAGCGGGCATCCAATCAAGCCAACAATTAATTCCAAACATATTAGTCTCTTCACATTTTAGTACTCAAAAAAATTTAAAACTTCAACAAACCAGTGACATAAAATAGACATGCATATAATTACCATAATAACATGAAAATAGACTCGAAAAAGAAAACATAGTCAGGTTAGATCATCATATAAGGTATTAACTGACAGTTTGACACAACCTATTAAAGTTGGGACAAGTTAATACCCTCAAAATTACCCAATTGTCATCCATGATAGACCCTGCTAAAATTTTAATGCCATATAGTTCAGAAAGGCATGAAGTATAGATATTTTCATAGGTCGAGAGTATATATATAATAAGCATTTGCATATAACCATGCAAGTTGAACATGGCAAAGCTTAAAAAACTATTGATCAAATTGGTACCAAAGGAAGAATAATGATTGGCAGACTTAACTTTTGGTATTATTTATTTAACTTTGCTAACAAATGGGTCCCTCAACTATACTCCAATTATCAAATTGGTATTTAAAGTTTCTTTTGGTTAGAACCGGTACTTAAACTATCATTTTATCACATTATCATTTTATCACATTCTTATTGGCTGGTAACTTTTTGGGGGTAACAAGTTAATACTTTAGGTACCACTTCTGACCAAAAAAAACTTTTAAATACCAATCTGAAAATTAGGGTATAGTTTAGGGGTCGATTTACTACTAAAGCCTATTTATTTCAAAAACAAGGAAACAAATATTTGAGCATATCAAATCTCATCATGGACCACAATAAAAATCCGTTCCTGCAAGTACAATAGCAATACCAACAGATTTCCCAAAAAAAATGCAAAAAGAAAGCATGAAATAAACAATCTGGTTGAAACAAATGATTGGAAAAAGAAAAGGGAAAGAGAAGCTAAGACATACCCCCAGAATAATCAACTTGAGTGCTTTCTGAAAACCAGAAACCTTCCCCTTGTCATCAAAAGTGGCCTGCCATTTCTCTGGCTTAAGCATCTTGCCTACCTAAATCATAAGTACCGGCTTTATCAATATGGCAATAGATAAAATGAATTACCCTAGCCATACCATAATCAGAAAATGGGAAACCAATGAAGGTACATTTTTGTGGAGATCAATTTTTTTTCAAAAGCAATGAAGCCACTTTCTTCTCTAGTTATTGAAATTAACAAAATAGAAAATGGAGAGAGCCAGTAAAGAAACATTTTAAGACTAAAATGCTGCAATTTGTTTGAACTCACATTGCATGGTCTCAATTCAATTTTTCAGAGAGCATAAATTCTGAATATATATTAGTGTGAACACAACGATCAATGTTCGGACATCGCATTTGACCCACGTCGACCCTTCCCTCACAATACAAACTTTTTTCCTTTATAAGCATACAAATAAAATTCAACGATTAAAGGATCAACCATTCAACAAGGGTGTCAATCACTAATTATTTATTTCAAGCTTGCTTAATTTCTTAAACTATTGGAACTAAACATTAAACCAATTAAATTTTCCATTATTGTAATAATTTCCTTGTTTTCAGGGAAAAAAACAATAAACAGAAGAAAACCCTAGATCTCTCCCACAGATCTCATTTGATCAAAACGTTTGCAACAAAAACCTTAAAAACTTACAAACTGTTATGATTCAATGATAAGAAACAAACATTTTAAAGGAATAAAACTGGATTCCACAAGAAAAAAATCGTTTCATTATATAATTTAACTGGTAAATATACAGATATAAAGAATGTTAAAGGAATAATCTTACAGCTAAAAACAACCTTGATGGAAGAATAGGGAAGGCACGGATCTCCAATGTCGCGAACGATAGAACCAACTCTTTGAATGTTGACGGCGGCGGCGGCAGCTTTTCCACAGCTCCATTGATTTTCCTTGTCCTTCAAAGACATTACCCTTCGAAAAAACACCAACCACCTCCGCTTCCTTTTTTTCTCTCTCTTCTCTTTTCCTAAACCACCATTCACCCCCTCCCTCTTCCTTTATTATTTATTTCCAAACAATGAAGATATGATTTCACATAAAACCCGTATATGAACTATGGGTTTTCCTAAACGTTTCCATTTGATTTATACGGATCCTGGTTTTTTGATTGTTGATCGAATTCAAAACGCATTCAAAACCCGTTTCGAATATTTGACGAGAACAAGAGGCGAAGAGAAAAGGGATTTGTGAAAGAGGAGGAGCTTCTCCTCCGTCGCCATTTCCACACGCACCAAAATCGTTTCTCGTTTCTTATTTTTTAATTTATTAATTCGTTTCTCAGATTTTTCTTCAATTTTTTTGTTTTTCTCTTTTCATTTTCCCCTTTCGGGTCTGTCCTAGGTTTGATTTCTTATTTTTCATGTTTATATTGTTCATTCCTTTTTTTTTATTATTATTATTGTTAATAGAAATGGCAATTCAAAATTTAAGAACAAATATCATAGTATTATTTTTTTGATAATATTATTTTTTGATAATAATAATTTTATTTTGTAAAAGCGAATAATATAAATTTATTAAGTTGTTCAAACCAATGTTTTTAAAACCGGATCGGACATTGAACCGGTGAAGGTACTGGCTCACTAGTTCAACCGGGTTCAACCGCGGTTGAATCGGATTTTATATAAAATAATTTTTTTAATTTTACATAATATTCAAAGCAATATTAATATATATGTAACACTTTTTTTAAGTTTACAATATTAATATGTATAAAAATATCACAAGTCATAACATATATAAATTAAAAACCATAAAATCAAGTGAAACAAAATGATTCAAATCAACTACAACATAATATTTAAGGTAAAACGTAATAAATAATAAATATAATTATATAACTATAATCAAAAAAATAAAATTAGGGTTTTAAAAAATTATAATAAATGATATCATTTGGTTTAATTTTTTTTTTTTAAATAATTTTACATGGCTAAGAAACATAGAAGAGTATCTCAAAAGTTTAAAGAGTAAAAATATGAGAACAAAACAATCTCACATGACTAAGAAACATTGAAGAGCATCACAATTTACTTCTATAAATAATAGAAGTAATTTGACATTCAAAATCATGGAGCCTTTTGGTTAGCACAGAGCGCAATTGAGCTCAAATCTTAGGCTTCAATCGAACTTCTAATTTTTTTTGAGTTCGAGCCTTTTCGAGTTCAAGTTTTAATATTATATTTCGAGTTCGAGTTGAACTTGATAATTTTTAGCTCGTGAGTTTTTTAGTTGAGTTGAGCTTACTTTTAAAGTTTTCGAGTTTGAGTCGAGCTCAGCAATACTCGAATTTGACTCGACTCGTTGAACAAACGACGTCGTTTAGTTTAATTTTTTTTTAAAAAAAAGAAAAAAAAAGTGAACCAGCGGTTCAAACCTGTTTTGCTGATTTTTAGCTGGTTCACCCCGATTTTACCGATTTTCAGCCGGTTCATTGCCATACCGGTTTTGTGAGGTAACAGGACCGGACAAGCCACTGGTTCACGATTGAACCGGTCGGTCCGGTTTTGATAACCATGGTTCAGACTGATTTTTAATTACTGATTGATCGATGAGATATTATATTTTTAAATTTTAATTTTAATTTTGAAAATAAAATAAATTAAAATAAATAGATGATTTCGAGTTGAATAAATTAGATATTAATAAATCTAAATTAATTATTTAAATCAAATTAATTGATTCGAATATCATAATTATTTAAAAAGTAATATTATATTAATAATTTGTTGAGGAAAAAAATGTTATCTACAGAAACAACAAAGTTTCTTTTTCTATTGAGATCACAATTTAATCAATGTCAAAAGCAAAAGAAAAATTAAAATCTGAAAAAAATGAGTTACTCTTAATTAAAACACCAAAAATGTAATTCTCCTTGTTTTCAGAAAATTTAATATCAAATTTTCACTTTAATTGTATAAAAAGTAAAAAAGTATATTTAAGGGTAGTTTGGTTTAATATAATATTATTTTAGAAATAAAATTCTATAATGTAATAATATTTAATATATTATTGGGATGTTATATTAATTTTTTTGTATGTTTGGTTAGAAGAATCTAAAATTATTTAGAATCAATTTTTTTCTTTAAATTATTCTTATGATATATTTTTTAATAAATTAAATTATTAATATTAAACTAAATTATTAAATGAAAATTCTTAGAATTATTATCGTTGTACTCTCAAATTTTAACAAAAACTTCATATTAAACCAATAATTAATATATTATATAATATTTTAAAAAGTAAATTTATATAGATAAGTATTTTATTTGTACTTTTATCACAATATATAATAGCACCTTATATGAAAAACGTTACCTATTTTTCTAGTACACTTATTAAAATCTTGAGGAAAGATGGCTAAAACATATATATACTCCTTGTAGACACATCAAGGAATTTGGAAGATTAAGGGATTAATTGTGTGCTATGAGTTTACCCTTATCTTAGTTAGTTCAAGACTAGTTTACTTATCTAAGAGAATA
Organism: Hibiscus syriacus; assembly: GCF_006381635.1. Lineage (NCBI taxonomy): Eukaryota > Viridiplantae > Streptophyta > Magnoliopsida > Malvales > Malvaceae > Hibiscus > Hibiscus syriacus. Next base: position 1,872,105 of record NW_024063443.1, read on the forward strand.
ATTGTTCATCATTACTATACAATAGTTCAAGATATGTTCGCCAATGCTTAAGCAATTAATCTCACTATTGCTCTTCTCGTGTTTTAATTTCAATGCCCTCATTTTTACGAAAAAAAATATTTCACATTAGTGGGGATTGTTGGTTAATGCTCAAAATATAATCATTTCATACTGATATTTAATCCTATTTTTAATAGAATTAAATTGTGTGTTTAAAATGATGTCTTTACCCTCACTATTTAGCCTATAAATAGTGGGCAATTTTTCTCTTTTGATATATCCAAAAAGTAATTGTTTACTTTAGAAACACTCTCATAGAGTGTTGCCTTGAGTTGAGAGAAAATAGTACCACCAAGTCTGTTCCGTCTTTTGGGTATATGAAATTTGGAGAGCCGTGTTAAACTCGGGGGGCATTCGTCTATTATAACGATTACACACATCGAGGCGAATTCGCTTCTAAGGCAGTGGATTACCACGACACGATTATCATTCTGATTGATTATTTTATTTAATATTTTTCAGTCAATACTAACGCCTCATTTTGCAGCAGTCTATTTTTTCAACAAGAACCACTCATGTTTTGAGTGCGACCGAGTTTAGTGAGGCTATCAGCCACCTTTTTGCTTCTCGATGGATAAACCCCAATGAGACTATTAAATAGCGATTTAGAACAGGGTATTAAATAGCGGAGCGCAAACGTGATAGCAGTTGCTATTTCGCGGTAGCGCCGTCATCCGATACCGCTATTGTCCAAAATAACGGTGTGAAGCAGAATCACACCGATAACGGCCGATTGCGGCCACAACTTAACGGGTAACGGTCGATCACGGTGATAACAGACCTTTATTCTCGTTATACTCAAATCAACTACTGAAACCCACAGATTTTCTGGGTTTTAGAGGGAAGAGTAGAGCTTGGAAGAAAGAAAAAAGAAGGAAAATGACCAGACCCATACCTGTTTTTGGATAAAAAGAGGGGAAAACATGCGAACAGGATGTTCCAATTGATGATTCTTCAACAAAGAAAGAACAGTGGAAGCTTTCAACAACACATCTACAAGAAAAAAATGAAATTTTTTTATGAAAATCACAAACGAAAAATAAATATGGGAATCCAGTTTTTCTGATTTTGATGTGTATCTCTGCCTCCCTTATCTCACGAAGAGATAGAAGAAGAAGAGGCTTGGAGATTTAATAATTTTTATTTTATTTATGTTTTAGATTTAAATATTTTTTTACTTTTAATTTTTTGGGTTTGGACCAAAAGAAATCCCAATAAATTAATAAGATTTGGGTTACATGTTACGGGTTTTTTTGTTAGGTTTATTTTAGTTTTGTGAGTTTTCAATTTTAATATGTTGTTTTTGGTAAATGAATAATAATGGATAATTTTATGGCTTAACTTTTTTAAATGATTATGATTTATTTTAAGAGATTGAATGTTGAATTTAAATTTTATACACTTAAATTATTTTTATTATTTATTAATTTATGTAATAAACTTACTTTTCTTCACTATTAGTAAACGTTTATTATATTTTGTATTATATTAGTGATAATAGAAGTAATGAATTGTTTTATATTTATAAATTTTAATTTTATGTTTCTTGTATAATATTTTTAAGAAATTTATAAATAAATATAAGAATAATTAATGATGCTAAAAAATTATTCTAATGTATTAATAAAAGTTTTTAGAAGTTAATAAGTGTTAGAAAACACTCTAAATATCATTAAAATTGATATTTTATAATTATAATTTATTATATTTTGTAATAAGTTGTGTGAATTAAAAAAATTCACATCCACGATACCTGCAATGATCGTGATAGCATTCGTTACGTCCGCGACCGTGATAAACGCAACGCGCCAAAACGCTGCCAAGGCACGATTTGAATCCCTGACTTAGAAAACCTCGGATCCTCCTTATAAGTGAGGATTCATTGAGGGATGAACTGTGACGCTACTGACCACTTCTTTGCTGTCGAGCTCAACTTGAATCTGGTTTGTGCCGAGGGACCAGGCTAGATCGAGTCCACCAGAGCTCAGCCTGAAGGGCTGAATAACGTTATATTCTTCTGCTAAAATCGACAATCCAGTCACCGTTGTTGTTTCAAATAACTCCACCACATGCAGCTTTCATCGTCGAGGGATTCATGGCGCCGCCAGTATTAAGCTTGAGGGATCCAAGCTCGGGTGCTTTTCCACCGAGTGTTGCCAGCTCTAGTGGTCGACCGAGTAGCATAAGTGGTTTGATAGATCTTGGCAGTTTGAGCCCAAGCTTTTACCGACAGAATGGTGGCCGTATACGACCAAATTTGGCCTTGAAACACAAAGCCATTTCGATTCTTCCATAATCACCGAATAAGAATACCGAATAACTGTCTCCAGTTATACTATGGAGTGTCCAAACCTGCACTATTAAATCGTAAAAATTAAGAGTTTGGGGGGGGGTTAATTCTACTAATTTTAAAATTTAAATGTCTTATAAAAATAATTAAATCAGATAAATTTTGGGTCAAGACTTGATTTTATTAATTTTAAAACTGACGGTATTTAAAAAATAATTATACTAAGATTTTTTTTTGGGGTGAAAGACTTAATTGTATTAGTTTAAAAACATCCAATGGCCTAAAATGTAATTAGTCCGTCAATGTAGGTGTCCCATCCATAACGTGGCTTCGTCCCTGATTGCAGTCTATGTCGACCTTACGAAACCCCTTGTGTGCCCAAAGTGGTGATAGAAAATAAGGTCCAAATAGTGGAATATGAGAACCTTCCTCTTATCTGCTTTGCCTGCGGCCGCTTTGATCATCTAAAGGAAGCGTGTAAACCCTGGGACAATGGCCAGAATCCTTGTTTTCTGAACCATACTTCAAATTCTAACAACCAGCGGTCCAATGTTGTGGGAGATGGAAACTCTAATCATGCGATCCATAAAGAAGTTTCAGACGATCAGATGGGGAAGAATTCTGACCCTTACGGCCCCGGGATGGTGATTGAACGCCACTGTTGCCGACAAGCTCCGGGATCGGCTGAAAAAAAGGATCAAGCCAAGTCAAACAAGGATTTCGGGTCACGGTTTGAGGCCCTCAAGGAAACAATTCCAACAAAGTAACTTTCAATCTTAACACTGACGGATCCGTGAATCCTGCGACAATGGAAGCTTATTCTTATAAAATCGATCCTACTATCGTGAAACATTATCTTATAAAATCCTACTAAACATTTCAGTATCCTTGGTGAAATTTAATAGGACTTTTAATACCAAAATTTCTTATTGATTAACTGTATAAGTTGTTTAGATAAATTGTCCCTAAAGAACTTTAGTTAATTGTCTTATTAAGGTATGTAAGCTTATTCCATTTTTTTAATGTCTTTGCAAATATTTAATACTTATAGATTGGTCGAGATTGCATTTAGGGCATTGCAAGTAACTCCGGAACTAATCAATACAAATGTTTAATGCTCAAACTCTATGTGCTTTGATTAATTAGTTTGTGCATTGTTTATGAGCAAAAGTATATAAATAAATGTCATTGACGTTTGATTGGTTTTACCTTAATGATAAATTGTTGAGTTGAAATGCATAATATCGATGTCGGTTTATTTATAATTGATTTTTTAATAGTTTAGGGTGATTATAAAGTATTACTCATTTAAAAAAATTAATCAATTGATAATACATACACCCTGTAAATGTAGTTGCTCAAACCCAAAACTTTTAAGGAGAATTACATTATCTTTTGTTATTGAGGTCACTTGACAAATTCATTTATTTATAATTGTTAAATGCAATTAGGCAAGAAAGATAAGAGTAGATAATGTGTGAATGTTCTATATGTGTTTGCAAGTATAAAGTTATGTCATTTTAATGCTTATAAGGTTAATGGTGCTATTTTTGAAGTTAGTGTAAATGTGTGCTCATAATGTACATGTATCACTGCATCGATTGCGGATTTCACGACTTTCACATGGTAACTATCAACTTTTATATGGTACGTTCAAGCCTATAAGCTGGCTAGATACGAAAGTCCTACTGTAAATTATTGTTGGAGCTCATGCAGTGATGGCAAAAGGTGGGATCGTAGGGCCTGCTGGGTTGAACATGGTTTCCCTTGCTGCCAAAAGGCATGCCGTTCCATTGTTCGGCCTTCGTGTGAAGCTCGTTTATGTCCGTCAACGATATCCATTCGTTATAATGCTCGACGGTTATGTTTGGTTCATCTAAACAATGCCGAAGTGTTGGCGAATGAAATGAGATCACCACTAGAACTCCCCATTTGTTATAATACTCGACGATATCCACTTGGTATGGAACAAAGACAACAACATATAGCAACACAATTGGTTGTCTTATTCGGTAAATCGTGGTTGTGGTTGTATCTTCAGTTGTAACGTGTTTATCGCAATTGCAGCAATAACGGGTGTTATTGCTGTCATTGTGAGTATAGTTGTGCAATAACAATTTCGAATGATACCTTTATTGTTATATAACGGTCGTTAATAATCAATCGCTATTTAAATCCCTGCTCAGTATTTCCAAAAAATCCCCGAACTTGGCACTATTATGGAGCTGCTCGTACTAGGTTTAAATATTGGGAATATTGTAGGCAAGAAAAATTTTAAAAATGAGGGTGTTTGAGAATTATTTTGAGATCTAGGTCATTTACTATAATACACGGGAAACTTGACATGGGGGAGTGACGAGTTTTGTGAACTATATTAAAAAAATCAAACTAATCATATGAACTTTTAGAAAATTGTATGGAACTCGTCATGTCTTCGTGATGGGTTTAGATTATTTATTATATTTTATGAAACTCGTCACCCCCTTATGACAAATTTCCTATCTACGGTAGCAAATGAACTAGATCCTAAAATAATCTTCAAACATCCTTATATTTTGAATTTTTCCCCACCTCCAATATTTGACCAATGGAGCCTTCTACCAGTGTTATAGTCATTAACAAAATAAAAATATTTTTATATCATAAAAAATTAATGATTAATTTTACATTTTATATAAATATTAAGATTTAAATTTGAAATTAGTCCTTTTAACTAATGTATCATATCATCAAACAGACATCCCTTAACGATTCAATGACCGTAATATAATAAATCAATAACATAAGTGCTTGTAATGTAACTTCTTCAAAAATGGTGACCAAAAGCAAATAGACTTAAAAAGGGGACTACCAGTAGTACTGTTTACCCAAATCAAAATCCTATACAATTCACACAAATAAACGGAGATAAAAAGGGGGGAAAACGCCTGTTCGTGAGAGAGTGCTATCATTCATCATCTCTTCCATTTCTATGAATCACAACTTTCTTTCCTTATTTTCTCACAGCAATAAAGTGAAGACACTAGTTTTTTCATTTTATTATTATTATTACTATTATATTATTATTTATTTTTATTATTATTTATTTATTACAAACATGCCCATTTACAATTACAAATCCCGGAGCCCAATTACCATCAGAGGCCCAGACCCCGATCCAGTCTAGAACCAACCAACAGATAACCCAAACCCTCTAGGATTTGTATCATGTCTGCTAGGGTTTCTAACCCTAGCGCCGCCGTCGCTCCAAGCTTCCAGACGCTTCAACCTTTGCTGCCAAGTGCTCCAACCGCCACTGCCGACGATGCCACTGCCAGGTGCCTCAGCCAGCTTCTACCACCCTCTTCGAAGCCTCCAGAAGACCCAGATAGCCACCCACGTTGAAGCTCTATGGTGAGTCACCGCCATAGCTTGGTGACTCACTGAAGACCGCTCCATTATCCGGTCCGAAGGGCGTACATGGTGGCCTATAAATATGGCCACCAAACTTGCAAAAAAAAGAGGCGAGCAAGAACCCGAGAGCAAGCAAAGAGGACAGACCAACGACAAACTGCAAAAACCACACCAACAGCAAACAAAATCCACAGCAACAAAATAAAGAAAATGAAGAGAGAAGAACTTACGACCATCACAGCCCTCCAAACCGTCTTCGAACCCTTGAAAACCCGAAGGTATAAAACCTAGATCTAGGAAATTCTAGAGGGATTTAAGAGAAATGGAGTTTGGATTTGCCTTTGGGGATTTGAGATCTATATTTTAGGGTATTTTGAATTTTCTGGCCACCGATGACGGTGGCCGGCGGTGACCATCGACGTCGGAGCACGACAGCCGATCGATGCCCGGGATCTCTCCGGGCGAAGGGTTTTAGGAGAGAGATGAGAGAAAAAAACATTCTCTCTCTAAGAAAGAATAAAAGCAAATGGCCTGAATGGTCGATTGAAAGGGTATTTAAACCCCTCCCCAAACGATGCCGTTTTGGGGAGGGTATCTGTGTAATTTCCCTTATATGAAAACCTCGTCCGTAGTCACTCCTATTTTGTATTCTTTACAAATTAGTCACTGATATCAGCTTCTAATTATTCTAATTTGGTCGTTATATTTTAATTATTTATAATTTAGTCATTACCTGTATTTTATACATATTTAGGATAAATATCACATTTAGTCCCTAAAATTTTGATAACATTTATTTTAATCCCAAAATATTTAAGTAAGGCTAAATTCGAATTAGGTCTGTGAATTTTAATATTTTACATTTAAATTATATTTTTTAATTATGTTTATTTTAGTCCCTAAATTAATAATAAGAAAAATAACATGTTTAGTCACTGAAATATTAAATAATTAATTATGATTTAGGATATTTAATTTTAATATATTCTAATTTAGTCATTAATTTTAATATTTTCAATTACAAGTTTTATTGCTTTATATTTTAAACTATATAGTTTTAATTTTATTTATTTTGGTCATTATTTAGTTGTATTTCAATTTTATATGTTTATTTTTAATACATTTATTATATATATTATTATTATTATAAATATCTATATAATAAATAATATTTATTTTTTTTTTTTATTTTTAAGTTTACAAATTACTTTAAAGAATTATATTTAAATATATATTTATTTTTTAAATATTAAGAAATGACAGTCTTAAAGCAACTTAATGTCCATTTTATGATATTTTTAAATAAATAAATATATTACTTTTTTAAATTATATCTATTTTTTATTTATAGATAAATGTTTTAATATTTATTTACTTTTTTTAATATTAAGAAAAGAGTTGTCTTAAAGCACCTAGAAGCCCTTTTCTGATATTTCTAAATAAATAAATATCTTATTTATATATATAAATTAATAGATTTTCTTAAAATTATAAATTCATAATAGGATTATAAATTAAATACATCTTTGAATATTTAAATTTCTAATAATAAAGACAATTTATAATTAATAAAGTACCAATCTTGGGCGTTGTGGGGGTGTTAATCCTTCCCCAAACGTAATCGACCACGAATCCCTTTTTATTATTAAAAAGAATGAATTTTTGGTTAAACGCATATCAATTTATTTTTTAAATTATGTTTTCTTAAAAACTATTTTAAAAATTATTTTAGGTAGTTGACCTACCTAAACCAAAAAGGTCAATGACTACTCCTAAAATATTCTAAATCAAAATCATTTATTTTTTCCGCTAAGTAAAATTTCGTCCCGAGCGAAAACCGGTTACTATTTATTTAAATTTCGTTTCTTACCTGTATTATGTTTTCTTAAAAACTATTTTAAAAGATTATTTTAGGTAGTTGACCTACCTAAACCAAAAAGGTCAATGACTACTCCTAAAATATTCTAAATCAAAATCATTTATTTTTTCCGCTAAGTAAAATTTCGTGCCCGGGCGAAAACCGGTTACTTATTTATTTATAATTTCGTCATTACCTGTATTTTATACATATTTAGGATAAATATCACATTTAGTCCCTAAAATTTTGATAACATTTATTTTAATCCCGAAATAATTAATTAAGGCTAAATTCGAATTAGGTGTGTGAATTTTAATATTTTACATTTAAATTATATTTTTTAATTATGTTTATTTTAGTCCCTAAATTAATAATAAGAAAAATAACATGTTTAGTCACTGAAATATTAAATAATTAATTATGATTTAGGATATTTAATTTTAATATATTCTAATTTAGTCATTAATTTTAATATTTTCAATTACAAGTTTTATTGCTTTATATTTTAAACTATATAGTTTTAATTTTATTTATTTTGGTCATTATTTAGTTGTATTTCAATTTTATATGTTTATTTTTAATACATTTATTATTATTATCATTATTATTATTATTATTATAAAAATCTATATAATAAATAATATTTATTTTTTATTTTTTATTTTTAAGTTTACAAATTAATTTTAAAGAATTATATTTAAATATATATTTATTTTTCAAATATTAAGAAATGACAGTCTTAAAGCAACTGGATGTCCATTTTCTGATATTTTTAAATAAATAAATATATTACTTTTATAAATTATATCTATTTTTTATTTTTTAGATAAATGTTTTAATATTTATTTATTTTTTAATATTAAAAAAAGAACTGTCTTAAAGCACCTAAAAACTCTTTTCTAATATTTCTAAATAAATAAATATTTTATTTATATATATAAATTAATAGATTTTCTTAAAATTATAAATTCGAAATAATAGGATTATAAATTAAGTACATCTTTGAATATTTAAATTTCTAAAAATAAAGACAATTTTTATTATTAAAAAGAATGAATTTTTGGTTAAATGCAAATCAATTTATTTTTTAAATTATGTTTTCTTAAAAAATATTTTAAAATATTATTTTTAGGTATTTAAACTACCTAAACCAAAAAAGTTAATGGTTACTCCTAAAATATTCTAAATCAAAATCATTTATTTTTTCGGTTAAGTAAAATTTCGTACCCGGATAAAACCGAATAAGACAGCCGGCAATAAAGATTTCAATTTTTCTTCCCGTTAATCCTAAGATGTCTGTAAAGTCTCACATAATTACAGGATTTATCAATCCTTTCAAACCCACTGCTTCTTCTTCAAGCTCTGGGAGTAGTAGCAGCAGCCTCTCTTTAGTTAAGAAACCACTCACTTCCTCCTTCTTCAACGGCGGAGGTACTCTTCCTTTTGCCTCTTTCTTTCTTTCAATTTTAATGGGTATTTTCTCTTTTTTATTTTTAATATGGTTAATGAAGTGTTTTTCTTTTTTCCTCTTTTACTTGCCTTTGGAGTAAGATTAATATTGGAATTTGGAACTAAATTTTGTTTATTGTGATGAGATATATTGAACTTATGCTCTCCCCCTAAAGAAATGAGCTTTGATTGTTACCGTAAATCTAGAGCAATTGTGTCTTTGTCTGATTTGAGAAAAGAGAGTTGCCAATGAATGTGTATTTGATAAGTATATTGACTAGCCTGCTAACTTAGCTCAAATGGAATACAAAAAAGGATTTTTAAAGCTGAACTGGTTGTATCGAAGATCACATTTATATATTCCGTGAGCGAAGGTAAAGCTTAGTTATTTGGTGAATCAAATGCGTTCTTGAAGACATTAATATATTAAAGCACAAACGGTTTACTGAATAACAGCAGTTGAATGATTTACGTTTCAAAAAAGATAAATCAATTCTATGAAATAAAATACTATTGATGAATTTGTCAGTTCTCCAGCAATAAGTGTGCTTGGCTTGGGTAATGAGATTTTGAATTGGTAGTCATGCGAGCCACCATCTTTTCAGCCTATTTTCTTCCTCCCATTTTTCTATTGATTTGACTGTTTTATTCACATTTTGGCTGAAGAAAGGGAGTGTAAGGTAAGTTAGGAACTCCTGTGAAAAACAACATTTTCTCATTCTAATACATGGCAATACTAAATTCAAAGGACCATCTAACATCATCTAAACAGGGCTAAATACAAACATTTATAATAGGTTCAATCTATCCTTTAATATATATTTTTATTTTGTAAAATAGCGGCTGAACTAAAAGTTACAAGCATAAGGGCCCTTCCGGGAAGATCTCATTGTCAAACAAGGTGGAGGTGCTCTTGGTACGCGCATGAACCTTTTTGATCGGTTTGCTAGAGTTGTTAAGTTCAGAGTTTGGGAACTGTTCATATATAATTCATGTAATGGTATCATGGCTTCTGATTCCAACTTTTGGTGTGTTATATCAATAATTCACTTATTTCTCTAATAATGGCAGTCATATTCAAATTCAATCTTAAGTTCCGTTGAAGACCCTGAGAAAATTTTGGATCAAGCTGTGCTTGAAATGAATGATGACTCAGTGAAGATGAGACAGGCCACTGCACAAGTAAGCCTCATAATTTTTTACATCTTGTATTTCATTTTAAAGTTTTCTTTTGGTTCCTTTCTTTTTGTTCTCATAATTTCCTTTTTATCATCTTCCTTTTCGCTGTTTTTTGTTTTCTTTTATTCACTTTTATTCATAATTGCAAAGCATATGTACTCAACTGTGGATGCCTATATGGTCTTAGAATCCTATTTGATGTGTTATTCTGCAGTTTCAGTGTAATTTTCTTCCCACGTTACTATAAATGTGATCTTTCTTCTTCTCTCTTTTTGAAGGTATTAGCGTCTCAAAAGCGGTTGGAAAACAAGTACAATGCTGCACAACAGGCTTCTGAAGAGTGGTAATTGTTTTAAGGGGTTTTTTTCTTTAGTCTGTGAAATATGCTGGTATTTAAATGTCCCAGTTAAGTTTTGATTTCATGTAGGTACCGCAAAGCAGTTGGCTCTGCAGAAAGGAGAAGAGGATCTTGCATGTGAAGCCCTCAAGCGGCGTAAATCTTTTGCTGTAAGATGACTTCTTGCTAGAAATAGAGTTTCTCCGAGGACTCGTATAAAATCATTCCATATCTACAATTTCTTACTCCTCGAAATTTGTAAAAAGAACATTAGTCAAGCTTTCTTCCAATTATTTGATTTCACAGGATGACAGGACACTTAAAATTTGATATGCAAGTTATAAAAATTTCCCTAGTCAAGTCTTTCCCTGAACTATCTGTGGCTTTTTAAAGGATTGAGGAAACCAAAAAGTTAAATTAACAAATTTAGCATAGTTTATCCATTGATTGGAGTGACTATATTTTTAGATTTTACTAAATTTATGTAATGAGAAAGTTTGGTTTGGGTTGGCAACAAAGAATAATCTGATCAGATTTACTGGGCTTGGGATGTTATGGTTCTAGCAGGGTTTAAAATAGCGGGACGAAAACGTAATAGCGTCCACTATTTTGCGGTAGCGCCGTCGTCCGAAACCGAAATCCGATAAAATAACGGTGGGCAGCGGATTCACGCCAAAATCAGTCGATCACATCCGCAATCTAACGGGTAACGGTGAATAGCGCCGATAACGGGGCGCTATTACCGTTATCTACCGTTAATAACGGTGGTCGACGATCGAGAGGCTTGGAGCCTCCATGGTGAGCGTCGTTCGTGAGATGAGAGGGAGAGAAATAGAAGAGATGAAGTACACGGGGTATTGTTTTAGGTTATATTAATTTATTTTTTGGATTAATTTCATTTAAGTCCCCCATCTTTAGCCGCATATTTGTATTTTTGTCATTGAGTTTGGACTATTATGAATTTTATTCTGGATCATAGGGTCTAATAATGATAATTTACCTTATTGTTTTGCTCAGTGTTTATTAAGAAGTTTTAGGATTAATCCTTCTTAGGTCCCTAACATTTATGCACCTTTTTATGAAATAGTCACCCCTTCCTCATTTTTTAATTATTTTGAATATGATGCTCTAGTTTCATTAGTTTTATTTTAATGACTCATTTATATTTTTTATTTCGAAATTAGTTGTGATATTTTTATTTTCTTTTATTTTGGTCATTGTTTTTATTTATAATCTACTCACTGTTATTATTTTATTTTGATCTCTATGCTTTACTTTATTATATTTTAGTCATTTTAATTCTATAATTTTAATATTCTGAACTATTTTATTTAGGCCTTATATTCTGATATTTTAAATTAAATAAATATCCTACTTAGAAAAGCCTAAAAAATCACATTGTTTACGTTTTTGTTTTGTTTTCTTTGTTAAACTATATTATATATATGTCAATTTCGCTTAGAAAACATTTTAAAAATCATTAAAATGATTCATTATAATTATAATTATTTTATTATGTTTTAAGATAAGTTGTGCAAAATTTAAAAAAATTCACGACCGCGACATCCGCAATGAACGTGATGGCATCCATTATGTCCGCAACCGCGATAAACGCGACCGCTAACGCTATTTAAACCCTGGTTCTAGTACTATTGCTCATGGAAAAGTAGAGGAAGACTACAAAAGGATGCTGAATTTATATGGAGATAGTGAAGGAAGAAAGAAAATAGAAGACGAGTTGATGGGTGAAAAAGCTAATTGAAGAAATAAAGGCATTTGGGATATTTTCAATTACTTTGGCATATCTTATGGTTCAAATTCTACCTGTTGATTTGTAAGGTATTTTAGGATTAAAATTGGTCTCTTGAATTTTAAGATCCAAGTAGATATAAATATTTTTATGTTATTTCAATTTCTGTTAGGTTTGCATTGAGATCATTAAAAGCTTGAAATTCGAGGTTTTGGAGTGGAATTTGGGTCCTCTATGTCTCCCAAGTCCTATCTATTTCCTCGTGTTTCTCAAACTATGCTTCTTCTAGCAAAAAAAATTACAGAAAGACCAGTTGGCATCATGGTCTGATTTATTGGCTAAAGAGACTAAGCCTGTGTAACTGGTTAATGTAATTTACTTTGGATTCAAAGTGCCCTTTTTTTCTCTGGTTTTAGAACCTATTACAATTCATAGTTCATAAAGTGGATATTATCTTTCCGACCGAATAATTGATTAATTGCCATTTCTCCATTTTGTTGCAGGATAATGCTAATTCATTGAAAACCCAGCTTGATCAACAAAAAAGTGGCGTTGATAATCTTTTTTCTAACACACGAGTAGGTTTCTGTTTAACTTTATTTTTTGAAACTTGTTTCTGTTTAACTTTTTGACTATTAATATGATTGAAATATTATCTACTTAGATAATTTGGTTGGGATTTTTACAGTGTCATATGACTTAGGTACACTTTGTTTCATGTTTGACATGAATTGAAATATATGATTATCATGTTTTGGATATGTATGAGACACAAGCATCTAAAGGTTAAGATCTGTTTCGAATAAAAAGGCTACGGAAGAGGAAAGAATGTTGTACTAGTGCTTTGTTGATCTTGGTGTTCTGAATTATTGTTGAATTAAGAACCTGGTTAGGAGATGGAACGGAACTTCTTGCTATATATGATCCGTTAGTTAGAGGCAATAAGTCATCCTGAATAGAATTGGAGCAGTTTTAGTTACCTTATTAAGTGGCCGAATTAACAGTGGTGCTTTATCTCAGCAATGTGTTGGGAACTTGCAGGATGTCAACTAGCTTGAGAATTATCCTCTCTATCTTGCTTTGCATGCCTTTTAGCATACTTTGTAGGTCATTTTGTTAGACTGAGACAGTTTTTCCTTATAATTATGAAATGATTTTGATGAAAATAAATTTGATGAAACACGTAATACATAAATAATACATATGATAAGAGAATTTTCTATACAATTATTTTTACCTTTTTATTAGTTGTACATTGACGGGTTGTTGTGGTCGCTTTCCCTGAATTCCCTGTTGTATAGCTTTTGGAGAGCAAGATACTAGAAGCAAAGTCGAAGAAAGATACTTTGAATGCTCGTGCTCAGTCTGCCAGGTGATATCCAATATTCTCATTGCTACCTATTTCGGTGTGTTTTTTAAATTGAACTTTCTGGTCATGCTCACTTTGATGTTTCTTCAGAACTGCAACTAAAGTCAATGAGATGGTGGGAGATGTCAACCCTGACAGTGCTTTAGCAGCTTTTGAGAAGATGGAAGAGAAAGGTGAGTTTGTCTTAGGTTGCAAGCTTTTTGTTGTAAGTGAGAATTGCATTAATTTTTTAAATTATTTTCACGTGTATAGAAGGTCTTTGGAGGATGATATTCCCATTTTCATGTATATAGTAGGTCTTTGGAGGATGATATTCCCATTTTCATGTTTGGATATGCATGAATCATATGTAATTTAAAAAGAACTGAAGATTCAAAATACATTGTCTGACTCTGATATCATCCTTATCATGCACCTGATGATTTGTAATCCCTCCTTGCCAAATGCATTTCTTGAATCTTGATCACTACATACCAACCATGTCTTCTATTTTTTTTCTTTCTTGGGACAGTTATGGCTATGGAGTCTGAAGCAGAAGCTCTTGTTGCAGTTAACCACCGATGATCTTGAAGGAAAGGTAGTGACTGCTCTATCTTTATTTGCATTCGTTAAATCTGACTTTCTCTTGTTGATATGCTATAATATTTGTGATTGATGGTGGCTGGCATGATGGCTTGTTGATGGTGTAAATAGGAAACGTCAATTTAGCTGTACGTATATTCTTGAATCTTTTTGAAATAGGGACATACGATTTATATGTTTCTGTTGAATTTCTCCTGGGATAGGAAATACAGAACAGGTTTTCCAGTTAGGTCCCTGAACTGAAAATAGATGGACAGCCAATTGGATACGATAGCCTTTTTTTTGGTTGTGGTATGAAAAAGGTCATATTATTCGGGATAGGTAATTATCGTACATTGAAGATAAATCATTAGAATTTTAGTATTTTATTAGTCAGAAATTTTGGCTTTCATATTCTGGATTGTCTGCAACCTGAAATTTTGTAATAAGAATGCAAAGCTGCAATGTACTGCTGCACATATGTAGGAGCCTTTCACTTTGATAATATGATGTATTTTTCGATCCCATTTCTTGAATTTGCAGTTTGCATTACTTGAGAGCACATCGGTTGATGATGATCTTGCAAAAATGAAAAGGGAACTCTCTGGCAGCTCACAGATACGTCTCATACTTGTTTTACGAAAAATGGGATTCTGTGTGATTGTATTAGTCTCTCTTATATACATAACTTCCCCTGCATAGAGCTGATTTTAAAATTAAATTACTGGATATTGGGTGAAGAACTGAATTCAGAACTGACTGACCAATTATAAAAAAAAATGGGCATTGACTGAACATTCAGAATCTATTTTTGCATATCGTTTTTCTTTCCCTGGTCTGTTTCGACAACTACGGAGTGATAGTGGTTTGAGAAGGAAAAGAAATTCCCCTTAGTTGGTCACAACTCGAACTCAAAAGTTTTTATTTTTCTTTTTCTCTTCGCCTCTTCGTTTGACCAACAGAAGGGAGAGCTTCCGCCTGGAAGAACTGGTTCTGCTAGCACAAACAAGACATTTCCGTATCAAGACGCCGAGATTGAGATGGAGCTCAAAGAGCTGAGGAAAAAGGCAAAAGGCTTCTAAAGTTCCTGATATGGATGCCAAAATGACGGTATTTTCCTTCCAACAATTTACTTTCTCGAGCTAGATTCCAAATCTATGATATGTATAGCTGCAGTCCAGTCCAAACTCAACCCACTATAGCAAATTTTGGATGGTTATGTACATACTTTCATGTATTTACATTAAATGATCATTGTCATGTTGCACTTATCCTAATGTGCACCAGCGGCAGTGTCCCATGTTTTTGGACCATGTATTCAAGTAACTTGCTAATGTACAAATAGTCTCTGTCAACTTTGCCTTTTTTAAATCTGTTTGACACACCTTTCGAGTATCTAACCGATAGCTGCCGCGAATTACGGACGGCAAACGATCATCGTTATTCCTGGATACATTCCCAAGTTTATCATAAACCCGAAGCTTGCGATATTCGGGCAGATTTCTTTTGGTCTAGAGGTCAATTTTGCTTGTGAAGAAAGGAAAAAAGGGAGCAAACGTGTCAAAACTTTTAGCAGCGGTCCGGCTATAAAATTCAAAGCATAAAATATAAGCAGCGGTCTTTGAACGAAAATTGGAAGCGCCATCACAGTTGCTTCGCTGTAATAGTTGGGGTTTCAGTCTTTCTTGCACGCCATTCCATTCAAAATAAGCAAACTAATTAATAATCTTATAACAAATCAATAGAAAATTTCAACACATTGGACTTCATTATTAATTACTTCAATTTTGTATGATCCCAATAATAAATGTAATACTAAAAATGTTATAAATGTTGACATCCGAATGTAATTTCCAAAGATATTTACATGAACTTATACCTAAGTTTTTATTCACTCTTAATTGACCATAGTTCTGCGTGCGGTGGAGAAATCTAAAACTAATTTACGATGAATTTAAATTATTTTATATACTTTTAAAAAAGTTATATAATTGATAATAATTTCGGTTACAATCGAGAATATTATATTATGATTGGTTTTAACCTAAAATATTACCATACTACTCTAAAAAATTATACAATTAGTAATAATTTCATTTACAATCGATAATGTTACATGAGTTTTTAATGGTAACTTTTTAGATTACAATTAAAACAATTATGCAATTTACATAATAAATCACGAAGAAGATAAAATTTTCAGTTTTAACATAAAAAATATTTTGATTACAACCGATTACAATATTTTTTTAATTTTATATTAAAGAGTTGTATTTTATACCCTTAATCGATGACTAATCTGATTTATGTACAGTATCGTAAACGCGACAAAAACCAACTTTCTACCTTATGGAAAACGGAACTACATGAATGCAGTATGAATTCAAGTGTTCAAATAACTCGTGCTTCTGACATTCAAAACACTACACCTTCTATATTAGGGTAAACTATATATTTATTCAACCAACTATTTCCACGATTCTGTTTTAGTCATTCAATTATTTTTAAATCATATTTAAACTTAAGTTTATGTTTCATTTTAGTCAGTTGTCATTAAAAATAAACAAAATTACCAACGTGACATTTTTGTACTTTTTTCAATAATAATGTGCTATTATCCTATGGTGACACATCAATATCACCGTTAATTCTTTAATAAAGGTTGATTAAAACTAGTGGTGGGTCCATAATTTAAAATAGTGGTCCAAAAATTTTAATACTTTTTTCCCCAACAAAATAGGTATGCAAATTTATTATTATTTCTCCATCCCTTAATACATTGAGCTATATTTAATAATTTATCCAAAATAATGGGTATACACTTGGCCCTTAGGAGGCATGACCCTGACTAAAACAGAACAAAAACATAAGTTTAGGAGTGATTTGAAAAAAAAATAGTTGGATGACCAAAATGTAATCATGGGAATAAATGGGTGAAAAAACATATCATGGGAGTAGTTGGGTGACTAAATACATAGTTTGCGCTTTATAATATCCTCCTTAAACCGCATTTTCGCCAAGTCTTTCCTGTTTATGCCTGCTGCATGCATGACTGGTTCAAAACTCCTTGGTCAACACGTAATCTGTTCAAAACCCCAACTAATATATTCAAGCCATTTTACTACAGTCCAACCTTGCCTATATAAACACACCTCATTTCTCTTCCATGCTTCACACAAAAACAACCTTCATAGTTTGAGCTATCGGGTGCAGGAAAAACACAGTCGATTTCAGAAGATGAATAGCAGAAAGTTAAGCACCTTTTTGATCATTTTCGTCATTTCGGTGGCCATTTCGAGCCATGTTCGAGTCGAGGCAACACGAGTTTTAGGCGAAGATTTTGCTGAAGCAAATCACTTGGAGACATACTCGTCGGTATACGAGAAGGCCAAGTTCACCATGTCATGCTGGCTCCAGCGCTTGGCGTCTGGACCCAGTCCTAGAGGACCTGGTCACTAGAATGATTCAAGTCTGCAAATCCAGTATAAAGGATCAATATTCAGACTAGAAGAAAGTTATATTTTGTTATTATTTTATTTTTTGCTTCTTCTTTAATTATAGGTAGGTTCAAGTTATATGATGCAGCTTCAGCAAATTGCATATAGAACATTATGTGCAAATGTAAATCTACAAATAAATTTTCTTCTTATGAGCAAAGTTTCCATTTGAAATAAAGAAAATAATGTTATAATTCTCAACATATACTACTCTGTATTAAGTGGTTGATCTAGAATTTTTTTTAGAGTGAGCACACACATATATATCAACCACATAATTTTTTTATATTGGATTAACACAAATAAAATTTCAGGGTGCACATTAATAAAATAGATAATTATCAGGAAAAAAAATTAAGTTTCAACTTTAATCTTCTATTGATTGTAATTGCTCTAAACAATTAAAAAAATAATGTCATAAGTCAATTTTGAAAATGAATCAAAGAACTAAGTAGGACATGTTGTCACACCCCAAAAATTGGAGGTTACAGGTCGAACATTTAAAATTTCACTGTCATTGTATGAGTGTCCTAAAAGTGTAGGGACATTTTCTGTGATTGGACCAAGGTTGAAATATTTAAAAACAAATTTCAGTTTTGCCTTTCAAGTTCCCCCCCATTTTGAAAATTTCCAACAGTCTCTCTCTCTCTCTACATTCTGGTTTTGCTCGTTTCATCGTCGATATGGTCTCTGTTAATGACACCGTTAGCACAGTTCGGTTCGTCTTGGCATTTTCGTTTGAACAGTGGTGACCTCATTCTCGTTGCTGTCGTCGTTACCAGGGATGAAGTAAGATAACTTTCAGATTTTGTAGAAGTCATGTCTCCGCTAAGCTTTGCCGTAAACCGACCTCGTTAAGTGATTCATTGTGCTTTAAAATGTAATTCTAGAAAAAATGGTATAATTCCAGCCATCGGAAGGCGTCTTACGCGTCATCTGTGGGGAAGGTTCCAATCGTGTAAACTATTGAATCATTTTTTTTTTGCTCAGCAATAGATTTTATTAAAGATGAAAACGTCCTAAACTGTGAGCCTGTTGAACCAGTTTGCTTGAATCGGTCTGTCTAAATCAATTTTGAATCGCTAATCCAATCAAATTTGATTGACCCGACCCGTTGACTTTAATCAAATAGACCTGTTAACTTTGACCAACCTGATACGTTGACTTTGACCCGATCAGTTGACCGTTGATATTTCCGTTAACCATTGGCTTTTTTGAAGATCTCTATTCTGATATTTTTCGATGTCTTGATCCGTTTTCGTAGTGCATTTTGTCGAATTTTGATCTAAAAGTCACTTTTTGCATATTTTAGTACTTTACAGTACAATTATGTTAAGTAATTTTTTTGAAATTTATGGTCTTACTCTTTGATATTATTTTTTGAAGGTGGTTACATGTCTCTACACTGCTCCCTAGTAAGTCTGAATCAACTCTATTAAATTCGGCTTGATTCTGCACGTTTAATTTGAGATACGTCTTAGTGTTATTAAATTAATTACTGGTTGATCTCCGTTTAAGTAAACATTACTTCAGTTCTTTTCAGTAATATATTATCATTAGGTTTTCGTTTCGCATGACCTAATACTACTGTTCGTGGGAAAAGTGAAGCTTAGCAGGTATAGGTGTATCTCTTAACCTATTGATACATCTAATGTTTAATGATATTGTATGACATGATTCTATTAGAACGCGTGTTTGTAACATGATTATATTTATCCGTAATATGTCTGATTTCTTATTAATGTTGCATCACTATTAATTTATATATTGGTGCATTTATATCATTCTGTATGGGATCCTCTACGGAGAGCATCATCCTCGTCGCGATTTTGCATGGGATCCTCTATGGAGGGCATCTTCCTCGTCCCGATTTTGCATGTGATCCTCTACGGAGGGCATCATCCCCGTCCCGATTTTGCATGGGATCCTCTACGGAGAGCATCATCCTCGTCCCGATTTTGCATGGGATCATCTACGGAGGGCATCATCCTCGTCCCGATTCAACATGGGATCCTCTACGGAGGGCATCATCCATGTCCTGATTCTATTGGGATCCTCTTCGGAAGGTATCCCCATCATGTTTTTGATTTTTGTTGATCTTTGGAGGTTAACTCGGGCTCCTTTCCAGAGGGTAACGTCCCCATCCTGATGAATGTTTTCTGTTATGAATCCATTTTTCGGAGGTCACTAACCCTTTGGAAGGTAATGCTCCTTATTATGTTTATCTGTAATGAAATGCAAGATTGTGAGAAACTCTGTATGATTTTCGAGTGATAAATATATGTTTTACTTATTTATCATGTTATTTAATATGTCATATTTGATTATCCGTATATTTATAATAATAATTATTTATATTTAGAGGGCACACTGAGCTTTTAACTCACTCTCTTTCTGTTTACATTTTTAGATTATCCAGATGTATAACCGGTTTAGTTATCGGGGAGCAATCTCGATTTCATACTGTGTGAGGTTAAATATTTATTTTCAACCCCTTTTCATATAAAAACGAAATAAGAGTTATTAAAATATTAAATTCGATATTAACAAACTTAATGGAGTATCAAATGTTTTACTTATCTTTTTAAAAATATAATATTTTACATATGAATCAATATAATTGAATGCATGTGCATATAGAATAAAAGTTTAATATACTTTATTTTATTTCAATCAAACTGCCTTCTTCAAACGACGCTCGTCAAAACACCAATTTTCAACGTTTTTCTGTTTATTATTCCCATATGTCGGCTTTCATATTTAATATATATTTTCCCTTTCTCTCTCAAGTCATTACTTTTATTTTCTATGTATTATGTTACCTCATTTAACATTAATATCAAAAATTCCATATTCGACCAACATAGTTGGTTTAAGTGGTGAGCATTTTGATTCTGCTTAAGCAATGTCTCAAGTTCGAGTCACTGTGTATGCAAAAAATCTCTGATGAAATACTCACCTACCAAAGTCAGGTGTACGATGCGGGTTGATCCGAATTAGTAAGAGAAAAATCTTGAAACCGATATGGCAACAAAAAAAAATCATATTCAAACAATTATTTTGATGAAAGTTTTCAAAACAAATTCTCATTCAAATATATAATTATAATATGACCTTATTAATTTATTCACAACGACTTAAGTTCAGTTCTATTATTTTTTTTATCAATTACTATTTAATATAAACTTAGACTTTAATAATTAATTCGTAGATCTATCCATTTCAATTGTGATCATTATTATATTGCAAATGGTTTGAAAAATAATAATAATAGACTGAATCTTAGGCGAAACAAAGAAATTTCAAATTATAAATATGTTTTAATCATAATTAAACCATAAAATAAGAAATAATAAGAAATTGTTGACCTTGACCATAAAACAAGTACACAAATACCAATTAGTCCATCTTTAACATGCTATTTCCTTTAATTTAAACACGTGTAAACTATGTTTTTCGTATAATTGATATAACCATTAAGGGCTAAATTAATGATTATGATGATTGTACGTATATTTGTGGCATGTACGTATAAAATAAGAAATAAAATATAATCCCTTCATTTTGTTTCAACCACATTGCATAATGGTGACGATAATACATATTTTTTTTGCCAAACTACAAATATGGACTTCAAATATTCATTTTTTTTCTTTCTCACTTGTAATTGTTTTTATTTTCTATTTATTATTTTATCTCATTTAATATCAATGTTCAGAATTCAATTTATAAAGGTAATTGGTAAACCTGTTATTTTCAAATTGACGACTTCAACGTATTTGATTTCAAAATTCTAAAAATAGAAAAATGAAAAATTCAAGCACATCCGTAAGACTTGCATGAACACATGCTTTATTTATTCGCATGCACAACTTATTTGGGTAAACATATATTTAGGTACTTGAATTTTATTTTAAGGTGTAATTTAGTCTTTAATTTTTTTATTTAATTAGGTATTTTTATTTTTTTAATGATTACCTTATAATGACAAGTTAATATCACTATTATTTTTTTAATGACAGACGATCAAAATGAGATATGATTTAAAAAATAATTGGACGATTAAAAATATATCACGAATCATCCCTTTTATCAACCGACCAACCAACCAAAATCCTTTTACTCAAGCACAGGCCGACCAACCAACCAACCAAAATCTTGGTCAAATTCAATATTTCAAACTCTTGGACCTCCATTAAATTACTCAACTGAATCTCCGTTCTGGCCCTGTCTTCTTCTCAAAACAACAAAAGCAACCTTCATCGGTTCTTGAACCCAAGCAATGAAACACAAAGGTTAAACCAGTAATTTTCATGTGTATACACTGTAGCAGCCATTGACAAGTTCAATTAACGTAGTGTTTCAGCTTTCCCGGCAGCAACGAGCTTTTACGATTTATTGGTCAACACGTTAAAAGTCCACATGTCCTCAATATTTTGATATTTTTAAGCTGTTCTTACTAGACTTTGTAAACCCTTGTTTTTCCCCCCTATATATTAACCACTCGGTTCCAATTCCTCCTCATTCACAACATCGAGTATCTCTTAATTACTGCATATTCAATACATAATCTTCAAAAAGATGAATAGCAGAAAACCAAGCAGCCTTTTGATCATTTTTATCATCTCAATGGCAGTGTTGAGCCAGATCGAAGCGGCCAGAGTTCTACCGAAAGATTTTGCTGCCGTGAACCGCCTCGATACTTACTCGACGGTTTACCACAAGGCGAAGTTCACGGTGTCGTGTTGGATCCAGCGGTTAGCTTCGGGACCTAGTTCTCAAGGACCTGGTCACTAGGCCATTCCCCGTGGAAGCTGAACAAAGTGCAATATAAGACATACACCCAACATTTGTTGTTGTTCAGTTCTTTTATTTTTGTTGGACTTTGATGTGTTATGCAAGTTTCTTTAATAGTTGGGAGGAATTTGTACGACGCAAATGTAAATGATGATAAACATGACTCTTTGATTTATATTTTTTTACTATATTTGACTTAATTATAAGCTTTCACTCTTTATTTTCAATAAGCTCTCGTTACGTTATTTCATGAATCTCAAACGCTTATTTGTTCATAAAAATAAGTTTTAGTTGATTTTTTATCTCGTTTTTAGTATATTTTAGTTGTACTTTTGGAAGTTTTTTGTTTTGATTTTTTTAATCTTGTATTATACAAGTTTTAGTGTTGTTTTTATAGAATTTTGGTTTGTTATTGTTACGATAGTCTTTTCTCAAGCGTGCTGTTTTCATAGTATTTTAGCCGCTTGGACAAGATGGACCGTAATCTGTCCTTGAAAATTTTGAATTAGTTATATTTTAGATATTTTATTTATATTTTCAATAATAATTTATTTTTACGTCTAGAATTTTATAAGTTCAACTCTCTTAAAATTTTAGAAGTTTATTCCCTTACATAAAATTTTACGTTTATCAATGCGCTTGGATGTTATTGATTCTTCACAAGTATATAAATTTGGATTTATTGGATAAATATGATAGCTTGAAAATAACATTACTTATAAAGTTTTGATTATTATGTTTTGAATTTTTATCATAAATAAATTTCTAAATTTCAAAGGAAAAACTGACAGACAAGTCAAGCTCTTTTGTTATACAATTCAAAATCTAGAGCTTTCATTCTTTATTTTTCGTGAAATACATAATCTATAGATCATCCAAAATTTTCAATTGAAAGGAATTTATATTATCTTCTAATTTTTTTAATTTTTTAAATATGTCTTTTGATATTCTTGTCTAATATTTTTTTTTGAATATATGTACGAAGATATAAATTTCTAAAAATTCTCTAAAATAATACAGGGAAATCATATTAAATATTTTTTATTAAGTTAAGGTGATTATAAAATTATTGTAATCATCGTTTTTTTTTAGTTATATATATATATATATATATATATATATTATTGATATTATTATTATTGTTGTTGTTATTATTATTATTATTATTATTATTATTATTATTATTATTATTATTACACCACTCGGGCTCAATTACAAATAACCAAGTAACTTGTGCCTAAACCCTAAATCGACACAAACATAAAAACCCTAGCTACCTCAGCTGCCAACGCCACCTCAGCTACCAACACCACCTCTCCTCTGCCTCCACTGCCGCCATCGCTGTTACTGTCGCAGACCACCTCAACAAATCCCTTGTTCCAAATCTCAGCATATCAAATCAAATTCAATTAAAAAACAAAAATAAGAAATCAAATCAATAAAAAAAATCAAATTAATCTACCTAAACCCCTACCTACTGAACACCCCTACCACAACCATACTTCTCTGTCGAACCCTCACCAAACATGCAAGCAGCCTTGGCCATTTTTATAGAATGAAACAACAACACAACAGAGGGAAGAAGGTAAAAAAAAGAAAAACAGAGAGATAAAATCAGAAAAAAAAAGAAATAGAGAACAACAAGAAAAAAAGGAGAGCAAATTCAAAAAATGAAAAATGAAAAAAATAAAAAACCAATAAAAAAAGAGAACAAGAGAAAAAATCGAGAAAGATACAAAAAAAAAGAAAAGAAAAAGAGAGGAGGTAAGTTTACCTCTCGGCCGTTGCTATTCACCGGTGTTCGAGACCTCTTTTGGCCAATCCAAACGGTGGAGAAGCATCACTCGAGAATAATACCACATACTCCGAAACCGGACCGATCCAACAGTCGGATGAGGAGATCAGAGAGTGAGGATGCCGAACAATTTTCAACCGATTTGTGAGAATCGAAGCGTTTTCTGGCAAAACCAAAGTCGGATCCGTGATCCTAACGTCAAGACAAAGTCGTCGATGTAATTTTAGGCCCAAATGATCACCGAAGATGGCTTTGGTGCGACATTCGGCGGTGGCCATCATGACGACCAATGAGACCACCTCGTCGGATTCTGGGAGAGAAGAGACAGGAGAGAGTTAAAAAAAGAAGAAGAGAAAGAACGAATGAAATAAAGAAAAAAGGGAAAGGGGGCTTATATAGCTCGTCCAAAACGATGTCGTTTTGGGGTAACGGTTTCTAGACACCACCGCATAGGCTAATCACATTTCGGGCCATCCAACGTTCATAATCCTTTCATTTTAGTCACTATTAAAGGTTGGGTTTATTCTGTTAACAATCCTTAAATTTTATTTCATTTTCAATTCATTCATCTAGTACTATATTACACTTTTAGGATTAATTCTCTTTTAGTCCCTCTACTTTACGTGTGTTTTTGTATTTTAGTCACTGAGTAAATTATTACGATTCATGCTTGATTTTATTTCTATTTTAATTTAGCCACTAGATTAATTTGCATGTTTTTTTAGGTTTTGACCCTTAAAAAATTCTCGAGACTTTAATTTAGTCCTTACTTTAATTGATTCACTTAGTTGCAATTTAGTCTCTATATGTGCATTTATCTTTAATTAAGCCATTGTGTTGTATTGAAAAAAGTCACTAAAATTTTAATTTGGTTATGAGTTACCCTTTTAACTTAATTTATTTAATATTCATATTTTTTAATATTAATAACATACGTGTGTTTAAATAATAACATCAATATTATAAAATCTACCAATAATTATTCGACTCATCTATGGAAATACTCCAAACACCTGGGGTGCCCTTCTTAGGATTATTCGAATAATTATTCGATAATTATTCTTCATGATTGTGCATACGCCCTTCCTCTGCAATATCTTCGAGTTGACATCGATCCGCTTACGTATTACCGAACTTTGCCTTTTGGTTCTTCTTCGATGTTCCTTGCGAGTATGGCTTACCGGAGTTGGAAATGTCAGAGAGAGCTTTCCTGCCTGTACCTTGCACTTTCTCAAAGGCTTTAGAGACACTCTTTGTTTTGCTTGAATCATGTGTGGGGTTAAAGATACCAATCTCTTTATCGATGAATGGAATGATTTTGGCATTCTCTTTCTTCGATATTAAGATATTCAGGTTATCTACAAGACCTCCACGTATAATGTCAAGATATTTGAACATGATAAAGTGATTTACAAAACTTACAGGCTTCATATTTCAGAAGTCTCACCGCTTCAAGAATGGATGAGTAAGTTATTTTTCAGAGAGCAAGTTATTTTTCAGAAATCTTCCCAACTCAAGAATGGAGTAACAAGTTTTTTTTCCAAAAATTCCAATGCTTCAAGGATGAGAAGAGTTTACATTAAGTCCTAAAAAAGTGAAATGAAAAAAATGAAGAAGATTTGATCCAAAATCCCAAACTCTAGGTTACGATAAAACAAAATACATTTTTTTTTGTTGCCCTCGCGGTTCTCAAAGACCGACCCGGGTCGCACACCAGATATTGGTGGATAAGTCTCCCAATAGGAATTTTCTGTATACACAATAACTCAAATCGAAATCTACTTAAACGATATCAAGTTGCTTGTAATATGAACCAATCCTCGACGTTAAAGGACATTCATTTTCATTACATCTTTGTCCTATTACAATTTCACAACAATAAATAAAGGGAGACAACTGTAAACATTAAATTTCATCCGGGTCTAAACTAATATTTTTCAAATAATTTGATCTTAGTCCAATAAATTGAAGTACTTTTTTAACCCGAATTTGAAACCAATTTTTTAATTATAGATGTGGTTCTTGGAGAAATTATTAGATGGTCTCGGCTCACCATATCATTTATGGTCCCAACCAATATTCTAAGGTAAATCTTCACCTTTTTCCTATATGTAAATAAAAAAGAGGTGGTTATTTAGAAATAATTTTAAATTTTGTAATTGTCATTCATTGGGACGGACCATGTATGACGTAATGAGCCGGGTCTGTGAAATAATTTCTCGTGGTTTTTGACTTTCAATTTTGGGGTTTTATTGGAAACTAAATTTTATTTGGGCTTAGAATTTTAAATTTAGGCCTCAAACTCAATTATGGGCTTTTAAATTAAAATGAGCCATTGGGCCATTTTTAGTTTATAATATATAAACTAATTTATTTTAGGTCTATTACTGAAATGTGGGCTAGTCGTATTGATTATTTGGTGGGTTCCTTTCTGTTAGATTATTTGAGACTTCCCCTTGAAGCTAGATGTAACTCGATCATGTTGGAATTTGATCAGTAGAAAATCCAATCTTTTCTCTTTTGGGGGAAGACTCATTTTGGTTATATCGGTTATTGTATGCCTACCAATATACTTTATATTTCTGTTACGCATGCCTACGTTTGTTTGTAATCGGATCTCGAGCATGGTAGCGAATTTTCTATGGGAAGGATCCTTGGGAAAGAGAAAAAATTCATTAGATCAAGTGGTTAGATTTGTGACTGCCGATCCAGCTAGGGGTCTTGGTATTGCTGATTTTAATGTAAAAATCGAGCTCTCTTGGAAAAATGGACGTGGAGGTTCAACTTCGAACAAGACAGTTTATGGCGACAGGTTTCACGGCTAACTCTTATTATGTGACTGATAACGTGGGATCAATCTGCGAAGCAATATGATTTCTCATGGTAAAGCAATTTTCTTCTGGATAGCTTTGTGGATTAGCGATGCCCCATTGAAACAGAAATACTCACATATTTATGTTAGTCGTCAATAAAACTGAGAAGGTAGCAAATTTCGGGAGTAAATGAGAGAAGAGATGGATTTGGAACATCACGCTTAGAAGAAACCCCTTCCAAGGAGAACACGATCAATGGATTGAATTCTTGCTGGTGTTAAGCAGCTTCCAATCCTCTAACTTGAATAATGACTAGATTAAATGGAATAATTCCTTTGATGGCTCCTACTCGGTGGGATCAGTTTGAAACACGTGTTATTTGACTTATTTCTACGGTCGATGCAAAGAAAGCGACTATCTCACACCGGGGCTCTTTGACTGAGCCGAACCTTGTGAACCGAGAGCATCAAGTAAAGCTCCCCTGGAATAACACAACACCCAAATTTACTGTTGCGCATCCGTTGCCACACTGAGCCTTCACCATAATTCCAGGCATGGCTCCAGCGAGAATGCCTGCTATGATTAACAGCTATGAGACTGTTTTTCATATTGTAGGTTACCATCTTTTGCTGGGAAATCTGTGCTTGTATGTGGAAAAGTTGGTGGACTTTGGGACTTATTTATAGTTTTGGAACCTATCTTTGACAGCTGAAGATGAAATCAAAGGGGACGTTTCAGTATTGAAATTTCTGCTTATTTAATTATTCGACTGTATCATCTCTTTGTACAGTTGCAGCGATAAGTAATCAATTTGCCTAGGAAATTATACTTGATTTTAGTCTCCATGGAGCATCTAATTTTGGGTCCCATCTAATAAATTTTATTTTATTTACAACTTTATCATATTAAATAAAAAAATCGTTTTTGATAACTAAACTTCAACACAAAGGAATGAAATTTCTTTACAATCGGAAACAAAAAAGGGAATTGAAATATACACATTGATACATAGGTTTTTTATGGTACAAAAAATTATCAATTGTGCATCAAAATTCTTCAATATATATCCTTCCAATATTTACCCTCTAACACATACACATAAGTTATTAGAAAATTAAATAAAACTTGCATCACACTAACCTGTGCGGAAAGGAGCTTCGACTGCTTAGTTTACCCTTGTAAACAGCTGAGGCATTTCACAACTCACTTTGCACCCACCACCTTTGCCTTCCTTCCCAAGCCATCATAATTAATGGCAACAGATAAAAAGCTCTTCCAGATAAATTGCCTGGTGAGACCCATGTCATCATGGGAATGCTTCATCTCTTGGCCTATGCTTCCAACAAGGATCCGGTTCTCGATAAGCTTTCATCTCTTTACAACCAACCATCACTTGTTGGCCATCTACATCACCTAGGTTATCACCATCATTTTTTTCTTACCCACCTATACGAACTAGTCAAGTACACCTATACACAGCTCTATTACCATGGTTCTTCAAAGCCTGGACACCAGAGAAGCGGAAGCTCTTCTCTAAGGTAATTCTCGCTTTCAGATGAATGATTTCAAAAGTGTGATCTGATTAAGATTCCCCTATACCTGCTCCATCTTCATCCAAGCTAAGAGCATACTCGTGCAGCAACTAGTCACAAAACTCCAAAAGCTGATTGGCTAGAGGAATATCAGGATTACGACCATCATTGTAGACATGAGCATTGTAGGTGAAGACACCAAATTTTGTCTTATAGTATTAAATAATTATAATTTATATTATATATATTTTTTATTGCATATGTTACACACATTTATATTTGTTCACATTTTGACAGGCCCAGGAACAGATAAAAAAACGTGGCCCAGGTGTTGTTTACAAACACTACACGAGCCTAGCAGACCCAGAAGACACAACCCGTGTCTGCTGAAGCCCAAACACACAAGCTTCCAAAAACCTTAACAGCTTCTCCACCAGCGCCACATCCATCCCAACGCCGGATCCGAGTTTCACGGCAGCATGCCCCCATCCCCGAAGCATTCGGCGCAAGCAAAGCCAAAACCAACAAATAAGCATCATAATTAAAATAGGACTCTATCCAGAAATAGTCTATTTCGTTGCTATAAATCCCATGTAACTAGAACACTCACACACACAGAGAGTTTACGAGATTAAGCACAAAAAATATCACGAAATAGAGAAAGAAATATGAGTCCTTGTAACGCTTTTGAAAGAGAAATAAAAGAGGTATCTTTTTTTACCTATATTGCTTCGGTTCATGCTTGCATGTTGGTTGCTTTCGTGTTTTGGTGTAAAACCACTCGAATGAGTGTTCGACCGATGACTTTGGGGTAGAGTTTTTTTCAAAACTCTATTTTTAAATCTACCATCGAGGCCTATTTTTTTAAGAGATCTATGTTGATTTTTGGAAAGCAAAGGTAAGGAGCATTCGAAAAACAAAAAATAAAATAAATTTTGCCGTCGATGAGGCGGCGCTACCACCGTAATCTAAGAACCAAGGCTCTCGTTCTTCATTGTGAAGAACAATTGAGAGCATAATATGAACAAAGGGGAGAGCATTCGGTGGAGAGGGAGGAAAATGAGAAATAAAAAAACAAAGTGGCTTAAATTCTAAGCCCATCGGACCGTGACTTGATCAGCGTGTTTTTAAACGTAAATGGGTTAATCCCAGTTTTAGTCATCCTCTTTTTTAATTCTTTAATTTTCTCCCCTCTGATTCGATTTTAATGTTAATTATCTTTCAATTCGACCCTCCAATTTAATTTTTATTTCAATTTCATCCTTTATTATTAATATATATATAATATATATATTATCGGTTTTTTATTATTCATTTTTTTATTTTCTTTGATTTCTTTTGGTTTTATTATTTTTCTTATTTTGTTTATCATTTGTTTTTGTCTTATTTTTTCTTTTATATATATTTCGTTATATATATATATATATTTAATTTAATTCTTCTTATTATTATTTTTCTAATATCTTGCTTATATGTTATTATATATTTTTATTTTGTTTTCCTTTTCCTTTTCCTTTTCCTTTCCTTTTTTTTTCTTTTTTCTTTATTGTGTTTTTATTTTCTTATTTCTTTATTCTATTTTTTATTATTTTTATTTATTTTTATTTATTTCTATTTTATCTTATATTCTTATACTTGTCCTTATTTTTATTTCTTTCATGTTCTCTATCTCCATGTTAATTATGCTATTTACTGCTTGTTATTTATTTTTGTCTATTTTGTTCTTTATTTCATTTCATTTTCTTTATTTTTTAATTTATTTTCATCACCTTTTAACACATTTCATGACTTTTTAAGGGTGCGATTTAAATCAATCTAAGGTAAGTGGTTGGGATCGTTATTTTTACCTTTTAATTTAAATTATGATTTTCTTAATTAAAGGCAACTGGAAATTACGTAGTACCGAAAGGGTAGTTCAAGGGTGCTAACCATTCCTTGACTGTAACTGACTCCCGAGTCCGACATATATTTGGTAAGACGCAGATCAGGTAAAAAATAGGGTATCCGGTCAACCCATTTGTTTTAAAATAAATTATCAGTGGCGACTCCTAATCCAATTTCCTAAGTCGAAGCCCAATTCTGGACCCACCCGAAAGATGGTTCCGATAGCTTGGCGACTTTGCTGGGGACACACGTAAGTGAGTCAGGCTAAGATAATTTCCAGTTGTCTTTTTAACCAAAAGGGTAAGTTTAAATTTTAAGGTAACATTTCGATCTTTATTGCTTACCTTTGATTATATTTTTGAGTAAATAGTTGTACTAACCGTTTTCTAATGATTTCAGCCTTTAAAGATTTTTTATCTAAGACTCTAAACCCGAGCTCCGAATCATGTTTTAAGTGGGGGTGAAAGCGATGCCTTCGTGTGAATTTATTCACCGTGCGTGCCTAGCAAGTAACCTTAGGGATTCATACATCTTATGTCTTCGTGTGAATTTATTCACCGTACGGGCATAAGGGAATGTTTCCTCTCGAGTTTAACTTAGTTCACACAAGCTTGTAATGGGCTTAGGACTGAGGGTCTGGCAAGCCTAAGGGGCACCCGCAAGGAGAACTCGGGAACCTTTTTTTAGAATATAAACTGGAAACTATGGAAAATTAGAGCCTACCTGAAATCACATTTCAAACCCTATGATGTTTTTACATTAACTATGTTATTTTTCTTTTTATTTATTTCTATTTACTTTCATTACTATTTTCCCCCTATTTTTACTAACTTTTTGCTTTCGTGTTTGTCTTTTTAGCATTCACGTCATAAAAGAGGCTATTAATCCCTAAAAAGCATTTGTTATACACAAAATAATCTAAATTAATGGACAAAAGTGTTGTAATACAAGATATTAAAAACGCCGAGGTACGACTATGGTCTGAGAAGACTCAGAAAGAGAAGGGAGACAGTCTTCAGGGGAAATATGTGTCAGATCTGGTTAGCTATGCCTCTGTCAGCTTAAAGTAGAACGATGTCCAAGAGCTACGAAGTATTTGGGACAGTTGGAAGGGTGATCGAAAATAGAAGTTCAGCCAGCGATATGGTGATATCGCACTTTTGCTCCATGTCAAGACTGATGAGCCCCTGATCCGAGCATTGATTCAATTCTGGAACCCGTGATATAGTTGTTTCACCTTTAACTAGGAGGACATGGTGCCCACTATCGAAGAGTATACTACACTACTGCACTGCGAAAGCATCAGACTAGAGAGGGCATATATCAAACACATCAAGAGTCAGCATTTCAAGACGGACTGGCCAAGATTGCAGGGGTTAATGAAAAATGGGTGACTGATCGACTCCAACACAAAGGTAACGGGGAAGGAATCAAGTGGATCCACATAAAGTAACTAATGAAGAACCACCCTGATGAATGGAAGACTATAGACGTTTTTGCACTGGGTCCGTAGTTTGGTTATCTTTTCGAAGACTTTGGGGTGCATCGGCGTAGTCGTGGTAGAACTGTTTGAACAACTTCCGAGGCGAGTCAACCCAACACCGGCCATCTTAGCCGAGACCTTTCGATCTCTCAACCATTGCAGAAGAATTGGCGGAGGAAGGTTCATTGGATGTACTCAGCTCCTTTAAGTCTGGATACAACCACTTCTGGAAGATTAACGGGGTTACCTTCCGCCGATTCAGCACCACCTATTCACCTTTGGGAGAATTTAAACAAGTTCTGAAGCCTTTGATCAACAAGAAATTATAGAGAAACAAGAGAGAAAGCATCAAACACCAAGTTTGTGCAAATCAAGCCAATTTTCTTTTCAATATTCATTTTGCTTTCAAGAACACACCATTTGTGCTCATTTGTAATTATTTTTTAGTGTTATTTTCTTGTTCTAGAATTGTGCAAACATCTTACCTTGTGAGGTTTTCCTTGTAAGTTTGCAAATTTGTGTATTTCTCTTTGAAAAAGAGTGTGCTCAAGAATTTGGGGTATAATTCTTGAGGGAGTTGTAAGGTTACTCTTTGTCCTCAAAAGAAAGAACAAATTAGTGAATTTGTTGGAAAATCCTTAGTGTGGATAGCTAAGGTAGTGGACGTAGACTTTGGTTGAGAAAGTCGAACCACTCTAAATCGTTGTGCAAATATTTTCAATTTTCTGCAAAAGCTTCCACCAAAATTTTAATTGCCAATTCACCCCCTCTTGGCCACTTTCATCAATTGATTAACTCAACAATGTCCCAGAAAGAGAAAGAGCAAACAATGAGTTTACCACCGCAAGCATTAGATACGCATCATTCACACAATACTCGAGCAAAGAAAAGACAAATGGAGGCCAGAATCGAGAAGATCGAAGAGAACATGACAAAATTACAAAAAGAGCTGGAAGATAAAATGGCTCAGAATAGTAAGAGTACCCTGGATTCCATCATGAGAAGCCAGGAGTCCTTAGTCGACCAAATCGTGGCTAAGTTGTCTGGTTTACAACAACAACCAAGTACACCAGGAGTAGGTGCGTCTGAAGGGGCAACTATACCACCAACCCCACAAGTGGTTATCTCATCCGGGATATTACCCGGACTACAAGGTGATTCATCTGCCACCAAGGGAAAAGTTGTATCGGTTACAAATATACAAGCTTATGTAACTAACCCTAACAGTTATCCAGACGACTGCCCTATCCTGGATTTTGATGATGAGGATAAGGCAAAGAAGATTGAAGATAAGATCAAGATGTTAGAAGATCAGATGAAGATGGTCCAAGGAGACCATGATTATTATAGAGTGGACGCAATGGAGCTGAGTTTGGTTCCAGATTTGGTGCTTCCACCAAAATTCAGTCACGGAGTTCGAGAAGTTCGATGGAAACAGCTGCCCTTCAACCCATATCACTATGTTCTATCGGAAGATGACAGGATATGAGAGAAATGACCAACTCCTGATCTATTCCTTTCAGGAGAGCCTATCCTGTTCAGCTATCCGGTGGTACAACCAGCTCAGCCGAACTCATATCAAGACGTGGAAAGACATAGTCAAATCTTTCTTAGAGCAGTACAAGTATATCAATGATATGAGACCAGACCGGGTTATGCTACAAAGCTTGGAGAAAAAGCATAACGAAAGTTTCTGACAATACGCACAACGATGAAGGGATTTGGTTGTGCAAGTTCATACACCCTTGGATGAAAAGGAAACTAGAAAGCTATTTGTACAAACTTTAAAGACACCTTACTTCGGGCACCTGGTGGCGATCACATCGGGAAGTTTCTCAGATCTGGTTATGGTTGGTGAGATGGTCGAGCTAGCTATAAAACAAGGAAAAATTGAGGGAGGGGATTCCAGTAAAAAGTCTCCCATGAAGAACAAAGACCGAGAGATCAACAATGTCAACACCTACATCGCTAACAAAGGTGTAACGATCTCAAGTTCAAAAACAACTACAGTTGTACCATCCGGTACTTCTAACCAGACTCAAAGAGAATCAAGGAAAGAAAGGGAAATTGAGCAGTTCGATCGTATTCTCATGACGTATAAAGAGTTGTACCAAAAACTTTTTGACATTCATGCGATGTCACCCTACCCTATGGATCCAATAAAGCCCCCTATCCGAGATGGTTTGACGAGAATGGCCACTGCGAATATCATGGCGGTGTGCAGGGGCATTCAATTGAAAATTGTCTCGCATTCAAGAGGCTTGTAACGAATGCGGAATAAGAATTGGATCTATTTCAAATCCGAAACACTGAACGTCGCCCAGAATCCATTGCCTAATCATCCGGAGACTGAAATCAATGCAGTCACCACCGAGAACGGTAGAAGAATCAAAACCAATGTTTCAGAAGTTAAAGCTCCTTTGGCTTGGGTATGGAGCCAAATGGTAAAGGCATGGCTTCTTGCACCCCATTCATGTACAACAAGGTATGAAGATGGTAACCATTGATGTTACCACAACGAAGAAGGGCATAAAGTGCAATAGTGCCCAGAATTCATATCGTTAATCCAGCTTATGATGGACCGGAAAGAGCTAGAGTTTTACGAAGAGATTCAGGATTCCCTGAAAGCAGAAGTTTGTGCTACTGGAGAATCATCAGAAAGAAGATTTGGTAGTCCTTTGATAATTACCCCTAAAGCAAAAATGACAACAACAATACCAGCCAAGGTGGTGATCACATCACCTTTGACTTTTCAATACAAGGATAATCGACAAGTGCCATGGAAGTACGAATGCCAAGTGAGTACATCCAAATGATGTGATAGAAAAATGGGGCAGAGACCACTTGAGCCTTTCAAAGAAGATATGTTGGCTACAAACGAATCTATAAAGGAGAAAGATGCTAAAGAATTCCTCAAATTCCTGAAGCATAGCGAGTACAGTGTTGTAGAACAGCTCAACAACTTGCCAACGTGCACCTCAATGTTGGCACTATTGTTAAACTCAGAGGCACATTGGGAGGAATTGTTAAAAGTCCTGAATCAAATGTTTGTGCCACAAAACACACCAATCAGCAAGATGGATTGATTGGTGAACAATATTCAAGCTGATAATCTCATCTCATTCTCGGATGATGAGATTTCATCTGGAAGAAAAGGTCGAACAATGGCATTACACATCACTACGTATTGCAAGGGGCATGCCCTACCAAGTGTGTTGATCGACAACGGCTCGACCCTGAACGTAATGTCTTTAGTTATATTGAAGAGGCTGCATATGGATACCTTACATATGAGAACCTGCCAGAATGTGGTCCGAGCATTTGATGAGACCAAGAGAGAGGTTATTGCAAGATCGAGGTGCCATTGACCATCAGACTTACCACCTATGATGTTGAGTTCCTAGTGATGGATATCATGTCGTCCTATAACTGTCTTTTAGGAAGGCCGTGGATTCATCAAGCAGGTGCAGTACCATCCACGTTGCACTAAAATATTAAATTTGTTATTGACGGAGCCTTAGTAATCATCAACACTGAGGAAGATATTGTGGCAAGTGTGACCATTGAGGCCCGTACATCCAAGTAGATGAGGAAGCGGAGGAGTGCTCTTTCCGCTCCATGAAATTTGTGAATGCCACATTCGTGGCGGAAGGAAGAATGATTCCTAAGCCTCGGCTTTCCAAGTGTACCAGAATAGAGATTATACAGACTTTGAGAAGAGATGCAAGAATCGGAAGAGGGTTTGAAAATTATTTGCAAGGAAGGATTAATCCAGCCCTTCCTATTTCGAAACTAGATCATTTTGTGCTCGGTTTTCAGCCCAGTTATCATGAAAAGAAGAAGGAAGTCCAGAAGAACTGGGAAAGAAGGATAGTCAGGTTAACTAGAAACGACTTTCAACGGGAACCCATGGTATTCCCGTCTCTTTACCATATATTCAAATTAGGTGGTTATGTGTTTAAAAACACCTCATCCAATTTAGAAGTGGCTTTAGAAGATATTAACATCAATGTCGTGACCACAGAAGATGCTGACAACACCGATAGACCCGAGATTTTCCCTCTGCCACTTGGGTTCTGCCTAGCAGCTGGTCGGTGAAAGAACTACATGTGGTTTACAAGAATCTTTTAGAGTAATATTCGAACTATCCCTATTTGCCTATACCAGAGATAATAGGTGATATTTTGTAAGGGTAAATGAACATTATGGTTTAACTTCAATAAATGATGCAGTTTTTTTCTATATCAATGAAAAACAAATGATAATGTAGGCACTGATGATTCTGATCTAGAGGTAGATTTTGAATCAGCCATTTATCTTGGGGAATTAAATGAATGAGACAATGAAGAAAAGTGCAACATGCCAAGCAAATTGTTGAGAATGATAGAAAGAGAAGAGAAACAAATACTGCCACATGAGGAGAAGATTGAAATCTTGAATCTGGGCACTGACGATGATAGAAATAAGGTTAAAATTGTCACAACTCTTTCAGCTGAAGCAAGACAAAACTTGATAGTCTTAATTCAGGAATACAAAGATGTGTTCGCCTGGTCGTATCAAGACATGTCGGGGTTAGACAAAGACATGGTAGTCCAAAAGCTGCAAATCAAGCCAGAATGCAAACCTGTGCAGCAAAAGCTAAAGAGAAGGCGATCAGAAATGCTCTTTAAAATCAAAGAAGAGGTCAAGAAGCATTTTGATTCCTATTTTCTTCAAGTGGCCAAGTATCCAGAGTGGGCAGCCAACATAGTGTCTGTTCTGAAGAAGACGGGAAAGTACGCATGTATGTCGATTACCAGGACCTTAACAAGGCGAGCCCTAAAGACAACTTCCCTCTACCTTACATTGACACATTGGTGGACAATACAGTCAAGAACGCTTTCTTTTCATTCATGGATGGATTCTTGGGATATAATCAGATCAATATGCATCATGAAGACATGGAGAAGACCACATTCGTCACGATGTGGGGAACTTTCTGCTACAAAGTGATGCCCTTCAGACTGAAGAATGTTGGGGCAACATATCAGAGAGCTATGGTAACCTTGTTCCACGACATGATGCAAAAAGATCAAAGTTTATGTCGATGACATGATTATCAAGGCACAGACCGAGAATGAACATGTCGAGAATTTGAGAAAGCTCTTCCAAAGATTGAGGAAGTTCCAGCTGCGATTGAACCCTAGTAAGTGTACCTTTGGGGTGACATCCGGGAAACTGTTAGGCTTCATAGTCAGCATGAAAGACATTGAGGTTGATCCTGATAAAGTTAAGGCTATCCAGAATCTACCTCCACTATAAACACAAAAGAGGTCTGAGGTTTTCTGGGCAGATTGAACTACATAGCGCAATTTATATCTCAGTTAACCGATAAATGTGACTCAATTTTCTGACTTCTCCGAAAGAACAACTCTGGAGCTTGTGATGAAAGCTGTCAAATTACATTCGAGAAGGTAAATGAATATTTGTCTCACACTCTTATCTTGATGTCCCCCATCCCAGGAAAGCCTCTATTCTTGTATCTTTCCATATTCGAGAATTCAATGGGTTACGTCCTGGGTCAACATGACAAATCTGGGAGTAAGAAAAGAGTCATATATCATCTGAGTAAGAAGTTCACCGATTGCGAGATTAGACATCCTCCTATCGAGAAAGTTTGTTGAGCTCTAGTCTGGGCTACAAATAGACTCAGGCAATATATATTGTATCACACTACTTGGCTGATTTCCAAGTTGAATCCTTTAAAGCACATGATGAGTGTACCTACTCTATCTGAAAGGTTAACCCGATGATAGATAGAAAGCCATCTATCTGAGTAAGAAGTTTACCGATTGCGAGGTTAGACATCCTCCAATCGAGAAGGTTTATTGTGCTATAGTCTGGGCTACAAAGAGACTCAGACAATACATATTGTATCACACTACTTGGATGATTTCCAAGTTGAATCCTTTAAAGTACATGATGAGTGTACCTACTCTATCTGAAAGGTTAACCCGATGACAGATACTATTGTCTGAATTTGACATTGAGTATGTGAGCCATAAAGCAATCAAAGGAAGTGTCATATCGGAGTTCTTGGCAAGTAGAACCGACGAGAATTACGAGCAATTGGACTTTGATGTCCCAGACGAGGACTTAATGGTTATATCCTTAGAAGAAGCAAGTACTTCAATAGATAGTTCCTAGAGAATGCATTTCGATGGTGCATCAAATACATTAGGACATGGCATCGGGGCAACACTGATCTCTCCAGAAGGGAATCACTACCCATTTACCAGCAGACTGAACTTCGATTGCACCAATAACATGGCAGAATACGAAGCTTGTGTCTTAGGAATTCGGGCAGTACTGGGGAAAAATATAAAGACCTTGCAGGTATACGGAGACTCAACTTTAATAATCTATCAGCTCCGTGGAGAATGGGAAACCAATGATATAAAGCTGGTAAAATACCGAAAAAATAGTAATGGATCTACTCGAAGAGTTCGATGAAGTAACCTTCCACTATGTGCCAAAGGAAGACAATCAAATGGCTGATGTTTTAGCTACCTTGGCAGCCGCATTCAAGGCTGGCGGGGAGTCTGAGATGATGCCAATTGACATACAGTCGTATGAGTACCCGACTCATTGCTACCAAATTGAAGAAGTGAAAGACACTAAGCCTTGGTACTATGACATTCTGCAATATATCAATCATCGAATTTATCCAGAAGAAGCCACCGAAACTGATAAAATAACCATTAGAAGGATGGCAGTTGGATACGTCCTTGACGGGGAGGTCTTGTACAAGAGAAGCCATAATCAAGTCCTCTTAAGGTGCGTCGATGCTGAAGAGGCAAAAATGATAGTGGAAGAAGTACATGATGGAGTTTTGGAGCACATGCAAATGGATATATTATGTCAAGACAAATAATGAGATGCAGATATTTTTTGTCCACACTAGAAAGTGATTGCATCAACTATGCCAGAAGATGTCATAAGTGCCAAATTTACAGAGACAAAATCAATGTTACACCTCATCTATTTCATGTGATGACGTGACCATGACCTTTTTCTATGTACGGCATGGATGTTATCGGGCAAATCCATCCGAAGGCTTCAAATGGTCACCGATTCATTCTAGTGGTAATCGATTATTTTACCAAATGGGTAGAGGTTGCATCATATGTCACTGTCACTCATATCTGCAAGTTTCTGAAGAAAGAGATCATATGTCGATATGGTCTACCTGAAAGGATCATTACCGATAATGCTACAAACTTGAACAACAAAACCTCGACTTGGGCAACTCCATTTTCACTCACTTATAAAATGGAAAACATGAAAAAAAGGTGCACCGAGAATATTCCGCGAAGGAGATCTGGTGCTAAAGAGAATTTGGCCAGTCCATAAAGATTTTCAAGGAAAATGTACACAAATTGGGAAGGACCTTATGTCGTGAAAAAGGCCTTTTTCAGAGGAGCCCTTGTCCTGGCTGAAATGGATGGACCTGAACTGCCACATCCCATTAATTCGGATGCAGTCAAGAAATACTTCGCTTAGGATGAAAACCCGGAGGGCGTCCTAAGTCGAAAAAAAAGACAAGAAAAGAACAAAAAAAGAGAAAAATGTTTTGGGTGGAAACCCGAAAGGGCACCCTAAATTGAAAAAAAGAAGAAAAAGAAAATAAGGTGGGTTCAAGATGAAAACCCCAAAGGACGTCTTGAACCAAGGATGGATCCAAGTTGAAAACCTGAAAAGGCGATTTGGATAATTAAAGAAATCCAGACAGTGGAAATATCCTGGCATCTGAATCTTCTATAAACTCAATGAGTCGAGAAAGATTGCACTCTCTAGAATGTTGTCGCATTTTCGAAGATTCATTGACAAATGTTGTGTTCAAGGTCACCTAACGGCTTTTCAGCTCAGAAATGCTCACATTATCAAAATCTAAGACATTCATTCACACTTCATCATATTCATTTTCCAGAATGTTTGTTATGTATCGCTTGTTATTTTTTCCCTTATGAATAAAGACAATTTTTCTCTAAATCAATTTCCTTTGAGCATCTTAGATTGAATTTAAACCTAATGATTTATTTACTTTTGCAAAAGATAATCGCATATTACTGTACAAAGATTCGTTGAAAAGTACATGTACTCGGAAGCCGATCAAGGCTCATGCACATACTTGAGATGGTCGAGAAGCATTTCCAAATCAAGAAAAAATAGAATGTGCACATCAGATTTGAACGATGTAGAATTCAAGATCAGGAATCAGAACTTCCAGATTCATACAGGCAACCGGAGATTGATATTTCTCTCCAGAGCCCAAAATAACATATGTTGCATATGCATTTTAGGCATACCTAAGAGCATTGCATCCATAACATCACATATATGCATAACTTTGCAGGTTTTAGCTAGAGCAAATTTCAACTTCGCAACGAAGGATATTGAACCCGAAACGACACAATTTGCTTGAGAGTAGATTTCAACTTCACGACGAAGGATATCTAACTCGAAGCCAAACTTCATAATGAATGGGTCATCTACTGTTTCAACTTCATGGAGAAGGGAATCGTGTCCACCCGCAACATACAATACTTGGATTTCAACTTCAAGACGAAGGATATTCAAGTCAAGGCTCAACTTCACGACGAAGGGGCCATCCACGATTTCAACTCCACGACAGAGGATATCGTACCCACACATCCACGATTTCAACTCCACGACGGAGGATATTGTGTCATTTGAGGCTCAACTTCACGACAAAGGAGCTTCCCAGTTTCAGAGCCAATTTCAACTTCACAGCGGAGGATATTAGACTCGGAACAATACAACTTACTGGGATTTCAACTTCATGACAAAGATATCCAATTCCAGGCTCAACTTCATGACGAAGGGGCCACCGCGGTTTCAACTTCACGACGAAGGGAATCGTGCACACAAGCAGCATCCATCTATAGATTGGATTTCAACTTCACGACGAAGGATATCCAACTCAAAGAAAGAGTGTCTGTCAATAAACTTTCCAGTTTCAAAGTCAATTTCAACTTCACAGCGAATGATATTGGCCTCGAAACAACGCAACTTACATTGGATTTCAATTTCACGACGAATGATATCCAATTCCAAGGCTCAACTTCACGACAAAGGGGCCATATATGATTCCAACTTCACAACGAATGATATCGTATTCCAACAGATCGACCCAACTTCACGACGAATGAGTCATCTGTAACATAGCAACACCGAATTCTTCATGTCAAGTTTCACCTTCACGACGAAGTATCTTGGGCTAGAAGATGATCCATAACCTACTTTCTAATACTCCGAGTTTGATTTAAACTTCACGACGAAGGATTTCGTGCTCAGAATTCTCTAGTTCAACTCAACCTCACGGCGAGGGAGTCACTTCGACAAATCATTTCAATATCGGATTTCAACTCTATAACAGAGGATGTTCGATATAGACAAAATTTGTGTCTTGTAATCTTTGCTCCATTTTCGTTACACGATAATGAGCAAAGAGGGGCAGTTGAAGACACCAAAAATTATCCTATAGTATTATATAATTATAATTTATATTATATATATATTTTATTACATATGTTACACACATTTACATTTGTTCACATTTTGACAGACCCAGGAACAAATAAAAAAATATGGCCCATGCGTTGTTTACAAACACTACACGAGCCCAACAAACCTAGAAGACACAACCTGTGTCTGCTGAAGCCCAAACACACAAGCTTCCAGAAACCCTAGCATCTTCTTCACCAGCGGGACCAGCGGCGCATCCATCCCAACGTCGGATCCGAGTTTCACGGCAGCAAGCCCCCATCCCCGAAGAATTCGGTGCAAGCAAAGCCAAAACCAACAAATAATCATCATAATCAGAATATGACTCTATACAGAAATAACCTATTTCGTTGCTATAAATCCATGTAACTAGAACACTCACACACACGCAGAGTTTACGAATTAAACACAAAAAATATCACGAAATAGAGAAAGAAATACGAGTCCTTGTAACGCTTTCGAAAGAGAAATAAAAAAGTATCATTTTTTACCTATATTGCTTCGGTTCATGCTTGCATGTTGGTTGCTTTCGTGTTTTTGGTTCAAAATCACACGAATGAGTGTTCGGCCGATGACTTTGAGGTAGAGTTTTTTTCAAAACTCTATTTTTAGATCTACTCCGAAGTCTATTTTTTTAAGAGATCTATGCTGATTTTTGGAATGCAAAGGTAAGGAGCGTTCGGGAAAAAAAAATTGGCGACGCTACCACCGGAATCTGGGAACCAAGGTTCTCGTTCTTCATTGTGAAGAACAATTGAGAGCATAATATGAACAAAAGTGAGAGCATTTGGTGGAGAGAGAGGAAAATGAGACATAAAAATACAAAGTGGCTTAAATACTAAACCCATCGGACCGTGACCCGACCTGCGTGTTTTTAAACGTAAATGGGTTAATCCCAGTTTTAGTCCTCCTCTGTTTTAATTCTTTAATTTTCCCCGTCTGATTCGATTTTAACACTAATTATCTTTCAATTCGGCCCTCCAATTTAATTTTTATTTCAATTTCATCTTTTATTATTAATATATATATATATATATATATATATATATATATATATTTATCGATTTTTTATTATTCTTTTTATTATTTTCTTTGATTTTATTATTTTTCTTATTTTGTTTATCATTTATTTTTGTCTTATTTTTTTCTTTTATATATATTTGTATATATATATATATATATATTATATATATATTATATATATATTATATATATATATATTATATATATTTATTATTATTATTATTATTTTTCTAATATCTTGCTTATAGGTTATAATATATTTTTATTTTGTTTTCCTTTTTCCTTTTTTTTTTATTGTGTTTTATTTTCTTATTTCTTTATTTTTTTTTTTATTTTTTTCTATTTTATCTTATGTTCTTATACTTGTCTTTATTTTTATTTCTTTCATGTTCTCTATCTCCATGTTAATTATGCTATTTATTGCTTGTAATTTATTTTATCTATTTTGTTTTCATTTCATTTTCTTTATTTTTTAATTTATTTTCATCACCTATTAACACATTTCATGACTTTTTAAGGGTGCGATTTAAATCAATCTAAGGTAAGTGGTTGGGATTGTTATTTTTACCTTTTAATTTAAATTGCGATTTTCTTAATTAAAGACAACTGAAAATTACGTAGTACCGAAATGTCAGTTCAAGGGTATTAACTCTTCCTTGACTGTAACCGACTCCTGAGTCCGACATATCTTTGGTAAGACGCAGATCAGATAAAAAATAAGATATCCGGTCAACCTATTTATTTTAAAATAAATGATAGGTGGCGACTCCTAATCTAATTTCCTAAGTCGAAGCCTAATTTGAACCCACCCGAAAACGATTCCTACATTAGGCAATCTGCCCCACATCATGTCTAAAGTCCTCTCGATCTTTGTGTTCCATCAACCTAACTTTGTTCCTTATTGTGGACAAATCCATTGGATGCTTTACAATGTTCAGGTAGTCAGACGCCTCCTTCTTGGACACTGGTTTTAAGAACAGATAGGACACCTCGGTATTATCTCTTAGCGTTTCTACAATCCGCTCTAAGATGTGGGACAAACCAAACTGCTGG
Source organism: Hibiscus syriacus (assembly GCF_006381635.1). NCBI lineage: Eukaryota > Viridiplantae > Streptophyta > Magnoliopsida > Malvales > Malvaceae > Hibiscus > Hibiscus syriacus. The sequence goes on from NW_024063443.1 coordinate 1,915,795, forward strand.
GCAATCAATTGAATAATACATTAAGCAGGAAAAGCTTATTAAGAAGCGGAATATCATGGAAGAGGTCAATCTTCCACAAATCACATGCAAGCATGCGGTTATGCTTGTTCATCTTGTTGCAAACATAACATACAGAAAATTAAATCAAATTGCAGAATACTTTTCAAATCCGCACATAACCTTCCTTCCCCCCACCCCTCTTTTGTCTGCAATGAGAGATTTACAGTTCATCAACAAATGTTATATATTTAGTGTCCATTCAAACATATGAAAACAAATTTGCATCAAATGTAGAACCTCGCCTTCTAAACTATCTATCAACTTTTTTTTTTTTACTTGGCAAAAGAAGTTTTATTAATAATGAACTGAACCGGATCAAAATATATGCCTCGTTATAAACCTCCCTAAATCTAAATGGATGAAAAGAGTACGTACAAATTGACCAACCAAAGTTTGCCACAAAAACATGCAATCGAAACAAAAGAGAGCCAACTAACCGAACCAATAAGCACAATTATCAATCACCACTGCCAATAAGAAATCAGCACTGACAGAGAACCAAAACACCACTTAACCCAACAAGAGAATCTCACTTGGCACCAGAGGAGGACCATCACAGGGAGCTCTTTAAGGATAAATACTCCACAACCAGCTGACACACCTAACCACCATATTAGAACACCCCTCAACACTGATTAAAAAACTTCCATCAAACAACTTCTCTAAATACGTGAGAAGACAAGAGAATAAGCAATTGATATAGTTCCAAATCATCAGTGAAGACCGAGGCATCAGAAAAACATCATCTCATATAAGATATGACCGCAGAAAGAAAAATAGCAGCTTAACCGAGAAATAAAAAACAAATCCTGAATCTTGGCTATCACTACCAACATCCCCAACCGATGAAATGCTCCAGTATCATAATAATAGGTTCCAAAACCTGAGAATTACTCTCCGACTATACCAAATAAAATAAGGAAGCATTGCGCAGAGGACCATGTACTCTCCCACAATCCATTACTAAACAAGAAGGAAATTAGCTATTCAAGCACTCCTTAAAGCCAAAGCAACACGCGTAAGAAAACTTGACCTCGTCTAACAATCGAACTTTGGGAAAAAACCTCGATCGAACCCCACCACCTTAACCATCACCAGAGAAGAATTAACACAGCGAGCTTTGCAATGAACAATACTCCACAAACAATTGCCACACAATTGTACACAAAAAATCTCGACTCGCCACAATAGAGCAACCTTCCACCAAAACATCCTTGCACTAAACCTTAAACTCTTGACACTCTTCGAACGCCACACAAGCTGCTACCTAAAAACTGGTCTCTTCACAACACAAAACCCACTTCACAAGATGAACATCCACGATTGTGTTTGTATCCTCTAAAAGTAGCCAATGCAGCCTTGAATTTTGCCTCCAAAGCTCTTCATGCATTTTGATTGTCACTCAATATTCCAATTAAATATTTTTCATTTCCAGTATTTGGACGCCATTGAGATTAGAAACATCACCCAAGACTTCTATAACATTTAATCTCTTCGCAAGTAGCTTATCTCTGCTATCAAAGTCTTCACAAGAATTATCATTTCAACTCTATAATGCACGTTTCAACCTTCACAACTTCAACGACAAATCTAATTTATTCATATTGTACCCGAATATCTGCTTGACCATGCCCCTGCATCCTTCCTAATAGTTCCAGGCCATTAATAAACTTAAAAAGTCTTGGCCCCCAATCAACCTTACCAGTTGACAGTAAAATCGGAACATGATCTGGCACCTAAAGAAAAAGACCGGATATGGAAAAACTTTAAACGCCAAAAGCACAGATATCCAAATGATTTAAAACATGATTATTTAATGGAAACTATCAACCGTCAGAATAATGCTTAAAATGACTCTAAACAATGTAAACTACCAACAAAATTCAAGAACGAACTCAAGTTGACTCAAGAGAGTAGACTTAGATATCTCAAAAACCAAGATTTAAAACAGAGAGCCTAGAATAACCTTACTCGCGACCTTACATCTTTCAACAACCAAAGACTTCAAAAGCAAGGGCTCCACCCAGAACCCCAACGTCGATTACCTCTCTCAATCAATTCCAACAACGCCAACTCCTTCAAGGCCTCACTTTCAGAACCAATCACCTGAATTCCAAGATTCTTTCCTAAAGCTAAGGTCTTCTCAGCCTCTTCAATAGCAGCAACCGTTGCACTGTTAAGGTTCAATCGAGTTAAGCTCAAATATGTATTACAACATTTCATAGAATCTACCTTTGAAATCAAATATTTGAATCCCCAATTGTTGATAAAAATTTAATTTAAAAACACACTTGAACATATAAATAAATGAACCATCATAATATTTTGGGCTCAGATCAGCTGCATTAAAAAAATAGCATTGCGATTATAAAGATATTATGCCAATTCAATAATTTATAGTCCATCAATACTTTATACACATCCATGGAGCAAAGCCACAAAATAAAGCATTTAAAAAATAATGAAGAGATTTAGTTAAAGCAGCTTTAAAGAACAGAAGTCCAATAACAATTCCCCATGATCAGCATCTGAGCCTATACTCGATTTCAATGATACCAGCAGAGTTAACAGATGTACCAGCACGAGTTGTATGAGAGAGAAGTATAGAAAGAGGCAATTAGGACTCTCTTTTCTGTCGATTTCGATTTAAAGTTTCATTAGTAGTTGTTTTCTTCTCTGCTGTTTTTTAGGATAAGTTTTATTTTAATTAGAACTCTATTTCTTAGGAGCTAAGATAAGAGTATTAGCCTATTAGGAAACAAGAAACATGGTAGTCTTAAGATTCTAGTTTATGTAAACATACAACCTATTCAGAGGCCATGTTCTGCCGCATAATACTACACTTGAAATTTTCCTTTTCACTGAAATTCTACATGGTTTCAGAACTAGGTTCTAAATCCTAGTATAGCATGGAGACACAACACCTCTTCGGAAGTTAATTTCGGATTTGAGAACAATTCATCAACCAATGTCATCAACAGCTCACCCATACCTATCACAAGTCACAAATTCAATGGCCACAATTATCTTCAGTGGTCCCAATCATTTCTTATGTATATCGCTGGTAGGGGCAAGGATGATGATCTCACTGAGAAGGTTTCTATCCCAAAAACAGTTGATCCCAAGTACTGCATGCGGAAGATTGAAAACCACAAACTCAATGATCGTGGAGATTGGAGAAAATTCTCTTCTCTACAAAGCAACCAAGGAAATTTGGGAGGCCGCAAAAGAGATTTACTCCAACTCAGAAAACACCTTTGAACTCTTTGAGATTGAGACTCAACTTCATGGTTTTTGACAAAGAGAGATGACTATCACTCAATATTATAACACAACCACCAGGTATTTGCAGCAACTTAATATGTTTGAAATACATCTCTAGAAATGTCCTGATGATGCAGCCTGGCATAAAAAGATTGTTGACCAAAACAGAATATTCAAATTTCTCCTTGGCCTCAATAAAGATTTGGATGAAAGGGTAGAATCCTAGACAACGAACTTTTGCCTTCCATCCGAGAGGTATTTGCTGAAGTTGAAGAGAAGAAAGCAGGAAGAAATCGATGATGAAAGAAAACATCAATTCCACAGTTGCTGAAGGTTTAACCTTGTACACGGCTACACGCACACCTCATCTCAGGATAACAAGCAAAGAAAAGAGGCGTCATGGTGTTAACATTGCAAGAAACTTGGCCACTTGAGAGAGAGATGTTGGAAACTACATGAAAAACATATTGATTGGAGACCTAGCCGAACACGCCAAGTTACAGAAGCCATGCAAATTCAGCTAATGCCTCCAACACCAGCACTGAACGGAGAAGCACTGCAGAAATTACTTTAGTAGAAACTACCTCCACCGAACAGCACACCCGCATGCTGGCACATCAAAGTAATTTTTCTGCTGTAAATATTGGGGGAAAAAAACAGCAAAGTAAACCCTTGGATAGTTGATTTTAGAACCTCAGATCACATGATCGGATACTAATATTTTTCACAAGTTCAACACACAATCAAGCCTCTCCAGTCCGAATAGCATATGGATCACTCTCAAGAAGAGAAAGAATCGGATCAATCAAGTTAAGAAAAGGACCTTCTCGATTTGTCCTTTATGTTTCAAAATTAGTTTATAATCTGGTTTTTATTAGTAAACTCACTCGTGATTTGAACAGCGACTAAATTTTGATCAAACCTTTGTGAATTTCAGACAAGAATTGGGAAGGTGATCGGCAGTGTTGAGATATGTGGTAATCATAGCATCAATATAAACTTTCACATCCATTCTCTATAACTCATAGTGAAATTTGGGGACCTTCACGTGTGAAAAATCTTAATGAGACTCATTGCTTCATATCCTTTATCAAAATCGTGCTACATTTCTTCATTTCCATCTCCTTTCGCAGATTCAAGGTAATTTTTTTAAAACTCCAATTTTTATTTTCGAATTTTGATGATTTATTTGTTAAATTGATACTAAATTATTGTTGGGCTTTAGTTTTTGGATGATTTAACATAAAAGTTAGTTCATATATCATTATAATTTCATTTGAATTTCATTTTCTTAAACCCCTAAATTTCAATTTTTTTTAATTTTTGTATTATCATACTATAATATACTCATAACATTGCTTTGTTTTTGTTTAATATATATATAAATCTATATTTTGAATTATATATATATATATATTTTTTGCTATGTACACAGTATATATATATATATATATATATATATATATATATATTTTGCTATGTACACAGTATATATATATATATATATATTGGTTACTATTAGCATGGAGGAAACTGCACTGTTTGTGGACAAGCTTTCAGAGAGACTTTATTGGAAAGGCTTATGGCAGATAGTAGGTTGTCATGGTCGAGCTCTGAGTGTGTTTATTGCAAATAAGAGAAGCAGGGGAGGAACAAGATTCGCGTTTGTCAGGGTAGGAAGCAAAGATGAAGCTTTGAGATTGATAGAGAAGTTGAATGGTCTTCAAATACATAGCAGCGGGATTGCGGTGGGTTTAGCCAAATATGATAAGAGGAGCTCCTCAACTAATGCTCAGGCTAGGAATGTGGATTGGAGGACTAAGAAGGATACGTCAAAAGGCATTGTGAAGTGTCAAGAAGAGGCAGGTGCCCAGAAAAACTTATATTATGTATAAAAATTTCTACATGAGCATAAAAAATAGTAAAAATATGATATATAATATATATATACACTTATGTCAAAAAGGTCGTTTAGACATTGTGGACTCATATTGAGTTTTGGGAGTGATTGATTGCATACATATGTAGTTTTATTTTCAGGTTTGCTTATCCCGATTTTTATCTCAAAATGTCTAAACGACCTCGCTCTTCCCGATCTCATCTGCCTCTCCGAGCACCTCCTCCTCAAAATTCACCTCCGAATCCAATTTCTAACCCAAACTAAGACCCAAATGAATTTGCCATTTTCAGCTCCTGTTTTAATGAATAGGGTTGTGCCGACCTTTTTGAGCGATATACGACTACTTTCGAGACTTTTACTCTAAGAAGTGAGCGTATGCCCTCCCTTTTCACCATGTCCGAGCTTAAATTTAAATATCTTTTGATTCTTAAATCGTGGAAACTCGACAACACCTTCAAAATCAAACATGTTATCTATCACCGGCTGATTCGTATTTTCTATTCTAATGTTATTTGTGTTCATCAGCCCAAAAGTGTCACTGTTAGTATTTGCTCCTATCTCATGAGGCGATACATTCACATAGATATCGAGTCCATAGCCGAGAATTAAGTCTAGATGTTAAAGGTATAAATAACAAAAGAGATCATGTCAATTCCCCATATGCAGTCGGTAAGAGTGTCAATACCTTAGATATTCATGAGTGACTCCTACATCGTATTATCTCTTGGTGGTTTTGACCATCCAGAGGTAACTTCTCTTCCCTCCATACCATAGGCATTTGGTGGATTCATTGCTTCCAAATAACAATTAAAGCAATTTCCCCTAAATTGTCTTCGGTGAGCTCGTTGACATCATAAATAGCTTTCAATCTAAGAAATTTGATACCTTATTTTATGATTGTCTCCTTAGCCACTTCTTTGTCAAAGCCAGTATCAATGTCGATCAAGATCTCGCTATATCCTTGTCCTCTACATCAATCTCAAATCTCTTTGAAAATCGGGATGGGAAAATATTGACAAATCTTGCCACATAAAAAGGAAGCAAGCAGTTGGTTCTTTCTCTGAAGTAGCTCAACCTCAGGACAATGATGTGATGCACGATATCGATGATCCAATGAATCGCGTCCCTGATGATCCCCCTCGAGTTAGTGGTGAGGATGTGAGTGTGATTCCTCCTTACTTCCGGACTTTCATGGGGGCGATGGACGTGCGTCTTACTTCTCTGTCTTGGGAACTCAGGTTTCTAAGATTGTTGCTCGACAGTTATCTTTGGAGGCAATGTATATGGACTCCCGACGTGACTTACTTGCTTGATTCGACATCGTGACGATAGGATTGATGCTCTTTCTCGTAACTTTGCTTTTTTTTTTCTGCTCTATTTCTTCGGATCATGATCCTTCTCCTTGGATGCCTGATTGCTTTTCATATGGATTGCCTGTTATTTGCTCATGTTCGGTATTGTATTTTGATATGGTTGAATATTTATATTTTTGGTTTGGATATTTGGAGCCTTTTATGGATATTTATGCTATTTTGATGATTATTATGGTTTGATGCTTATTATGGTTTATGATACTTAATATTTGAGACATGCTTATTTTTTATTTATTATCATGTTTATTACGTAAGGATATTGTTAATGTTGACTAATCTTTTTGGCAAATTTGATATTCACACACACATATATATTGTTCTATCTTTTTTATTTAACAAAAAGGGGAGAAATGGTAGAGTAAGGGGAGTATTTATTTTCAAGAAAATTTTAAAAATATTAATTTTTTAAAAATTTTGTTATACAAAAAAGGGGAAATTGTTGAATCTGCTTTAATATTTTGGTATACGAAAAATTAATATTTTTAAAGAAACTTTAAGATTATTTTTTATTCGATTTTCAAGCTTATATTCGATCAAATCATTCGAATATTGAAATTCTTTTTAAGGTCAGAAACTTCATTTTTACTCCTTATTCTTTAAAAATTTCAAGTATACACTGAAAATAATTTTCAAACATTTTTACAAAGGGTTTTGGATTTTAATCAATTAAAAAATTAATTTTTAACCCCGCAGTACCAATACTGTAAAAACAATACCGGTAATATTCATGTGTTCCGAAACTAATATTGATACTATTGGCTTAAAATACTTAGTAGTACCAATACTCATAATAGGAGTAACGGTACTCTCTTTGTGATTTTGGCAAACACAAATTCTTGTCTATTCTGGTATTGATATTGTGCAAGTATCGATACCGATATTGATACTTGAATAAGAGTATCGATATTCCTCTATGCCAACGGTTAATTTTTTTTTGTATTTAATGTAGGCAATAACGATACTCTGAGCACGAGTACCAGTACTCAAGACATCGGAGTAGCATTTATTGTGAGAAATTTCTTCTCAATGGCTTTATTAATTCACACAACAACTCAAACGACTATAATTGAATGAAGAGGTATAAAAATAATATTTTTAGTCATATTTGAAGGCAAGAGATCAAAAAAAAAGGCAAAACAATCACATTGAGCTAAATTCAAAGTCAACATAATATAAATAACTAAGGTAGTAGACATAAACTTTAGTTTAGAAGTCGAACTATTCTAAAATTTTTGTGTTTATTTTTTTCATTTTTCATTTAAACTTTTATCAAAAATTTTATTTGTAATTGACTCTGGGCTATTTCATCATCACCAATCATTAAACCATGCATCACATGGAGGAAAGCCTTTGGATGAAGATGCTAATGGACGATCAAGATTGAAGACAGTAGGTTTTTTGGAAACCCAAAACATCATACGCAGCTGCCTTGGGACTGTTGGATCTGGCTTGATGACCCAACAATTCAAATCATATCAAAAGGTATCGAAGGGTTATCCACCGATCAGGAAACGATGCTAGAAGATCACGCGCCGGTGAAAGTATACCATACATGTCCAACCAAGACTCATTTCCGGTTTTTCGAATGACTAGAAAGATTTTTTTTTCAAAACCAACCATCGGGAGAGAGAAAAGGGCATCAGCTTGTCATTCTAGCAATGCCCTAAAAAAAAAACACAAAAATCAAGGGAGAAGTCACTTTAGCTTGGGTTTTATATTTTAATATAATCTTAAAATTAGATAACAAAAATAATTATTTAAGATTTGAACACGAGATTATAGATTGTTATATAAAACATTTTATCATCCTACATGATCGTTTTTAATTTATTTTTTAATATCAATTTAAAATAAATATTATTTTTTTATGAAATGATATTTGAATTAAAAAAATCCCTTAAAAGCACATGTATTTTTTTAAGACTTAAAATATCACATATGGGTCCTAACATTTTAAACCGGCTTTTTACTCCAAATAAAATAAATAAATAATAAATAAATAAAACGAATAAATAAGTTTTTTACTTAAAATATTACCATAATATATATACTTTTTTTTCATTAACATTTTCATATAGTAAAGACTTGCGTTAATTAATATATGGATTTAGCGGAATAATGCAGTCCAATACTCCTGATATATTGAAAAAAAGGTCAACACTGTGTTTTTAAAACCCTAGCTCAGGTCGCTGTTTCTTTAACATTTTGCTTTATCCGGACGCCACAATCTCTTTGTCGCTCACTGTCAACATGGAAGGCTCCGTCGAAGAAACGGTGAAAGCAGTTTCCGATTTAACATCGGATTCGTCTGCTCCCAGTGAAACTCAGAGCAAAAAGTATATATCCTTTTCTTTCTCCGATCTACTTGTTTGCTTCATGAGAAAATAAACTTGGAAATCGAAAGAGAGTCTAAAGTATCTGGTAATTTGGTTATCAATCAAACTTCTTTTTTACTCACATTAAATGTGTTGCCAGTGCTCGTAAAAAGGAACTTAAGAATAAGCAGAGGGAAGAGGAACGTCGCCGTAAGGAGGAGGAAAAGGCAGCCAAGCAGGTACTACATTTTATATTTTTATATCTTATCTTCGTCCTTTTCATTAAGCAAAAATGTGAATTTCGATACTAAAGCGACGTAGATTTTTAATGCTAGAAATTAATGAAAAATATTCTTTTTTGAGTACCAAAAAATATGGTTATAGTTTTTTATAAATGATCAAGTATTTAAATTTCAAGTTACTTCTAGATATTGATTTCTGACACAATAATGTGCTTTTATATTTAGCAAAATCATGATAAGCAGAATTTTTGAAAAGTTGTGAAAATATATAACATATATTTCGATGAAAAGCAAATTTGTTGTTCCCTAAAGTTATATTTTAGAGTTTTACTGGTTTCCTTTTCCTTTTATCCATATTTTAGGAAACCTAAAAGGGAAAAGGTTCAAAATACGAGCAGTGATAGTAACAACTGAATGAAGCCATATTTTCAGTAATGTGAGGATAACAAAAAATTAATGTTTGATTTATTACATCGGATATGAAAGATTGCAGTCTGGTTCTGGGAGGAAATGTTTTGTGAAAAAAATTTACTTGATAAATTTGTAGAAAAGAAAACACATCTCTGCACTCTTCTCTGTTAAATGTATCCAATGCAGTGTGTATGTACTAACATATTAATGCATTCAAATGCAGCGTTTTACACACAAAGCAAAACATCTATGGTTGTGCACTTGTACTGCAATAAATTGGAAGATGCAAAATTGAATCCGTAATAACCGTTGGGTTTTAATTAATTTTAAATATTGGAAGTGGATGACCAGTATTATCTTTCTCATTGCGCTATTTGTGGTTGCCCAAATCCTACGATTTCATTATGATATCTTTGATAACTAAATTATATTTTTCTTCAGGCAGCAGCTAAGGCAAGCTCACAAAGTCAGAAACCTGCAGCCGCTGATGATGAAGATATGGATCCCACGGTATAGTTTACTGTTTGCTATATTGATGCTTTCACAATGCAAAATTCATAAAGATTTAAGTGAGATATTGGGCAAAATGTTAATTTCAACCTTTTCTTGTCAGCAATTCCATGAGAATAGGCTGAAATTTCTTGCAGCTCAAAAGGCAGAAGGAAAAAATCCATATCCTCATAAATTCTTCACATCAATGTCTATTGTTGAATATATAGATGAATATGGAAGCTTAGGCAACGGGGAACATATTGAGGAAGTCGCAGTATCTTTGGCTGGTATTTAACAAGGCCCTCCTACTCCCATCATATACCATCCAATGTATCATGGTTTTCATTTATTTACCTTGAAATGACTCTATCGTGTTTATTTTATACTAGGGCGAATTATGAGCAAAAGAGCATCCAGTTCAAAGCTGTTCTTCTATGACTTGCATGGTGGTGGTGCCAAAGTGCAAGTTATGGCTGATGCGAGGTATATGACCATTTTCATCATAAGATGTGCTGTCTTATTTATGTTCTCCAAATTTCTCTTGTTATGTGAATGTTTGTGGGGAATTCGAGGTAATGCCAATTTACTTTATCCTCGATATTATATTTTCTCTGCATTCACAATCACAAGCTGTTTTTGGGTCAGTATCTTCCTAACTAATTGAGTTGTGGTGAATACTTTTATTCTATTAAGTCTATGGGTGGAATTTCATTACGATATGATATTTTATTTGCTCTCCGTTATGCACAGAACAATCTTCTATTTCTAAGCTTCCAGATATATTGTAATCTGATTCTGCTGCAAATCTATATTAATCGTATGCATGTAAATGAACAGATTAACTTAAAGTCACTAGTTTAAATACATACAAGTATTTTGGAGGCATTGGCATGACATCTTGTTGAACTACTTTAGCTTAAATTAGTGATTGTTATGTGCCTTTTTGTTTCTTGTGCTGTTACCTTTCTTTCCAGTGCCCAGCTTCATTCTCATCAGTTATCTTTCCCTTTTTTTTTTTTTACTTTTTTCTTCTGTTACTGCAGCAAGTCAGGCTTGGATGAAGATGAATTCGCGAAATTCCATTCCACTGTGAAGCGTGGTGATATAGTTGGTGTCACTGGGTTTCCAGGTTGGGGAAATTATATACATTTGTCCTAAGCAATCCTTTTTACCCATCATTTTTTCATGTTTAACTGAACTATTTTCTAGAAAAACTTCCTCTTATAACTCTGTTTTTCTTGTTCTTTGCTTTTTTTAGGCAAAACTAAGAGAGGAGAGTTGAGTATCTTTCCAAAGTCGTTTATAGTTTTATCCCATTGTCTCCATATGATGCCAAGGCAAAAAGCAGGCCCCGATGCCAGTGTGAAGGTAAACCAATGTGGTGTAATTGTCTATTTTTATTAAGATCTTTTGTTGAAAACAATGTTTCCTCATTTGTTTGCAGAAAACTGATTTATGGATCCCAGGAAGTACCAGGAATCCTGAAACATATATTTTGAAGGATCAGGTATCATTTCCTTAATCATTAACACTTTCCTGGATATGCTGACCATGTCAAATCTTTTACCTGTTTTGGAGTCCTTTGCTTAACATGCGAACTAATGCATGTCTATGGTGCTTGCCTTAACTGCAACAGCAATTCTAAATTACATATAGAAACTTGTCACATTGTTTATTATGTTCAATGAAGAATGGGATGGTTATTTAGGACCGTCCTTTTCATACACACCCATTATTGTACCTTTTCAATACTCACCCATTATTGTATTTTTCCCATTGACAATATTTTTTTGGTTCATCCTATTGACTAATATTAGTCAAAAACTGTGATGCATTTATGAGGTAGTCATTCTATCCATTTTGTGAATCTTCCTGAATTCAATTGGTTTATATTGGCTTTTGTTTTCATGCTAGGAAACTCGATATCGCCAACGCTATCTTGATTTGATGTTAAACCTGGAGGTTCGTCAAATATTCAAGACCCGATCTAAGATCATTTCTTATGTAAGAAGCTTTCTCGACAATCTTGATTTCCTGGAGGTTAGTCATCTATTCAACATATCACATTATCAGTTTTCTTTATAATTCTCCTTTTTTGTTTGGTTTTGTTAATGTGAACTTCTTATCATTAGGTTGAAACTCCCATGATGAACATGATTGCTGGAGGTGCAGCTGCCCGTCCGTTTGTAACCCATCACAATGAATTAAATATGAGGCTCTATATGCGCATTGCACCTGAGTTATATCTTAAGGAGCTAGTAGTTGGTGGGCTTGACCGTGTCTATGAAATTGGAAAACAATTTAGAAATGAGGGAATTGATTTAACTCACAATCCGGAATTCACTACCTGTGAGTTCTATATGGCTTTTGCAGACTATAATGACCTGATGGAGCTCACTGAGAAAATGTTGAGTGGTATGTAAGAAGAATGGCTGTACATTGGGAAATACCTTTCTGTGTGTTGATATTTTATCATTTTCATATTTGGACTTCCTCCGACTTGATCTATCTGCAACAGGGATGGTCAAGGAACTTACTGGTGGTTATAAAACTAAATATCATGCAAATGGCCTTGATAATGAACTGATTGAGATAGATTTCACTCCACCTTTCAGGTTTACCAATCGTCTTTACTCATGATGTGAACAAAGCTGAAAACAGCCTTGGAATTTTCTTTTGCTGATAAATTTGACATAAACTTTTACAGGAGGCTTGACATGGTAGAAGAATTAGAGAAGATGGCTAACCCTCAGCATACCCAAGGATTTTTCCAGTGATGAAGCAAACAGGTATTTGGCAGATGCATGTGCAAAGTTCGAGATTAAATGCCCTCCTCCTCATACAACAGCACGATTGTTGGATAAAGTATGTCTTCTGTCTCTCCTCTTCCTCTTTGAATATTTATGTGAATCAAGGTACTATCAAACTTCTCATTTGGTAATAAACTTAATGCAATCCAGTGGGTTCTACACACCATGAAGTTTCCCTCTTTGAGGAAGTACATGGTCCAAAATTCACCCCCTTTTTCCGGCATCATGATCATCCTCGTATTATAATTTGACTATTGTAAATATGAACCAGTTTTTATACTTGTCTGCATGTGTGCTTGTAATGGGATTGTGGTGATATCAGGACATATATGTTTGGAGGTTGTCAACCATCACAACAGGATGTAATGTGTCTATGCTCACTTTTGGCTGGGAAAAAAAGGGCGTATTCATGCCTATGTATTCATGCTTGTGTTTTTTTCCTAATAGAAGTTTATTCACTTTTTATTTTTTTAATGCAGCTTGTGGGGCATTTTCTAGAAGAGACGTGTGTGAATCCTACTTTCATCATCAACCATCCTGAAATAATGAGTCCTTTGGCAAAATGGCATAGGTCAAAATTATGTTGTTTTTGTACTTTCTGGTTCAGCTTTGCAATGCTTACACTGAGTTGAATGATCCTGTTGTACAACGACAACGATTTGCCGAACAACTGAAGGTATCAAACATAGTTATGACTATTTTGCAGTAGTGTTAATTAGACCATGTAAGGGTCTTTTTCTCATGAAGATTTTGGAATGTCAGGATCGGCAATCAGGATGAAGCAATGGCTTTGGATGAAACATTCTGTACTGCACTTGAGTATGGATTGCCACCGACCGGTGGTTGGGGATTGGGTATCGATCGGCTAGCAATGTTATTAACGGATACACAGAATATCAAGGTTCTCTCTCATCTCTTTGTGTATCTGTTTATAAATCACTTACAAATGAGATTCAGTTGGCTTTTTATCGGCACCCATAACCTTTTGCATGCTATGTTTGAACAGGAGGTTCTTCTCTTCCCAGCAATGAAACCTCAGGATGAACCATCGGCTAAAGGTAATTAATTCAATTTTTGCACTGTTCATTTCCTCATCTGTTTCCGAATCCCATTTTGAATGTAGAACAGCATACAGCATTGTACCTGTAAAAAACGTGCAATGTCTTCATGTTAGCTTATATTGATTTATTTTTTGAGAAGATTACATTCAACCCTCTTTATATATTTACTGTTATAGTTATTTTATGAGAAGATTTGGTTTTGGTTATTTTTTTTAGATCACATTCAATTATTTACTAATTTGAATTAGCTTTGATTAATGAGAATTGCTTAAGCTACATCCGTCTGAACTATGGATGGAAGTAAGCGTTTGAATTGACTAAAGCACCGATGGACTTTTTAATAATTTTCTAAATATTTTGTGTACATTACAAATTGAGAGGTGAGCTTTTTTTTTCAGATGTAAACGCAGAATTTCAGTCATTTGCTTCTCTAGCTTGTTGGTTTATCCTATTAATTATACGTAAAAAATTAACTAGAAATATTTTGGCACTAGCAGTTCTGCTTGAATAGTTTTCAGAATATATCTAAAAATAAAATTTACTTAGAAAAAGTATATTAAATGATAAATCTTCAGAACAATTGATTTTAAGTGAAGTTAAAAATGTTTTATATTTTGTAATTGGATCTTATTCCTATTTAGCCCAAAGTAGTATTTGTTCTAAATATTTTTAATCATTTGACAATGAACTTTCAATTATCTTGTTATAGTCGTTGGTGCTTGAACTTGTGACCTCTAGCAATAATAATCATTCCTTTAACATGTGACTAACATTTCGTTTTGGGGGAAAATGGTCTTTATATAGATGGAAATTGTTAGTTAATAAATAATAAACGTTAAAAAAATGGTGTGTTAAGTTTATATGTCATGACATGGTAGTCAATGACGGTGATCGGTGATGAAAATTAATGGCGGTTGATGGCGGTGATGAGTGACGAGTAGCGATGTTAATTTCATTGAATTTAGAGGTTAAATTGATATTTTATATAAAGTTTAGGGGTTAAATTAGTATTTTATGTAAATTTTTAGGTCAAATTGATATTTTGTCTAGGGGTTAATTTAAAATTTAATCATTTATATTACTGCATTAGGCTAACAAAGTAATTAGAGTTAAGGGCCCAAAGATCAAAATAAGGACCAAAAATAAAAGTGATCAAAACCAAAAGTTTTTTGAATCGGTGACCAGAGTTGAACAAACTTTAAAATATAAGAGATTTAGTAAGTATCTGTGTGAGCACATGCCCCTAGAGTATCAAGAATACTTAAGCTTTTGGAATAGCAATAATGACCTATTTTTCTTTCTAATTGCAGACTTAGATCATGGCAAATAGTACCGTTATAGTTATGAGTCAGGAGGAGAGTTACACCTCCCTCGCTGATGATATCGGTAACGAATTCATCCTAGATTCTGAGTATAAGATACCCGTGGATGTAAGAGTCGATGATGCGACCTTCTTTCGAGACTTGACTTCGACCTTTAGGCAGATAGTCCACGCTATTCGAAATGTATCTGCCATGCCACCTTCCCCAATCGTACCTCCAATTCAACTTCCAATAGCACCTTAGGAGTCCCTGGTCGAAAGGTTTCGTAGGTACAATACTACCCGACTTCTATGGATCTGGGGACGACAACCCCATCTCAGCAGATCAGTGGTTCAAAAAGACACTCCATACATTGCACCAGCTACACCTCACCCCTGATGGTAAGTTATAGTGCATCACTGTCTTCCTGAGGCAACACAATTGACTGGTGGAAAACAGTGGAGATGGCGATGGAGCCAGAGAACCTCACGTGAGAGTATTTATTGTCGGAGTTCTGAGAGAAATATATTAGAAGGCTCACACGGATGAGTTGAGGGACTAATTTCTACATCTAACCAAGGCAACAGAACCATGCTTGAGTATAAAAGGAAGTTCCTCCTATTAAGCCGTTACACACCAGAGCTTGTGGCGACCGAGGCTCACTGTTGTAGTAGGTTCAAGGAGGGCCTCCATTTGGACACCTCACCTATTTGGACACCCGCGAAAGAGCGGTAGCGCTGCCTTCTGATATACCCGCTATGGTCGTAATAGCACCCGCTATGGCCGCAATCGCAGTAAACGCGACAGGATCAAAAACGCGACTGCGACCCGATTTGAATCCCTGGTTGATCCGACAGGCGAAAGTAGTGGAAAAGATTCTATGTAAGAAAGCTCAAGCGGCGAGCGATTCTGTAGGCCAAAGTCAGAGAGCTCTAGAGACAGCTAGATCATCTCAGTCATCGACGAAGCGGGCCAGAGGTCCTCAGGGTTCCTGGAGAGCATCGTCAGGTTCGTTTAGGGGAGTAGCTCAGAGTTCTGACCGCGGGGGTAGGTGTGGCCCTCGTAGGAACCTTTATCATCAGCTTCCGAGTCGAGTGCTAGTAGGACAGAGTTGACTTCAATCCACCGAATATGGCTGACTTGTGGCAGAATACACATAAGGAGTGCTATAAAAGTCTGGAGGTTATTTCAGTTGCGGTTCATTAGATCATTTTGTCAGAGACTATCTCATAGCCTAGAGCACAGCCCCCGCATCGACGCAGAGGTCAGCACCATCTTTTCAACGAGATCGAGGGTCTTCAAGGGGTGGCAGAGCTGCCATAGGGCAGTTTAGTAGGGGTACCACCAGATCTGAGGTCGGCCCGGAGCCTATAGTTGCCTTACACTAGTATGGCATACGAACTCAGGAGGAGTGTGACACCGCATATGTGATTTTAAGTATATTTACAGTGTTCTCTATTCATGTTACCGCATTAATAGATCCAGGTTCCACACATTCTTATATTTGTTATGATTTAGTCCGATAGAGAAACATCCCAGTCGAAGATTTAGAGATAGGGGTCAGAGTGTCTAGTCCCCTAGGGTTAGATGTCTTGGTTGACAAAGTTCACCGTCAATGCCTGTAGAGATACAAGGTCATATGTTCTTAGCCGACTTAATGGAGTTAACGTTTCAGGAATTCAATGTGATACTAGGCATGGATTAGCTTTCGGAGCATGACGCTAGTTTGAAATACAAGGTGAGACAACTTAAACTTCACAAGGATGATGAAACCAAGGGAGGGATGACTAGCGAGAGGTTGGGTTGTACAACCAAAGTTATCTCGGCGGCTGTAGCTCAAAGATTGTTGAGTCAAGGGTACAAAGGCTTCTTGGCTCACGTTGTGGACATGCAAGCTTCCGTTCCGATGCTTGAAGATATTTGTATAGTGCGAGAGTTCTCCAATGTGTTTCCTGGATGAATTACCAGAGTTTCCACCTGATCGAGAAATTGAATTTAGTATTGAGGTGTTATCAGGTTCAGCTCATGTGTCCGTTGCTCCTTTTCGTATGACGTCGACTAAGCTAAAGGAACTAAAGGGTCAGATTCAAGAGTTGTTAGAAAAAGGTTTCATTCGACCGAGCGTTTCATCTTAGGGAGCGCTATTCTTTTTCGTTAAGAAGAATGATTGGTCGATGAGGTTATGTATCGACTACCGACAATCAAATAAGTTGACTATCAAGAACAGTTACCCTCTTCTGTGGATAGATGATCTCTTTGACCAGCTTAAAGGAACACATGTAATTTCAAAATAGATTTGAGATAGGGTATTATCAATTGAAGGTCATGGATGCCGACATAGCCAAGAAAATATTTAGAACGAGATATGACCATTATGAGTTTCTTGTAATGTTGTTTGGACTCACCAATACCTCGACGACATTTGTGGATTTAATGAACTGGGTTTTTCATTTTTACTTGGATTAGTTCGTGGTAGTTTTCATAGACGACATATGTATGTACTCTTGGTCCAATGAAGAACATGACCAACACCTCTGCATCATTCTATAATCACTTCGAGAAAGTTAATTATATGTCAACTCTAGGAAGTGCAAATTCTAGTTGATAGAAGTTGCATTTCTAGGTCGCATGGTAGTAGTTGACGGTATTCGAGTAGACCCTCAGAAAATCCAAGCAATGTTAGAATAGGAATCGCCTAAGAATGTATCTGAGGTGCGCAACTTCTTAGGTCTCATAGCGGTACTATTGTCACTTCGTCAAGGGTTTCTTATGATAGCGACACCGCTAACTAAGTTACTACATAAAAGAGTTCCTTCTGTATGGAATGAGAAGCACCAAGAAAGTTTTGATCGGTTGAAAGAAATCCTCACTTAAGCTCTCGTGTTGACTCAACTTGAATCAAGTAAGGAGTTCATTGTGTTTAGTAATGTGTCACAAAACGATCTAGGATGCGTTTTGATGCAAGAAAGAAAGTTAATGGCCTATGCGTCTTGACAGCTCAAGCCACATGAGCGAAACTTACTCATGATTTGGAACTTGTAACGGTGGTATTTGCATTGATGATTTGGAGAAACTACTTGTTTGGGGGAAATTGTCACATCTTTACAAACCACAAGAGTCTTAGGTACATACTCACTCAAAAATAATTGAACTTGAGGCAACGTAGGTGGGTAGAACTATTAAAGGAATATGATTGTGTGATCGACTATCACTCGGGTAAAGCAAACATCATTGCAGATACTTTGAGCAGAAAATCAATGATGGAGTTACGAGCTTTGTTAGCGCGTTTAAGCATGAATGATTCGAGTAGCATGTTAGTCGAGTTACGGGTTGAGCACACTTAGTGATTGCGCGCTAAAGGAAGATTGGGAGCAAGTTTGACTTTTATAGAGAAAGCATAATTCGAGTCGGTTTTGCAAGCGTTTTTAAATTGTTTTGAATTGACAACGATAGTCGTAGTTAATCCAAACAAGGATTGAGATTTCTAAAATAGATTTGGGAAAATCAATCACAAAAAGAAGAGTGAGCTGCAAGGGTTGAACATTGCGAATTCAAATCGGCATTTAACTGGAGTAATATCTTATTCAACGATCGTTTGGAAATTGAGGCAAAGCGGAAGTCCAAGGTTGAATTTTATGAATAGAATTTATTACCAATTTATTTGCTTTTATTTTTTGCTTCATATTATTCTTCAATCAACAACAACCCCTTTTTATTTTCTTTCCAGCACACACCTAGCATCAAAGGAAGACCAATTTATCGGAAATTGCAATATTCCCTGCGGATAGACCATTAGTCTGTCTATTCTACTTATTTCTATTTTATTTTTGTTGAGATTAAGGCATATTTATTTGGCAATTAAAACGACGCGTTGCCACTCTCGGCATACTCGTATCTGGCAAGTGTTTCCCTTCCTTTGTATTCTTTAAGGTTCCTACCTAGGATCGCGCGGAATGAATGATTGCTGTCGTTGTCCAGATTTCCCCATTGAAGACTACGCCGTTCCTTTGTTTTCAAATCATCCATACAATAACTCCAAAGAGGTGGTGCTAATGGTAATCTGCGCAATAAAGAGACGATACTTTAGCGAGATTCATGTTCAAGCAATCAAGCAGATTATAATTAAAGAAAATAAAATTATGGTGGTTTGGAATGAGCACTTCCCAAACCGTGCGAGCCTAATTACAGTTACAGAGAGCGTGAAGAACGGATTCGTCACGTGCACTTCACAAGCTGGGCAGCGAGTATAAGCCGTTAGACCTCTTCGGTGGCGTTGGAGGTTAGTCATGAGGTGATTTCATAGAATTAACCAAACAAATTGTTTAATCCTCCGCGGTCCGTCAAAACCCCCTAGCAAGGTTCCATTCGGGTCGCCGAGGATCCCATTTATCCTGATGCATCCACCTGCACGCTGAGCTCACAGTACAAATTCCGTACGGGTCCCAACTCCATGCAGGAAGGTCTTCACCAAGGTCATCCTGGGGTGCTGGAACACCTGTCACTAGTTTAACAAGATTCGCATCCAGCACATGAGCCAGCTGATCCTTATCTCATTCACCATTGATCGCAAAATCATGAACGATCTGATGTTAGGGAGGATCCGAGACATTTAGCTAAAGGTTAGTCAATGACTCGTGGTTTGGCAGCCAAGTGTCGTACTAAAATTTAGTTCGGCGGTCGTTTCCAAGGGACCAGTCGATATTATCCTTAATATAAGGCCATATACGCGCAAGAGATTTATAAATGAAAGAGCCTCCCTTAGCATCCAAACTCGTGGGAATCCCATGGGGGAATCCGTACTTAGTACGAAAAAGAGGGGTCCGCATGGTGTCCGTCTTATTAAACCCCTGCTTGATTAGAAAAGCCTCGTTTTGATGGCAGAGGGGTCGAATGCCAATACCCCCATTTTTAAGAGGATGACAACAAGTATCCCAATTAACAAGAGAAGCTTTCGGATGCTTAGTCGATCCCCCGAAAATAAACCGTCTAGCCACTTGTTCAATTTGGTAGCAGATTCCTTTGGGAATGGCTACTGTCTGCATGAAATAATTTGGTATGGCCAGGAGCGTCGATTGGGCTAAAGTAACACGCCCTCTAGGGAGAGCTTTGTTGCCGTCCACCCACTTAATTTCGCTCGAACTTTGTCCAGAATGAAGTCGAAAGTGCTCTTGGTGACTCTATTATGAAAAAGAGGCATCCCAAGATACTTTCCGAGATCAGTGGCTCGTTGGAAACCCAAGGTGGAAGATATGCTATGGGCAGATTCATCATCCACATTCTTTGAAAAGAATATTCTGGTTTTGCTGGAATTGGCTCTATTACCCGAGAATCTGCTGAACTGATCAAGAATTAAGCCAAGCAAATTTGTTTACGCCTTCGAGGCCCTGAAAAATAAAATTAAATCGTCATAAAAAAATAAGTGGGATAATGGAGGGCAATTTCGCTTAAGGATCATTGGCTCCCAAAGCCCAATATCTATCGCATATTTGATACTATGACCCAGACGTTCCATACAAAGAACGAAGAGGTAAGGAGGGAGAGGACATCCTTGTCGAATACCCTAGAGGGGAAAACTCATCCGACAATGAGCCATTCCATAAGATTTGCATAGATGAAGTAGTAACAACTTGCATGATAATACAGTGAATGTTTATGGGACATTCAATATCAAATAAAAAGTTTGAAAGGATGTCACATCCAATTCTGTGGTAAGCTTTTTCAAGGTCAACCTTCACGGCCATCCATTTGGTTTTTCTGATCATCTTTTTCATAAAGTGGATCACTTCTTGGGCGATCAAGATATTATTGATGATGCTTCTACCTGCAATGAAACTTTCTTGTTTTGATGCAATTAGCTTCTGAAAAATCACACGAAACATGTTAGCAATAATTTTCATGATTAATTTATAAAGGACAGAGCATAAACTAATGGGTCGGAAGTCCGCAAAAGTGACAGGGTTTTCAATCTTGGGAATCAAAACAAGGAGGGTCTTATTGAGCTCAGTATCTAAGGGATTTCCTCCAAAAATACCTTTGACCCAAGTGATAACTGAGGTACCTACCGTAGGCCACTTGCTTTGAAAAAACAACGCGTGTAGTCCATCTTTACCGGCCACTTTCAAAGGATTCATATCAAACAAAGCTTTCCTAATTTCACTATCAGTGACCATGTCTCCAAGGGAGGTGATCTCCGTAGATGAAAGTTTAGGAAACATACCGCATAAGGGGCAGGAGTTTGTTCTGCTTAAGTCCTCCCGGTAGAGATTGGCGAAGAAAGTAGTTGCTTCCACACGAAGAGTGTCGTCATCATAACACCATTCACCGGGATGGATTTGGAGAGCCTTGATATAGTTGAAACGTCTTCTATTAATCGCACGATCGTGGAAATACTTGATATTCCGATCTCCCTCCAAGAGCTAGCTGCTTCTAGACTTTTTCTTCCACAGAGTCTTTTTGATCCAGGACCTCTTCGAGCTTGGTCTAAATCTCGAACTCTTCTATAAGTGATGCAGAATCAGTTTGTTCCAAGCGGCTTTAGACAGATGCAAGTTGTGATTTTGAGCCTCCTCTTCTTCTGAATAATATGTCTGAATACCTCCTTGTTCCAATTACAAAGGGAAATAAAAATATTATTTAAGGAGTGGACAATATTACCTTTCGAATGCCATTGATCACGGATGAATTGACTGAACTAAGGGTGCTTAGTCCACGCTTCTAAAAATCTAAAAGGGCGCTGAGCTCTGGACTGAGGAGCACCGGAGGAAAGGAGCAGGATAGGCCGACGGCCCAATTTGATGCGGGGGAGATGATGCACCAACGAGTCGGGAGCTGTAGAGAACTAGAGATCCAATCTCCATTAGCAAGGACCCTATCCAAGGGCTCCATGATACCACCGCGGAACCAAGTGAACTGAGGGCCTTTAAAACCGATATCAGAGACATTGTTAAGATTGAGGAATTCCTGGAACAAATGACACCCGCTCTTCCGCTGGCTACCCCCCGTTTGTCACTCGTAGTAAGAGTAGCATTGAAGTCACCTGCGATGATCCACGGGATTCCGATGGGGATGAGGTTGCTGTTAAGATCTTGCCTGAAAGCTTTTCGCTTCGTTCTATCCAGACTCCCCGTAAACAATGGTGACAACAATAGTCTTCGACCTATACGGCCAAGAAATCAAAATCGTAATGCATTGGGGATGCGAGGCAACAATTTGGGTGTCGAAAGGCTTATTCCACAACAGCCAATGCCACCTGAGAACCCAACCGCTTCGACTCTGTAGGAAGTATCAAAACCCAACTTCGAAATGACTTTATCGGCTTTATGTCCACTGATTCTAGGTTCAAGCAAGGCAACCATATGGGGCTTGTAATCACGGACATATTCTTTGAGGATCTTAAGAAATCTGATTCCACCGCATCCCTGACAGTTCCAAGGGAGTAGATTAAAATCCATTTAAAATGAGAATAAAAGGAACGATTATTACCTTGACCGAGTCAGTCTTCCCGAACGTCCATACTAGCACCCCCTTGGTGTTGGCCTTGGATAGCATTATTGAGATGCTTGAAGACATCATTCACCGCTTCACGAACTGAGGAGCGCCACGTGGACTTGGCTTTAATTTTCATCCCTTTATTACGGATGGCATAGGATGTTGGTTTGTCCTTTACAGTTGCAGTCCTTCGGTTTATGGATGTAGTAGCTCCTCCATCTTTGGGTGTACCATCACCATCTTTGGATTTCTTGTTGAAAACTACGGCCGAATGGGACGATGAGTCTAGGGTTGTAGAAGCTATGCTACCCGTCAAACATAGAGAATTCTCAAACACATGGTTAAGACTTGAATGAAAATTAGCTTTATTGAAGCTTACCTGCTGCGGTTCGATCAATTGAACCGACTGCATGGCATTAGAAAGTTGGCATGGGTGCTCCACGATAGTAGTCTGCATGGGGTTGGATGAGTTATTTGCTGGTCCCATCATGGGAGCGGATTGGTTCATCACTGTGCCATTTGCTGCTTCATGGATTTTTAAAGCCCCTTGGGCTTTTTGGGATATGGCTTAACCAGTCCACGTTGACTTTTGGTGGCGTCACAAGGGTTGACTCTAGATTATCCTGCAACGGTCTCATTTTGAGATGGAGCAAAAGGAGTAGGTAATACTAGGGCTGGCAATGGATCGGAGATGGGTCGGGTGGAGCTTCATCCGCCCCATCACCCGCGGTCCAAATCTCCATCCACACCATCCATCACCCACCAAAAATTTCATCCATATCAACTCCATCCATCATCCGCGGGTGGAGCGGATGAGAAATGGATGATACTATGAACAAAACCTATTTTTACATTCTAAGCTCAAATTCTTCTAACATTCATAAAAACCAAACATTGAAACTCAAACATTCATAGAAACCAAAACATGAACAATAAATTTTCATCAAATTCAAACAAAAACAAAATGGAACACAATTTATATAGTCTTGTGCACTATGTTTGTGATACATTTTTCAAGTGAATATATGCATCATGTATAGTCTTGTACACCAAATATAATCTTCGAATCTTCATCAACAAACTATCACTTCTCAAAAGTCATCTCCTTCCTAGTATCAATAGGGATAAACCAATATTAAAAAATTAAACATATTTTCAATGGGAAAAAAGTCAGAATTAAGAGAATAAGAATATTTACCGAGTTAGCATCTGCATCAAGCACCACACTTGATGAACTTCCCTCGTCTTCCACATCAAAATCCTCCAAGATAGTAGCACATGCATGTGCATTCTCAATAGAAGCTTCTGAAATCATATATCAAACAAGACATCCGAAAATTCAAAATTAGAATATTAAAATTCCTATGTATGATTCTAAATAATCGCATTAACAGACTATTCTACATAATAAAGTAAAGGCCATGTATAATAAAGTAAAGTATATTTACCTGCATAATGTCCATGGATCCAATTTTGAATACACATAAGTGCCTCCACTGTGTCAGCATGAAGGCTCGAATGATGGGGACTCACTACCCTTCCACCCATATTGAAAGCGCTCTCAGAGGCCACTGTTGATGTAGGAATGCCTAAAATATCCTTAGCAATTTTCCAATAATGAAGCACGTCAAATGCACTACTCTTTGGTAATGCATCATCCTCAAGATAGTGGTCTAACTCACATCTCACATTTACCTTCTTTTTTTATTCTTCTTAATTTGGGTCCATTTATCACCTTTATCACCACTACCGAAAGAATCACCTCTAACTTGTCGTTTCCCAAGTGACACACCATCATAACTAGAATAAGAATGAAAAGAATCTCTGCTTACTTTATCCCAGTACTCATGAAGAAGATCATATAATAATCTTTTAATCCTTTCAATTTCAACAGATGCGTCATCACCATAAATTATGTTAAAATATTGCTCCACACATTCTAACTTATTTCTAGGGTCCAAAATAGCTGCAATTGCTAGAATTCCATTGGTACTTACCCAATACTTGTCGAACTTCTCTATCATTTTTTCAGCCATATCCTTAATAAGTTGCTCTTCTTCATTATCTTGCCACTTCTTCAATGCCATTTTAATCTCACATACTTGTCGAAAAACAAATTGGCAGTAGGATATTTCCTACTAGAGAACAACTCAGTGATTTTGTGAAACCTCTTTAACTTATCACATATTATTTCCGCCAACTCCCAATCATGTGGAGTAGGAACAATAAACTTAAGCCCGGGGTTTTGAGTTTTCAAGTTACCAAAGACATTCCTATATGGCATAGCACTAACAAGCATCAAATAGGTGCAGAATAAAACTTTTGAACTCTACTAGGAGTGGTTGTCCAAAATAAAACACAATTACGAATCTTTTCAATTCCACCCGCAATTACTTGCAGACCATCTTGCACAATGAGATTTAGTATATGTGCACTACAATGCAAATGCAAAAACTCACCATCCAACAACAAACTATCATGATCAAATTTCTCTTGTAAAACATCAATCATTGCATAATTTGTCGAACAATTATCAAGAACCACATAAGAAATTTTCTCAGCTATATCATTAGAAGTATGTGGACAAGGCACATAAACAAACCTATGGATTTAACAAATAAAATAGACAAATCAGTTGTGACTCAATGAAACAAATATAGTATTTTAGAACAGTAGTGATTAACTGCAATATTTATAAGAGTAAAAATAGCATAATAATAGAATGTAATCTTAAAAGCACCAACTATGTTAGAATAATAGTGAATGTCTACTGTTAATTTACGAGAAACTATCTTATTCACCATTAGAAGTTGTAGCCAATTAATTATATTACATGATAGTCTACTGTTGTAGCTAATATAGATAATTAATTAAGTGACCCGTGTTAATTTTGGGTAATTAGAGTTATTAAATTAAGACTTAACTCACTTAAGCATTATGATAGTATACTATTGTAGCCAATATTTTAGCTAAAAATGTATGCCGTTAGAAGTTGTAGCCAATTATCAAGGTTGTCGAGTGTTTACTGAATAAAATTATATTACATCCGCAAACATGAAAAGAATCAAAACCACTATAAGCTATAAACTATAAAAAAAAGTGTATACCTCAAAGTCTTGCTCCACAAAATCCAATGATCGTCAATGAAATATGATGTAACAACTATGTATCCCTTTTTCTGATTCGACGTTATCCACATATCACTTGTAATAGCCACTCTTCCAACATTACCATCAAATAACTTCTTCAAACTTGCTTTCTCACTGTTAAACATCTTCATGATGTCGCTTTTCAAGGTATTACGGGTAGTTACCTTAAAGCTTGGGTTCAAGCTATTGACGAATCTTCGAAACCCAATATAATCAACAATGGACAATGGATATTCATGTAGAATAACCATGTTAGCGAGCTCCTTTCGTGATGCCTCTTGAGAAAACACATGGTTCTCAAGTTGTGATGTTGAATTTTGTTTACGATTGATAGAAAATAGTTTTTGGCGCAAATCAACATGTGCACTATGCTTTCTACTGCACCTTAGTTCAATATGATCTTTTAGATGAGAGGTACCATTTTTGCCTTTGGCAGAGTAATATCGGCTACAATGCACACATTTCGCTTTCTCTTCACCATTCACTGTCACCTTCTCGAAGTGATTCCAAACTGGTGATGTAAGTTTTTTGAAAATACGATGTGGTATTTGAGGTGGATGGTGGCCATTGAGGATTTGTTTTGAGCATCATCTGGAGCCACTTTTGCTGCAGTTTTAGGTACCTCCTCAACTAGTTTCGATTCAGGGCTTACACTAGGAGTTGGAGATGAAGATGGCATGAGATTATGGATGTCAGGAGATGAGCCTTGAGTTAAAAGAGAGATGGCATAGGATTTTGAGGTGCTACTATCTGATGTATCTCCCATATCCATGACTAAAAAAACCAAAAACAAAACTCAAACTAATTACTAAACAATTGCATATCGAACTTACATGAATATAAAATTACAGATTGAACTCAAGTGATTTAATAAAAGATGAGAGAACTTACATGAATGTGTTGAGGAAGTGAAGCACTGAAGCGTGAGAATATCAAGTTTCAAACTTAGTAAAGTGAAGCTAACCAAGGGAGAGAGACGGTGATACATGCATCACAAGGCTCACATCAAAGGAAGAATTAATAACTCTTCCAAATGATCCACTCGTCCAAGCATTGGAAAAGAAGATCAGAACAGAAGTAGACTTATGACGACTTTTTGAATGGTATCCTGATCTTATTTAGTCAAGATGTCTTCTGTAGATATGATTGTCTATCTCTTATCTTTCCAACGGTTCTTGAATCGTATCAATCCGATATCGGGAACTCAAGATATAGCTATTTTACTGAAGACGGTGCATGCAGAAAATCCTATACGAGATTAATACGGGATTTTGTAAATATTACGAATTTTCAATATTTTTATTGATTATTTGTAATATAACTTAATATAGGATGATGCATTATCTTTTAGGATTAGATTTATTATTTTATTAGGAATTAAGGTTGGGTTAAAAATATTATCTTTAGTTATTATTATTTTATTAGGAATTAGAGTTAAGATATGTTTAGTTTATTATTATTTTATTCATTAGTTATTTAGGACATTTAGAACTCAACCCCTATATAAAGGAGGTTTCATTAAACTTTGTAATTCAAGATTTCTTTGATTAATAATACAACGAGAGTTCGTTTTTGCAAGTGTTGATTGCCTTGTGCCTTCGAAGCTTCTTCTCCTTGAGTTCTTTCAAGTTCTTGTGAGGGAGATTAATCTTCACACTCCAATTTGCCTTTTCATCGCGACTAGGAGGGTTGGTTAGAGCCATATTATTGTGTTTTCCTTTTCATTGCGACTAGGAGGGCTCAATAGGACATTATCCATCGATTTTTCACATATCCATCCACGTCATCAATCATCTTTACTGTTCACCTTCATAAGTGAGATCTTTTGATTTCTTGGTTATCTTATTTTATTTGCAATTCATTTAACTTTTCTTTATCTTGTTTTAATCTTATTTTTTTATCTTGTTTCCAGCACCAAAAAGAAACACTAAAGAACCTTATCTATTGCCGCCACCTTCCCCATTCATCCCTTATTGTTCTTCATCAAGTCTAGATATTTTCTAGGTTTGATTCTTCAACAAGAGCAACGTTCATCAATCCGCCACCACTTCCCTATCAATTTGTATCAGATTTGGGCCGATTCTTGGAAAGAAGCAAGCAATCTTGCTTGTTCTTGCACACAAAACCGTCAAAGTATCCCAACTAGAAAAGATTCATCGTTTCAGGTTCTTTTTATTTAATTTTAATTTAGATTCAAATCCTTATTGTTAGTTTGCTATTTTTTTTTCAAAAAAAGACAAAAAAAACCAAAAAAAAACCAAAATTTCAAAAGAATTGCAAACGAAGGTATTTAGGGCTGATTTTTTACATATATCATATTCATCCTAACATAAATCTCTAGTCCGAAATTCACCCAAATCGGAGTTCATTAGAGCCTTCAAATACGTTCTTCAAGTTTTATCGGTAGATTTGGTCTAGGATCTTGTCGAATTTCTTGAAAATTCTAAAGGAGAAATTTCGTGATGAAAATTTCCATATTTCAACTTCATATATTGAAGATCATTTACACAAAAAAACAGAATATTTGGAGATCAAGAAAACTTCGAACAAAGTGATCAAGAAAAACAGATTGTTTGAGAACTCACCGTTCAACAGAGTCCACTGGATACTACTGAAGGTATTTGGTTCTGAAATTTTACAGGTGGTTTCTTGACGCATCGAAAGACATTCAAGAATTTTCCCAAAATTTTTGGACACCGGTAACCCCCTCAAAAATGTTGCTCAAGTTGATCCAGCGTTTTCCAGGTTTCTGTGTTGGTTCTTTTGGAGTATAACCCTTGTTTGGCCTCTTAGAACTTTTAAGTTTTTTCTTATCGCCTTTGCTAGTAATCAAACTCCGATACGAACTGTGGAAGACTACTTGGTAAAGTGAGTTTTAAAGAGTACAAGATCGGCTTACTTGCCTCTTGTTGTGTTATTTTCTTGGAGTGACTTGTGAGGTTTCTTGCTTTGTTGAATTTTCTTCCTTTTATTTTTATTTTACTTTAAAATTTTCTTTTGAGTGTTATGATTTCAGGATGGGCGACAATAACAACAAAAAACTTACGGCTATCTTAGCCACACTTACCCGACTCACGACTCAAGTTGAAAGATTTGATGAAATCGTGAGAGAACGACAAAAACCACAACTGGATCTACCAAACCAGAATCCAAGACCTAACAATGCTGAACTTTTGGTACCCGGGCGAGAACAATCACGTTTTCAAGCACCCGAACTCTTTGCAAAACCAAAGTTCACGATCCCGTCTTTCAAAGGAGACAATGATCCAGACAGGTACATCGAATGGGAAGGAAAAGTTGATCTCATGTTTGCATACCATGACTGCCCCCAAGCTAAACAAGTTTACCTCATAACCACAAAATTCGAAGGATATGCTCGAACTTGGTGGATGCAAACAAGGAAAAAGATCCAGAACTTCCAAATTCCAACAATCACTTCTTGGACCGACCTCAAACAAACCATGAGGAACCGATTCCTACCGAAACATTATACACGAGAAGTTAAACAACGACTACACCGACTTCGACAAGGTAGAAGTTCAGTTGAAGATTACTACAAGGAGATGCAATCCTTACTCAATAGGGCTAACATAACCGAAAAAGAAGAAGTCACCGCGTCAAGATTCGTCGTCGGCTTAAACTCAAACATCACTGATCTTCTTGATCTACAAGGGTACGAAAACCTTGAAGATACACTAAAGAAAGCAATGACAATCGAAGCACAAATCCAAAGGAGATCTCGATTCAGTGAACATTACCAAGGTACTTCAACCTCTTACCAAGGTAATCCTTCAAATCCTTCCTCATTTTCTACTCCATCTTCTCTGAAAAAGCCAAGAAATGACAAACCTGACAAGGAGAAAGAACGGCCAGCAAAGAATGACACACTTCCAGTCCCTAAAGATCAAATGATAATTTGTGAGGAGGTAGGGAAAGCAAAAAAAGAAAAAGTTGAGAAAGAGGCAAATGCAAAAGAGGTCACTAGTTATAAAAGCCAAAAGAATAATGACCCATGGGAGGTGAGTGAACCTAAATGTGAGAAGAAAAGAGTGACTCAAAATCTATGTGTGAGCACAAAATAATTGAGAGAGAACCTTCTTTACAAATAACCTTTCATCCTTGTTCGCTTTAGGGAATCAATTGTTTCGATTTCTAACATTAACAAGGATTTGCGTAGTGTGTTTTCATCTCTTTTACAGGATTTTCGAGAAGTGTTAGGTGATCTACCTAACAAACTACCACTGAGAAAACAATGCCAAATCAATCTAATTCAAGGTTCCATCATACCTCGTCAAACATACAATCTCGAAGAAACCAAAGAGGTGGATTTGTTACAAAAAGGCTACATCCAGGAAAGCCTTAGTCGTGACGCCATTTTAATGACGAAACATGATTTGAACAACACTACAGACTTTATAGTTCATGCACAGGAAATCCATGTAAATGATGAAATAGTAAAAGCAACACGAGACTGGCCCACACCATCTTCCATAGCCAAGAGTTGTCGAATAATATTAGGTGACCCTCCTGACGGGTTACCACCTGAAAGCCCTAATCACTATGCCATATCAATGAAGAGTCACGATTTACGGGAGTCCAAAGGTAAGTATTTTATTACTCATTTTAATGACAATGTAACATACTTCTTCTCCTTCTTACAAGGTAAGGCTCGTGAAGTTGTCATCCATACTAAACACAACTCCTTTAAGTGTGTAGCTGACCGAGGTAAGCAAAACACATTAGACGATGCACTACCACGAAGGTATACTCTTAAGCATGCTACTATTCCAAGAATTGAACATATAAAAGATATATATCACGATAACTCAGATATTTCTGATATTTCTACCCATACTTTTAAAAGTACTTTTAATGAGTTTTATCTTGTATATGAGTTTCCTTGCCAACTAAACAGGTTCTACAATCCACAAATCTCCTGTCGAGAATTATTAATTCATGAACCACACTTAGGAAACTTAAGGGATTACTTTAACAAACCAATTGACATGGTTTTTAAACACTCATTCTCACCACACACGAATAAAACCATGGAGAAATTATCTGAAGAAATCATACAGAAAGCAAACAGTGGTCGACACCATGTTGAATTTCAACCTAAACATCAGATTACAAGAATAGTATGCAAAAGAGGATTTCAAGACTACAAGAAATCAGTTCCTACAAAGAAGAAACCTCGACTGAAACACATAAAGACACATCACATTGATCCTGGTAAATGTTTCACAAGTTTTCCTTTTAACACATCTAAGTCTCTTTCTCTTGGATTTTCAGATTCGAGGACGAATCCTTTTGAGGAGTGGGGGAATGATACATGCACCAGAGTCCATAATACATACTTCTTTGGACTAATGTTTCTACTCGAACCTATTAGAAGAACAAAGTCTCGAAGATTCAAAGCATATCTATTCGTTAAGTATAATGTGAATGAATCATTAAACGATTCTAATGTTGCTCCCTTTAATGTTTCAGATTCGAGGTCGAATATTTTTGAAGAAAGGGAGGATGATACATGCATCACAAGGCTCACATCAAAGGAAGAAGTAATAACTCTTCCAAATGATCCACTCGTCCAAGCATTGGAAAAGAAGATCAGAACAGAAGCAGACTTACGATGACTTTTTGAATGGGATCCTGATCTTATTTAGTCAATATGTCTTCTTACGATACGACCGTATGTCTCTTATCTTTCCAACGGTTCTTGAATCGTATCAATCCGATATCGGGAACTCAAGATATGGCTATTTTATTGAAGATGGTGCATGCAGAAAATCCTATACGAGATTAATACGGGATTTTGTAAATATTACGAATTTTCAATATTTTTATTGATTATTTGTAATATAACTTAATATAAGATGATGCATTATCTTTTAGGATTAGATTTATTATTTTATTAGGAATTAAGGTTGGGTTAAAAATATTATCTTTAGTTGTTATTATTTTATTAGGAATTAGAGTTAAGATATATTTAGTTTATTATTATTTTATTCATTAGTTATGTATGACCTTTAGAACTCAGCCCCTATATAAAGGAGGTTTTATTAAACTTTGTAATTCAAGATTTCTTTGATTAATAATACAACGAGAGTTCATTTTTGCAAGTGTTGATTGCCTTGTGCCTTCGAAGCTTCTTCTCCTTGAGTTCTTTCAAGTTCTTGTGAGGGAGATTAATCTTCACACACCAATTTGCCTTTTCATCGCAACTAGGAGGGTTGGTTAGAGCCATATTATCGTGTTTGCCTTTTCATTGCGACTAGGAGGGCTCGATAGGACATTATTCATCGATTTTCCACATATTCATCCACGTCATCAATCATCTTTATCGTTCACCTTCATAAGGGAGATCTTTTGATTTCTTGGTTATCTTATTTTATTTGCAATTCTTTATCTTTTCTTTATCTTGTTTTAATCTTATTTTTTATCTTGTTTCCAGCACCAAAAAGAAACCCTAAAGAACCATATCTATTGCCGCCACCTTCCCCATTCATCCCTTATTGTTCTTCATCAAGTCTAGATCTTTTTTAGGTTTGATTCTTCAACAAGAGCAACGTTCATCAATCCGCTACCGCTTCCCTATCAGACGGCTAAAGGCATTAAGGCAACAGAATGAAAAGATAAAAGATTAAAATTAGGACTTTCATTCTTTCAAACCTAGTCATCTGACAATCATCCGTTTATTTTTTTGATATATATATATATGGATGGATGGATATATTAATGGGTGGATGGATGCTACGGGTGATGGGTCGGGTGATGAGTCAAAAAAATTTCATCCATATCTGACTCGACCCATCACCCGCCAATTATCCATTTCTAAGCGGCTTTTCATCCATTTATTCGGGACGGATGGGTGAATAATCCACTCACCCATGATAATTGTTAGCCCTAAGTAAGACAGCTTTCCCTCATATTACTTGCACCATAAACAGCATAAATAATTTATACCTTTATATTTTTATCATGTAGGGATGTTTATATTTATCTTACCGATATTATAGTTAATCCATTAGATTTATTATGTAGAATCAATTACTTTGATTAATAATAATAATAATCATATTTTTCTTAGAAAATCATTGTATTTATAGATACAATAGAATTTGTCATTCAAAGATGTTTATAGGTTAGATCGAATTTGAACATGAGACAAACATATTATACTTATTCAAGTCCGATTCTTTCTGAAATATAAATTTTTAAGCTTATTTAAATTCATCCTTATTTATAAATGATTAATTCAAATCTATTTTCGGACCAACCATATTACTTTATATTTTTTATAAAAAATATTTACTTCATTTTAATTTTAATAATTTTTTATTCTAATAAAATAATCTAGGGTAACTTACACATTTAATACCTAAATTATTAGTTTTGGTCTTTTTAGTACCTAAACTTTTAATTTTTCCTGAAATCATACTTAAAGTTTAGTTTTTGGTTTTTTAGTGTTCGGCCATTAAAAACTTTATGTTGAACTGACTTTTGATTTTGATATAACATGTTTTTTTAAATGTTTTAAGTCTTTACAATTTGCATTTCACGAATTTATAATTAATTTGTCATAAACGATTTTAAAGTATTTTTAAGTGTAAAAAAAAATCACAAGTGTTATTGAGTAAATTCACATTTTATAAATATTGTTTTAAAGCTCAAAACACTTTTTTTAGCCAAAATCTCTTCTAGTCCGAGACCAGTATGATAGTCTCGATACCAAAATTCTAGAAGGCTTTTTGGTATTGATACCATGGCCTTGGTATCTCGATCGGTGGGTGAGTATCGATACCCACTTAAACAATATCAATACTAGTGGTTTAACAACTATAAATTTGACCATTGGGAGGTTTGGTCTCTATACCAACATCTGAATATCGATACCAATTGTGCAGGTGAGCATTAAAATCTCAAAATTAATGAATTCAACGGTTCTATTCAATCCCCAACGACTCCAAACAGCTAGATTGACGTTTGAAGACATAAAAGAGATAAAGATTCAAATCGAGAACAACAAGAAAGTCAATTACAAATTTAATCCAACGTCAATATAGTTTTAGAGAAAAAAATTGTCAAGTTCTTTGTAACACACTTGTGAGCTACATTATTAAATTTGCTCAAGTATGATTTTTGGTGAGTTCTTAATTTGTGCAAACACATTTGCCTTTGTGAGTTTTTTTTTTGTTGTTGCTAAATTTGTAATTACTCTGTGGGAGAGTGTGCATTCAAGGTTTTGGGGTATAAACCGTTAAGTATTTGTAAGGTTACACCTTATCCTCAAAGGTTTGCAAATCTAGTCGATTTGATAAATCCTTAGTGTGGATGCTAAGGTAGTGGATGTAGACTTGGTTTAAAAGTCGAACCACTCTAAATTCTTTGTGCAAAGTTTTATTTTCGATTGCTTCCACCACAAAATTTTCAAAGGCCAATTCACCCCCTCTTGACTATTTTCGGTTGATCGATTCAAGCCTAGAACTTTAGTTTTTGTTTCATTTTAATATTTTGTTCGAAATTTAACGTTAAGTTTTAAAAAAATAGAAAATTTAGGTATTAAGAAAGACTAAAACTGATATTTTAGGAATTAAATGTGTTAATTTTGTAACAGATGGGTACTAAAATGAAATAAAAACTAAATGTTAAGTATGGTTTTAAAAAAAATATAAAATTTAAATACTAAAACAGAATAAAACTAATTGTTTTGGTATTAAATACGTAAGTTTACCCAAACACTGAACGCGAGAATGGTTGGTATTCACCTTTTGTTGATGGCCCTTGTAATGGGATCTTGTGTTTACATGATTCTGGTAAGGCTGCCCTTTGGAACCCATCTACCAGAGAGTTCAAAATCCTTCCTCAATCCACAGTCCAACGCCCTCCTGCAATAGATTACACTAGTTCTGATTGCCTTGGTCTTGGGTATGATTCTGAAACTGATGACTTCAAAGTTGTAAGATTTGTTATTAATTTCTTTGAAGAGAATCTAGATGAAGGGTTGATGGCAGATTGGATCGAGCAAGTTGAGTTATATTCCCTTAAAAGTGATTCATGGAAGGAAATTTCAGTTCCTGGGGTTTATGCTTTTGTTTCTATTTTGTTTAATAATTATATCAATGTGTTTTATTATTGGCAGGCAAGTGGGGATTATAAACTTATTCTTTCGTTTGATATGGTTAATGAAAAGTTTTCAACTTTACCACTGCCTGAATTTGGTGGGACTTTAGCACAATGTTATTTGGAACTTTTGGACTTCAATGGATTGCTTGGTGCTATTTTATACCCATGTGAAGGAACTGACAAGTCTTTTGATTTATGGGTTATGAATGGATCATGGACTAAACAATTCAGTGTTGAATCTGTTCCTGGAGTTGAGAGGCCATTGGGGTTTTGGAAAAATGGCGAAATGTTTCTCGAGAGCTCTGATCATGAACTGGTGTTGTTTGACCCCTCCACACGAGAGATTAAAAATCTCGGTATCCATGCTGATCGGGAAACAATGCGGATTGTTGCTTATGTTGAGAGCTTGGTTCCAATAAATGGAAGACAAGAGCATGAGGAAAGTATAGTTCGTCGGCCAGCTGGAGGTGCATCAAATTGACATTGAACACTAAGATGGATGGGGCACTACAACAAAAGAGGCAAGATTAGTAGGATTTGAACTCTTGATATTGTCTTGTGATGTTCTCAAATTATGTTGTTATTGTTTGGATTGTATATACATGTCGTAGATGTTGACTTGTTTCTGTTTGCTTTTTGGTTGTTTTAGTGGATGCTCGAAATTACATCCTACAGATTTGCTTAGTTGTTAACTCTTATCTGCAGTTCTATTGGCCTGCAGATTATGATTTGCATATATTATTATTGTTATGATCATGTGCTATTGTCTATACTTTAGATCCAATGAAACAGCGTCAATGGTTTGGTATTGCTTCCTTTGTGGAATATTTCTGGAAATTGTTGTGTTTTTTCTGCAAATATATATAGAATAATTCGCATGAGCTTGTGTGTGTGCATATAGAGAGTTTACTTGGTTTTGCATGTTTGCTTTTCGAATTTAAGAGTCGGAATTCCAGAACTTTTGTGTGAGATGATTTCATTCTGGATCTCAGTTATTTGTTTTAGAGGTAAATGGATAGCATTCTTGCAGAGGTCTTGTTTTAGGTTTTTCTGCTCGCATGTGAGTATCAAACATGTCGAATATGGGTATTCTGATAGTTTTTTGATGTAGTTGGAGGGTCCTTAGAGGATTGTATGCTTGTAGTATATCCCAAAATGCACGAACACATGTATGAGTAGCCTGGACTGATTGGTGCTCATTACATTGGTTTGATGGTTTTTCTGATATGAGATACGCCTTGTATTACATGACTGCAAAATAACAAATGGTTTGGCATCTTTCTTGATCTGTATTTCCCTAAAAATATTC
This sequence comes from Hibiscus syriacus, assembly GCF_006381635.1. Taxonomy (NCBI): domain Eukaryota; kingdom Viridiplantae; phylum Streptophyta; class Magnoliopsida; order Malvales; family Malvaceae; genus Hibiscus; species Hibiscus syriacus. The sequence goes on from NW_024063443.1 coordinate 1,952,096, forward strand.
ATATCTGATGGTGCCTCCATAGATACTTTTTCTTCACGTTTAGGCATCGAATTATGTATACATTTTAGAGCTCTTTGAATAAGTCGATAGTTGCATCGAAGTGCTAAGTTTTTATACTTGTTTAAATTTCTGTTTCGACAATTTTTTGAGGTCTCGGACAACTTCTTGCAGATTTCTTCTACAACTTCCTTGGATGATTGAAGAGTTTGAAGGTCTGGAATCACCACATTCTCAATTGGAGTCGGATCTTTTCTTTCCGGCCGAAACCTGGAAATAATTGACGTAATATCCAACTCCTCAGAATCTGATGATGAATAATAAAACGAGTTGGAGTTGGAGCTGGAATCGCCTGATGAAAATAACTCATTACCGTCATGATTTCATTCCTTGAATCTCAATGCAATCTCTCGCAAATTTTCTCTTATATTCTAGCAAATGGTCATAAAATTTAAAACCAACGGTTATCAGGGGGGATTCGTCCTGCTAAAATGATGAGTTCCCTTGATTAAAAATAATAATTTTGAAATGGTCATCTCAATGGCTGTAGGGGAATGGAATGTCGTGTTTCCTTTAAATTTAAAAAAAAATAAAACTATTGAAAAATTACATATGAAAAAATATGAAGAAGTATATATGTATTATATATAATTATAGAAAAATGTTTACATTAGAATTAAATAGTAGCATAATATTATAAATATTTATAATTAATTTCAAACAATAACTTCAATCGACTCAAGTTTATAAACTCGACTCGAAAAAACTTAAAATAATGTTTGTTATAAAGTAGGATTCAGCAGCCCAAATAACTTAAGATTTTTTAATTCGACTTGACTTGATCGAACGGTAAATCCTATGTGAAACTCAAACATTAGTTTCGTTTTAGAAACTCTAGAAAGAGATTTATGGTTCCCAAAATTGTAGTTGGGAATGCCATTAATACAATATTTTCAGCATTTGTTTCTACAAACACATTCATTCACCTTTCTTTCACACCATTCAACAACTGCTATTAAATCCACCACAACATAAATCATTTACAATTTCATCTTGTGCAAAGGATGGCCTCAATGGAATCCCACGACTCACCTCCAAAATGCTCATCTTTTGCAATAAGAGAAACAACAACTCACCACAAAAAGATGGCCTCATTAGATCCTTCAAATTCACCGCCAAACCACTCCTTTGCTCTAAGGGATCACACCACCGGTCAATGCTTCTTGAGAAGCCTCTCCACTAAAGATGCCTCCTTCAATGGCTTCCATTGCTCCCCTCCTCGTTACAGCACTCCTTCTCCCCACATTTCTTCTCCCCTATCCTCTCCTCTCCGCGCTTTCGACCCTTCCGACCACGCCGTCGGCCTCGACACTTCATATAAATGTCTGTCTTCGGTCCTTAAAAAAGATGGTCAGGTTCTGTCCATTGCCATCTCGAACGGGGTCGTTTATACCGGATCGGATTCGAACTTGATACGCATTTGGAAGTTGCCCGAGTTTTCGGAATGTGGAGTGATCAAGACTAAAGCATCGACCGTCGTTGCTCTTGCGGTGTCACATGAAAGGGTGTTTGCAGCCTATGGTGATACCAAGATTAGGGTATGGCGAAGAACATGGGAGGGTACGTTGAAGCATGTCAAGTTGGCGACAATACCCCGGACCAGCGGATATGTCCGAAGCTACATTTCCGGAAAAGACAAAATGGTAATGGCCTATTGCTAGCTATTGTCGGTGGCGTTAGCTTCCTTAAAAAATTCAAATTTTCATATATTTTTTAAAAAAAATACTTTTATCAATTATCTATTTTCGTCCCTAAAATTTTATAAATTCAACCTCATAAAATGTTGCGATGACATGCATCTGAATTCTGAGTAACCTAGATTTTATGCAATATTGTTAGAGGGTAAGTGGTGGGTGAAATAAGGTTGAAAATGTGGGAAACGGCTGATGCAATTGAAGGGTTCTTTTAAGTTTTAAGATAGGGAGAGTGAATGGATAACAAACATTTTGGGATCAGAGAGTGTAAATGGTGTTCGATTTTAGATTCAACTCTCAACTACTATCTACCAAAGTTTATTACACAAGCATCAAACTTTGTGCTTATCTGTAGTTTAACTTTATTCGTTAAATGTGGTGCACTGAAATTTCCAATTTAAATCGAAATTATCATATTTTTTATATAATCATCAAGATTCAATTTAATTACCGACTAATCTTCTTTATGATATAAATTTATTATGTCTAGAGATATTGGTACTTCTCTAATATGACCTTAAATTGCATTATGAAAGTTTGGTCACCAACCTCTTATTTATACTGCAGAAACAGACTTTACTTCGGTTCTCTCTCTATATAATGTGTAGACAGATATTTGGTTGGAATTGACCCATTTCTAGTTGAGTTCAAAATTACCATTAGATGAGAAATTCATGTATTAACAGTTGTAAAATTGTTTTTTTTTTACAAATTACTTAAACACGACATGCATTGATCAATTGAATTGCAGACGAGGCATATGGGGCCAATAACATCACTAGCAATCAACGTATCAGACAACATTCTCTACTCCGCTTCCGTCGATAAAACCGTGAAAGTTTGGAGAATATCAGACCTCAAATGCATCGAGAACATCCCGGCACATTCCGAACCCATCAACTCGATCGTCGTGGCAGACGACGGAATACTGTACACCGCCTCCGACGATGCCACAGTCAGGGTCTGGCGACGCAACTTTTGCCGAGGAGAATGGCCTCATTCGCTCATGGTGACCTTACCGGCCAAATGCTCGCCCGTCAAAACTCTAACACTGACCGCGGATGGCGGAGTATTGTACGGCGGCTGCACGGACGGATACATACATTACTGGCTTAAAGGCTGGTTATCGGGCCAACTACAATACGGAGGTGCACTCCAAGGTCACACTCATGCAGTCATGTGCCTAGCCAGTCTGTCCAACTATGTGATCAGTGGCTCCGCCGACTCGTCTTGCAGGGTGTGGACCAGGGAACATGATGGTCAACACGTGTGTCTAGCCGTTTTGGTGGGCCATAGGGGACCCATCAGATGTGTGGCTGCATTTTTGGGACACTCGGGGGACGAGGTTGAAGATGGTTGCACCATCTGCAGTGGGAGCCTTGATGGAGTTTTGAAGATGTGGCGCGTAAATCGTACCAAGAGTGCCGGTGGAGGCTTTGTAAAAAATGATTATTTTGAGTTAGATGAGGGAGTCTAAGTCACTTGATTAGGTTCCCTGGAATGTACAGTGTAATTTGCTCATCATTTGATTTCTGGAATTCTCTGTCTGGTTTATACTGCGACTCAAAAATTTTGTAGTGTATTTATAGTTGGATTTAAATAAACGTTAGATATAGATATAGCTTTTATACAAATAATAATTTAATATATTATTACATTAATTTTTATCTAAATTTTAATATAAATTAATATAATTGTTGGACCGTTGATAGATCCTATGATAGGATCGAAAGCTCCATCGATATTGATCTTCACCACACTATTCAACGATCTCTACCAACAGTCCAGCATCCTAGAGGAAGCATACTTAAATAGTGCCCAAATCTCCTATTAATTGGTGATTTTTCTATGTACTTAATCATATATAATTTAATACTATTATGATGATTCTGTATTTTTAAACATTTTTTAATATAATATTTTTCTAACTTAAAAATGGGCACAAGTGTCCAAATAATGATGTGGGAATTTTTAATTCTCAAAGTAATGTATTCATCCGATTAATTTTTGATATAGGGTATTTTCTATAGAGTTTTGGGATCTTTCGGCGTCTTCAGAGGGTGTTCATTGTTAGATGGATTTTTAGGCGTATTTAATGGGATTTCAGGAAAAAAAATTGGTTATTTTACACAAATATCACCTTAACAAAAATTAATTACTTGTTAGTCACTGTTTAAGAATATTTTACGGATCTAGCATATTTTTAAATACTTTCTATAAAATTATTCATGCATTAAATTACATAATACAATTATATCTACCAATTACCACTTGACACTTTCTTATACGTTTTTGACCCTTTCAAAATCATATGCGTATAGTATATTCTAGGAAACTTTGAGGGTAAGTAATTTAAAATATAAATAATTTTATAAAATATTACAGATCATCGTCATTTTGAAAACAATTTTGCAGAAAGACGCGGTACATGTACCGCATAGGATTTTGAAAAATATTTATAAAAGTTTTATAACTAATATTTATTTTTCAAAATCCTATGCGGTGAATGTGTCGCGCCTTTCTGCAAAATTATTTTTCAAAATCCTAGAATATACTATACGTATAGGATTTTGAAATGGTCAAAAACGCATCAGAAAATGTCAAGTAGTAATTGGTAGACATAATTGTATTGTGTAATTTAATGCATGAATAATTTTATAGAAAGTATTTAAAATATGTTAGATCTGTAAAATATTCTTAAACAGTGCCTAACAAGTAATTAATTTCTGTTAAGGTGATATTTGTATAAAAATGCCAACTTTTTTTTAAATGCTAAAGACGCCAGAATTTCCACAATTGAATTCACCCAAAGACGCCGAGAAATCTGGTTCACCCCTAAAGACGTCGAGATATCTCAAAACCCTGTAAAAAACACTCTATATCAAGAATTAATCGGGTGACTACATTACTTTGGGAATTAAAAATTCCCACATTATTATTTGGGCACTTTTGCCCTTAAAAATGGTTCCCACAACACTATTAACTTAAATGAAAGTATTAATGTTTAGGATTTTGGTTTGATTAGTGAAAATTATAATTAATGTATGATATTTAGATTTTATATAAACCTAAATAATATCAAATTTATTAATAAAAACAAATCATTTAAAAAAATTAAAATACATTTTAAATTTTTCTCAAAAAATAATTGTAACTTTTAATTTATGAATTGGAAAATAAATTAAATTAAATAGAAGGGTAAACTATACAGTGAACCACTTAATTATATAACCCTTTTACTTTTGTCACCGATTACTTACATGATAGTTAAAAGAATCAGTATATTTTTACATTTAGTCCTTAATATATTATCTCAATTTGGTCATAAATTAAATAAAACTTAATAAATTTATCATTCAGTCAAGATATGACATGTGTCAGCACATGAACACTTGGGTAGAATCAAACCTAAGACCATAAGGATGGATAAACAATGCCCCCACCCACTGCACCAAACATCCCCAATTGTTTATTACTTACAACAAATTATATTTATCTTTTTAAAGCTTGCTAATGGTAAAAGGAAATTGAAGTAAAAATAAATTAGAATTAATTTTTTTGAATATCTGATTCAAATTAATATATTAATAAATTAATTATTGCTGATTATAAAAATATTTTTTAAATACTTTACTTCAAAATTATTAAAAAAATAAAAATGAATTTAAAAGTTGTTAAATTTATATATTGAGAATGTAAAAATTATTTTAATAAAATATACTATATATTGAGAATGTAAAAATTTATATATAATCATTGAAAATAAACATTTAATAGAATTAAACTTATGGTTTTTTTATTTAAAATATTTTCTTTTATATTTTGGAAAATAAAGCAAACAATGTTTGGTAAAAAAATAAAGTTCAGAATGATAATAACTATATACAAAGCATGTAAGTTTAGTAACCAGAGTGGGGTTTGTCCTAGTGGTTTGAGTATGTCTGCTCATCCTTATGGTCTCATGTTCAATTTTACCCAAGTGCAATTTCATCCTCTTTATTTTCTATCCAATCGGGTGGTGACACGTGGTCACCTCCTGATCGAATAGAAAAATTATTTAATTAAATAAATTTAAATTAATGAAAAAATATCCTCCAATCATATAGATTATGTTCCTGTGCTGACACATGTCAGATCCTGATTGAATGGTAATTTATTAAATTATATTTAAATTATACCAAATTGAAAGAATATATAAATATTAAAGACTAAATGTAAAATATATCAATTCTTTTAACTGTCACGTCAACATTTTTGTAAAATATTAACGGCTAGTGGTCTATTGAACAAATTAAATAGTTAAGTGGTGTGATTGACAAAATGAAAGATCGGTGGCAAAATAAAAGGGCTACATAGTAAGGTGGTCAACTATACAGTTTACCCTAATAGAATATATCTAAGTATTATCTGAATGTTAAATTAGATATTATAATTTAATTAAAACTGGTTTGTGAACTTTTTCTATTATCATCCTTGTATTAAATAATTATCTTAATTTTCACTAACGAAATCATAATTCAACTATCTATATAATAATACAAATTTTGATTCAAACGTGTTTAAATATACAATTTTATTCAAGGTGATAAGTAATGTATACACTCATATCAAAATAATATAATTATTCAATCTTAATAATATTGGAATCAACCCCAATAAGCTTAAAATTCTTTTTTTTGGGCTTTTTTTCTTCTAGTTAGTGCCCATATCTCTTTCTAAACCTTGTAATTTTCATATTTCCAGGTTTAGGCTTCATCCAAGTTTTCGTCTTTGCTTCTCTTGTCAATACTGTGTAGCAAAACTTTTCCAAATAAGGAATGAATCAGCTTCCAATTTCCACCCTGGTGTCACTTTCATCTGCGCATAGTGTGATGGTTTGATGGTTGAATTAGTAATGATCTGAATCTAGTGATTACATATATTCACCAATGTCATGGGATTTCATAGATCAAGCAAGATGTCATGGGATTTCATCTTGAGAGTTGAGACAAAGTGCTTTCTTAATAATTGGACCATTCCCTTGAATTGTTAGCACTTCAGATTACATAGGATACTCAAGTGTCTCTGCGCGCATAAGCAACAATAAGCCTGCCCAGGTGAAAACTTGAGTTTGCAGTTCCATGGAAATCTTTTGGGACAAAAAGAAAATAGAGCTGCAATTTTCCACCTTTTGAATATGCGTAATTATGGATCCTCTCTTTTGAATTGATGCTGAATTCATCAAATTCACTTAATAACATGCTAATTATGATAACATTATGCCAGGGCATTTATGGAGTCAGAATTGCCAACTTTTAAAGAGAAAAACCCTCAGCTGGAGCAGGTTACCGAACTCATTCGTGGACAGCATCCACATTTGAAGGCCTTTTACAGTAAGTTACTCTTTCCTGGATGAGTTTCAGACATAATGCATTGAGATGTGTGCATTGTTCTTAAATGTTAGTCTTTGAACAGCATTGTTTCTCCAAAATCACCTCAGCCATTTAAAAACTTATTTCATGTCAATTTGTCAGAAACTAAAATGAGCGGGCGGTATGCGTGAAGATATGACTCCTGAAGATCCTCCTCCATGCAACCAGGCTAAGAAACGCTTTGGGAAGAAAGGTGGTGAATTACATAATGCATTGAGATGTGTGCATTGTTCTTAAATGTTAGTCTTTGAAACATGCATTGTTTCTCCAAAATCACCTCAGCCATTTAAAAACTTATTTCATGTCAATTTGTCAGAAAACTAAAATGAGCGGGCGGTATGCGTGAAGAATATGACTCCTGAAGATATCCTCCTCCATGCAACCAGGCTAAGAAACGCTTTGGGAAGAAAGGTGGTGAAATTGAAGACGATGCATGTAACTAAACACCCTAGTGTGCAAGGTACATGGAAACTGAGGTGAAATATTGAGACACAATAGTACTCTCTTTTTAGCTTTATTTTGGCCATGATGGCAACTTTGCTAGAGCATTCCACCTCATTGGAGGTCGTTGGAACTTCTATGTTATGGACAAATCCTAATGATGTTTGAATCGTTGAGTATGAATTTCTATTCAAACCTTACAGATGGAAACTAGTGGAGGAGTGTTGCGACGGTGAGGAAGGAAGAGATAAGGATAGTAATAAAAGTTTTTAAAGTGTTGTGTTATTTTTTATGGTTTTCAAAAATTTTGGGCTCTTTTTTATAAAAATATATTTTTAATTTTTTAATTTTAAATAAAACTTTTAAAATTACCAGATTATGACATGTGTCACTTAACGAGAAAAACTAACTTCATTGACTGCCCGGGCACCTAAAAGGGTAACGTTTGTAACGTTATGCATTTGGATGGATCAAAAAATGATATAGGCATCTATTTGGCACAAAAGATATAATTTAGGCAATTAAGCCTAAATTTTATTAAATCTACAAATGCATTCTTTTTAAAAAAAAAATTAAAGCTCTTATTATTATTAATCATTCTATTAGTTTTTCTTGGAAAATCTAATGGAGTAACTATAATATCGGTAAGACAAGTATATTTATAATCGCCCAATGAAAATAGATATTATATGATTTATTTATTTTAAATATCACAATGATCCTATAAGAAAATATAGAGATAAGTGCAAGCCTTTTAACTTGGAAAGTTTACAATAATCATTATTTAGAGTTTTCAAGGTAAAGTACATAAATGATTTTCCGACTTTATGATTTATTTTGTTGGATCATTAGACTACTAAAAGTTACAAAATGATCTTTCGAATATAAGGTACTACCTTATTGGGTCCCCCATTATTAAAAGTTACAAAATGGTCACTTGATTATTCATATGTTTCAAACTCGTTTTTTTTCGTTAAAAAATAAACATTAATTTGCTGATTAAGATATGATAATATCCGATCCCAGGATCTCAAAGGACTATACAATTCAAACGGTTATGGGATCATATTTTCACATATCTCAATCAGTAGATTAACATCAAACTTAGATGACTGTGACTTTTTTTAAAAAGAAAATGATAAACTCGAAATATATGAAAAATTAGGTGACCATTTTGTAATTTTTAATAGTCAATAGACTCAACAAATAAGTGTCCTATAGTTAGGGGACTATTATGTAACTTGTAATAATCAAATGACTCAACAAAATAATATCTTATAGATAGAGGACCATCTATGTATTTTACCCAAGTTTTTATTAAGAGAGAGGATCACTAAGGAAAGTATACATTAGTTAACATGGTTTTGCAGGGGCCCGTGATAGTACCATTTCTGACTGGCAATTGATGTGGACAATTTCGAATCGTATTAACCAGTTGCGAAGACGATGCCGGTCTGTTATAACATAAACGAATCTCCCATAATTGCACAACTCCGGTGGTTCGATTTGTGTTGCAAGCAATCTCAGGTAAGGCTTGTGTAAGGTTCTGAATTTTGTTTATAACCTGTTGAACCGTATAAGTATTTCCTCGTGTAAGTCCCATAACTGAATCAATCACAACAAATTAGAGACTATGTTAGAAAGATGAATTCTCAACTATTTAATCTTCAACAGTGTTGTATATGTTACAATATAAATTATAAATATGCATGCATAGAGATAGACTGAAGGGGTGCAATCTATAATTTTAAAATTTTTATATGATTTAGGTATTTTCTTTGTATTTCTATTATTTATCTAATTTTAAATCTCTTAAATTTGATTAACCTATTTTTAGATATATTATGTGTAGATTTAAGCTATCGTTTAACATTCATGTTGATGGCTAGGATGATGAAAGTACTTAATAGAAACGAATTATCTTTATATTTTTATTGATAATTTATTTTTGTTTTCTTATGATTTGATAAATTGGTCCTCTTAAAATATTATAAATTTGTATCTCGGTATAAAATCATACGTCCGTCCAATCATAAGTATAAAAGTATATGTAGTATAAATGAAATATATTCGTTACCTGGACTTGTTAAACCCTGTCTAAGGGTTAAGGCGGAGTCGAAGAAGCGAAAAGGGTCATAGGGGTAATCAGAACATGTTCCGTGCTTGTCCCATTCATGTCCCCAAAAGACGTAAGCAGTTCGATTAGGGTTCTTCAAGTCCGGCCATAGTGATATTAAGTTGCTTTGAATGGGAGTCAAAGCAGTCTTTTAAATTATAGAAACTTTTGTTAGATTATATATATAAATTTAAGGATAAATTACATTTTTAGTGCCTCAACTATCACTTTTGTTCCGTTTGGGTAACCTAACTATTTTTTATTTCAAAATCATATCTAACGTTTAGTTTTGGTTTCATTTTGGTCACCCGCCATTAAAAAATTAATAGAACTATTGACATGATATTTAAAAAAAAATCAATGATGACGTTTCATTATCTTATGATGACAATTGACACATCAACAGTTCTGTTAATTTTTTAGTAGCGGGTGACCAAAATAAAATAGAAGTGATAGTTGGGTACTAAATGTGTAGTTTACCCTATTTTTTATATAAAAAAAGAGATAAATTTAAAAGTTGATGATATGCTTACCGGAAGAACTGAGGAAGAACTGGGTGGCGGAGTATAACAAGCATAAGAAGTTCGGTTGTAACCGGGTATTGGGTTGTCGTTGATATCTTGTGGCCATATACCATGGATGGTAAACACGGTTGGAATGGGAGTACCACATCTCACGCCACCGGAACACGTGGCAGGAGGCCATTGGAGACTCAATTTGTAGAAATCTATAGGCGGTGGCGCTTTAAGTGACCCGCTGAATAAATCTTGAAATGTTCAAAGTAAATGGTTGTGGATATAATTTGAACAGAACTGAGACGCAAATCACTGAAACAGCTACTAATGTATGTTTCAAAGCCATTATGACAAGCAATACTCGACCAAATCTATAATATTTTGTATTCTAGATTTGAGATCAAAGCGTCGACCTTTTTATAACACTCTTACAGATGCAGCATATATTATATATTATATATACACACATATATATAATCAAAATAATAATGTCAAAATAATTATTTTATCAGAATAAAATTAACATGTGTTTTTATGGTTTGCTTATTGTTGTAACTAACTTTTGACTTGCATGTTTTTTACCATGTGCTTATTGTTGTAACAAACATTTCTTTTGTCTTATATAAATTTAGAACTTCGTAATAATGTAAAAATAATTATTTTATTTAGAATTTATATAAAATAATAGGAGTATAATTTATCAATATTCGAATTCAATATTTCTCTCCATAAAGATGTCGTTTTTCCCTTTTTTTTTATCATCAGCTAGGTTGACTTACATGCTTTCTCGGTTTATTTTTGTAACAAACTTTTTTTGAGTAAACTATTAGAATGGTTACTTATATTTTTATATTGATTTACTTTTGCTCATTAAGTTTAAAAAAATTAAGTTTTAATCATGTATGTTGTCGTTTTATTAAGTTTTGATCACTGAATTATTAAAATTGTTAGTTTGATGATGTTACATATTAATAAAATAATTTATTTTTTCTTTTAATCATTTAATTATAAATAAAATAATAATTATAAGTTTTATTTATAAACCCAAAGAAGTTTAATAAAAAAATAACTTATCTTTTTTTAAATATGTTTTTCTTTATCTTTGTCGAAACTTTACCTCCCATACTCGAGCTTCTCACTATTCATCTTTTTTTACTGAGCTAAAGTAATTACAAAGTCATATTTGTTCTAATCACTATCAACCATTTAACAATAAATTGTTAAAAAGAAAAAAAATTGTACCACTTTTAAAAAAGTAATTATAAGTAGAAAAATCATAACAATACGAGTGCTAGAGAGAGAAAGTATAAAATTGTTATTGTTTTTTCTAAGTGTTCGTAGTGAATTTGGAATCTATTGTTGGAAATATAGACTGCAAAATCACACCGTTAGCATTGACATGAAAGGTAAACAGAAATTTAAATGAAATAAATTCGTAAATCGTGTCGTGGTAAAAACCACTGCCTTAGAAACGAATTCTCCCCGATGTGTGTAATCGCTGCAATAGGAGGATCGTCCCCCGAGATTAACACGGTCGCTCCAAATTTCGTACACCCGAAACCGGAGTGGACTGCTGGTGTTATTGCACTTCTGATCAGGTTAAAATCGTCCATAAAAAATCATGATTAAAACCCTTCATTGTAACAACTGAAACGTCCAAATGAACCTTACCCGTGTTAGTGATATAGAAACTACAAAAATCAAATCGTTAGCACTGATTGAATAATTAAAATAAATAAACAAAAGTCCAATTAATTGTGTTATAGTATAACCACCACCTTAAAAACGAATTTGTCTCGATGATGTTTGTTGTGTAAAAGGTTGTATAGTCTCATAAACGTCCCGATTAAATATGTAGAAAACCAACAATCAACCTAAAGAAATTAACAACTATAATAGTTGTTATATTACAACAAATTTTAATCCCGAAAATTACTCCAATCACGATGACGACCATGAATTGAGTAAATCGGCCGAACAACGACAATGACATACACATGCGAAAGAATTATCTAGTCATATTTAACATGAGAGGGAAAAATAACCCTTTAGATACTCTTCCAAAATAGTTTTCCTTCTCAATATTAGATAAAAACTTTTATGCTTTTTAAACATTACCAACAACACACTCCTTCGATTCATCCCTACCTTAATGTGTTGAAAGTATATTTCGACGACATCGTTACAATCAACATCGAAATCTATAGTATTTTGTATTGTAGTATTCAATCGAAGGGTCGACCTTTCTATAACACTATTATACATGTAGCATACATTTTTTATATATATAATCGACTTGTGTTTTTTTTTTCATTTGTTTATTGTTGTAGCAAACTTTTTTTGTTTTTATGATTTTTTGTCATTTGCGTATTGTTGTAGCTAACTTTTTTTTGTCTTTATGTATATATTTATTTTATGTATAAATTTAGCTTTCTTAACCAGATTGTGTTTATATTAATTTGATCAGCATTTATATAAAATAATAGGATAAAATTTTATCAATATTGGAATCCAATATTCATCTCTTTTTCTTTATTTTTTTTTTATGAAAAGTGTAAATTTTATCAGTATTTGAATTTATTAGAATCCAACATCGGCTTCTTCTTGTAACAAATTATTTTTTTTGTCTTCCTATAAATTTATTTTATTTGCATATTTTTTATTTATATTTCATGTATTAAAGTTTTTAAATTTATATATTATCAAAAAAATTAATTTATAACTCACCAATGATAATCAAGATAAATCTTGAAAAAAAACCTTCCGCAAGATTTATTGGGATTTAATGCATCTCGTTTGCTTATTGTTGTAGCGAACTTTTTGTATTTATGTATAAGTTTAGCCTTCTTGTACTTTATAATAATGTGAAGATTATTATTTGATAAGCAATTATATAAGAAAAACTGATCAATATTTGGATCTAAGATTTGTCCTTTTTTTTTTTGTTGCTCTCTAGTTTCAAGGCTTTGCCTTGACTAATATGGACCAACCTGGATCGTATACATGGTTTTGGTAGGCGAATTATCCTGTGGAGATTTTTTCATACATAAAGACTTAAACTTGAGACATTGCTTAAACGATATCAAGCTACTTACCACTTGAACCAACCCCGATTGTTAAGATTTATCTCTTTAATGATATTGTTTTCCCATTTTTTTCATTATCAATCGGGTTGATTTGCTTCCTTCAAATCGGCTTATCATTTATTCATTAGCCATCAGTTCTATTTGTCACCCTCGAAATGCTCTCTTCTGACAGGTCCGAACGAAAAGCCTTGGCCTCCATAAATGTGTAAAGATAGGAAAAGAGAGACGACACTCCCTGAGTTTATTGAAATAATCCTGTATATCCTCAATAGAGGACCAGGTTATAAAGAGGAGGAGGAAACCAACCCATTGAATTACATCTACGGGTGTTCAATTGGTCAGTTTGATTAAGCGATCCAATTGAATTACTCAAAACTTATTAATCGATATTTTTTCCTTTTAATCATTAATCAAATTGATTTTTTTTTTTTTTAAAATTAATCGAACCGAACAAAATTTGATTAATTCGAATAATTTTTGAAGCAACCTAAATTTATAAAACTGAAGTTTAAACACTCCTAAAGCTAAGTGGAGAATATAAATAATATATATAATATTATGTATTAAATATTTTTCACTTAATTCATTTAATTCAATTAATAACTGATAACTAAATTTTTAAAAAAAAATCATTAACTATTAATCAATCAAACTTAAAATTAACAAACCGATTAATAAAGAAAAACTTTAACTCAATCGATAATTTGATTAAAACCGAAGTTTAAACAGACATAACCTCAACATAAATTTTGAACCCAATTATTATCAACCTTTTTTTAATACCTTTTTTTTTTCAAAACCAGTTTTTATTTTTTATTATTTAGTCTCTCATCTTTGTGTTCCATTCGATTTGATCCCTTGATTCAAATCCTTAAAATTTCTTCTACCAATTAAAAACTTGTCCTCATTTACAGTAAATTTCCTTGTTCAGAATTCACTTTCTGAATATATTCGGCATGAAATTTTCATTAATAAATCTAATGCAATATCTATTCAAATTATGACTCTAATTTTATATCATTATATTTTATAATTAAGAGCTTGTGTGACGAAACAATATCAACATAAAAAAAAATTAGACAATTTCAACGATCAATATAAATTTCACAAAGATAACTAAAATATTTATAACTTAATCATTTAGCTTATAAGTTTAGCCTCAATGGATAACCTATATAAATGACAATAACTGGGATTGTTTAAATTTTAACATATTCATTTGACCTTTATTTTGTCGAAATTCAATTCAAAAGATGCATATAAAAATACATAAATAAAATGTATAATTCTTAAAAAAAATTGATGAAGCAAAATAAACAAAATTAATTTGTCAAACCTACAATCCATTTTCAAACATTATTTGTAGATAGGTGGACAAAGACCTTGGGATAGAATTTAGAAATATGACAATTTCATACATTAATTAAAACCTAAAACAAATCCTTCAAATTTTTTTCTCTACTTATTCTTTGATTACATCCTTAACATAATTGGTAGTTTGATGACATGGCATATTAATTCTTTATCTTTGTCGAAACTTTACCTCCCTTACGCCAACTTCTACTATTCATCTTTTTACTAAGTTAAGATAATTACAAAGTCATATTTGTTCTAAACACTATCAACAATTTAACAATAAACTGTTAAAAAATTTACCCTTTTTAAAAATGTAATTATAAGTAGAAAAATCATAACAATACGTGTGCTAGAGAGAGAAAGTACAAATCGTTATTGTTTTTCTAAGTGTTCGTAGTGAATTTGAAACTCATAACCTAAGGGAATATGATGGAATAAAGATGAATAGTTTGGCCAAATTACCAAATATTATTGCTCGTAAAAGGGTGTTGTTAAAATTGAAGATTTAGTACTTAATGCATAGAGAGAGAAGGGTATATGCACATCCACCAAAACAACTATTAGTGTAAGGACACACGTATGATTTTTATATTGGGGTCAACTTTTAAAATTTTAGGAATTGAAAACATATTATCAATTGAAAATACACAAAAATAACTAAAATATATACTAATTTGAAATTTTAAGAGGAGAAACTACTTACCCGTGTTAGTGATATAGAAACTGGAAAAATCAAATTGTTAGACTGATTGAATAATTAAAATAAATAAACAAAAGTCCGATTAACTGTGTTGTAGTATTAACCACCACCTTAAAAAAAATTCGCCTCGATGATGTCTATTGTTGTAAAAGGTTGTATCTCTCATAAATGTCCCGATTAATTCTATAGAAAACCAACAATCAACCTAAAGAAATTAACAACTAAATAGTTGTTATATTACAACAAATTTTATTCCCGAAAAGTACTCCAATCACGACGACGACCATAAATTGAGTCATCGGCCGAATAACGATGGCATACACATGCGAAGAATTATCTAGTCATATTTAACATGAGAGGGGAAATAACCCTTTAGATACTCTTCCAAAATAGTTTTCCTTCTCAATATTAGATAAAAACTCTTATGCTTTTTAAACATTACCAACAACACACTCCTTCCTTCATCCCTACTTAATGTTGATGTATATTTCGACGACATCATTACAATCAACATCGAAATCTATAGTATTTGTATTGTAGTATTCAATAGGGTGACCTTTCTATAACACTATTATACATGCATCATACATTTTATATATATATAATCAACAGTGTTTTTTCTTCATTTGCTTATTGTTGTAGCAAACTTTTTTTGTCATTTGCTTATTGTTGTAGTTAACTTTTTTTTCTTTATGTATATTTTATTTATGTATAAATTTAGCTTTCTTAACGAGATTGTGTTTTTTATATAATTTGATCAGCATTTATATAAAAATAGGATAACTTTTATCGATATTGGAATCCAATATTAGTCTCTTGTAAAAAATTGTTTTTTGTCTTCCTAAATTTATGTTATGTGTATTCTTCTTTTTTTTTATTATATTTCACGTATTAAAGTTCTAAATTTATATATTATAAAAAAAGTTAATTTATAACTCACCAATGATAATCAAGATAAATCTTGAAAAAACTTTAACTCTATCAATTAATTTGATTAAAATTGAAGTTTAAACACACATAACCCCAACATAAATTTTGAACCCAATGATTATCAACCTTTTTGAAATACCTTTTTTTCCAAAATCGGTTTTTCTTTTTATTATTTATTCTCTCATCTTTTGTTCCATTCGATTGATCCCTTGATTCAAATCCTTAAAATTTTCTTCTACAATTAAAAACTTGTCTTGATTTAGAGTAAATTTATCCTTGTTTCAAGAATTCACTTTTCTGAATATTTGGCATGAAATTTTCATTAATAAATCTAATGCAATATCTATTCAAATTATGACTCTAATTTTATATCATTATATTTTATCATTAAGAGCTTGACAATATCAACATAAAAAAGGATTTATCATAATAATTAAAAAAAATAAAATAGTCTAAAAATTAAAAAGGATTTATCATAATACAATACTATATCTATCTATTTATACAGACAAAAATTAAAAAAATAATTCAATATATCTTTTGAAACTCGTCATGCTAACCTAACGAATTCCAAAATTAAAAATTATAACTATTCTCATTTTAAAATATCTAACGAAATCTAGAATGTTTTGTATTTATACAACACTATTATACAGGCACCATACATTTTTCATATATATCTAATCAACATTTTTTTTCTTCTTATTTGCTTATTGTAGACACCCGTTTTTGATCGGGATTAAAAATATATATATATTTATTATATTATTATTATTAATGTTAATAATTTAATAATTTACATATTTTGTAGGCCAGTCCAATTACATAACCATTCAGAATCATTTTCGCCGAACTGCCAAGCCAACATAGAGCCACCACCAAATGCCTCTAGAAGCTGTCATCATCTGGCCATCTCAACAAATGTGAGTGGATCAAAATCAAGGTCAACAAAAGATTAAAAGTTTACCTAAACCTTTGAAATAAAGAAAAAATCCCGAAAATTACGGGATTAGGGATACCTGCTTCAGCACTAATCAAAGGAAAAGGTGGATTCGAAACAATTATAAATAGGGGAACTTTCAACGGGGAAAAGGGGAGCTCATCAACAAGAGGGGAAAAAACACTCATCAAGTGACGGAAATTTCTTAGTTGAAAGAGAGAAATTTGTAAAAGTTTTCCTTATTCTCTTCGACAAAGTAATACCAAGCAGGATACATCTGAAGGTTTTCAATTTACTTTTCTACTGTATTTTATTTTCTGTTTTTTTTATTTAAACTGATTCCAAGGTGAATACGTTTTTGCTTCATTTTTTACAACATTGATAGATAGCATAACATGGTTAAAAGCAGTAACAGAACCATAAACCATTCGAAGTAACCAAACAAGCATTAACAATGATTGTTTTAAAAGAATTCCATATTTGTTATTTCCAAAATCTCTATATTTTGTTTTTTTTTTTAAAGTATATAGATAATAAAACACAAAGGAAGAGGAGAAAGCGCGATGTTTACCTGAGATGTTCGGGTTCCTTCACGGGAACCTATCACGTTTAGGTGAGGTTTGTCGCCGATGAACGACAGTTGCATGCTATTTTAATTGCTGGAATTCAAGGAATGTAAGAGTCGGTTTCCATTAGTCCATTCGAGAGCTTAAGAGAAAAAAAATAAAAAGAATAAAGGGATATTAGAAAACAAAACTAAAAATGAGAGGAGTTTACCTTTAGGGTCGGTTCTTATGTTCGTTAGGTCACCGTAGATGGTGTACACGGAAGAGTGGCGTCGATCTATAGCGAAGACGAAGAACTAGCCACGTATGGAGGGGTTTAGTTGACCCTATACTTTGGTTTAGGAGTTATAATAAAAGGGAATTAAGTTTACTTATAAGTTTTTAGTGATTAGATCGAGATTAGAAGAGAAAATATGTGAGATTTTAGGGCGATCAGAGTAAACCCATTGTTGATAATGGCCAAGCAAGCGTGGAATAATGGGGATTCTCGGCAGTGTGGCGTGAAGGAAAAGTAGAAAGGAGAAGTGCGGCTGTGTAAAATATTATTTGGGTGAATGATAGCTTAGGTTTAGTTTAGGTTACTTATAAAAAAAATATTTGGTAAAATTATAGTTTAGTCATTGGAATCTTAGGGGTGAATTAGTTATAGACTTATATTTATGCATATTTTGATTTAGGCCACTAGTTTTTTTTAATTTACATGTTTAATCTCACATTCATTTAAATTTAGTCATTATTTCAAATATATATATTTTAAATTTATTACTTTGGCATTTTATGTTTTTATTTTTATATTTAAGTCACATTTGTACATTATATGTTAGTATGTATGGTTTATAATTTATAACTTATAATTACATAGTACGTGTAAATATTTTTTTTGTATTAAATGGTATATTGTTTAGTATTTTTTTAATATATTTAAGTAGATAATTATTATTTTTAATTAATTTTGCATGTTAGTATACTGTCATTATCACTAAAAAATTTGATTTTTCACTTTAAAATTAGGGAGTGAAAGAAAAAGAAATGTTCGGCTATTTAAATTGGTTGAGAAAAGGTCGTTAGAACTGACCTAAAGATCTGGTCTCAATATTTTTAAATAATCGAATATACTTTATCTTTTTAATGGCTAGGTAATTTTAATTTAACCTATTTTATTGCTTATTGAATGTTTTAAAATTTGCATTTTTGTTGTTTTAAAGGATCATAATTCAAATTAAATTCGAACTTGTGAAATTTGTTGCAAAGACATTAATTAATCGACTAGGTACCGATTTAGGGCGTTGTGGGGGTACTAATCCTTCCCCACACGTAACCGACTCCCGAACTTGGATTTTGGTAACGTAGACAGTAAATTTGTCGTTTTAATTAAATCAATTTTTATTTAAAATGACAACGTTTTTAGGTGCCCAATCACACCCTAATCAAAGATTGGTGGCGACTCTTCGAACCATGTTTTTTTATTTGTAAAATAATTTCTAAATTTTCGAAATGAGAGGTTTGTTTCATGTTATTTTTTTTAATTAAAAATCAATCAAAAGAAATAAATTAAAAATGACGTGGTTTTCAAATTCCAAATTTCCTTTTAAAAAAAACGGTTACGACAGCTTGGCGACTCCGCTGGGGACTTTTTTTAGAGAGTCAGGCCGATAATCGATTAGTCAATTGTCTTTGCATATGAAATTTATAAATTCATTCTAATTGGTTTTTGATCCTGGTTTGTTTAAATTGTTGTTTGCATTTTAATTTGTAATTTGATTAATGAATAATAGTTGTACTAACGTGTGATTTACATGTTTCAGTTTTCTGACCTTCACTTTAGTATGTTGCTTTTCTTGGATCGAGGCAAAGGATTATGAGTTTCCCCACTGTCGCTATAACCCTTTGATTTTTAGAGCCTTCTAACTGTGCTCTGTCCCGTTAGGTAGAGGTGAACGCTACGCTTACGTGAGAAAATTACTTTTCTCCGCATGGGCTTTAGCAAATAACCTCTAGGGTACATATGCCTTATGTTTACGAGTGAAACATTGCGTTTTCTTGCATGGACATAAAGAAATGTATCCTCTCGAATTGAACTTGACCCGTTTAAGCCTATAATGGGTGAGGGTCGAGGGTCTGGCAAGCCTAAGGGGGAACCAGCAAAGGACAATTTGAGGACCCTGTTAGTGTTACCAAAACTTTGCCCGTCTTATGATGAAACTCTGTCCACAGACACAAAGGGGAAACTCATTCTAACCTTTTCCTCGAATTTATTTTTGCAATATGTATAAGAATTAGAAAAAACATGCGGTTAGGTTTTATATTTTTCGTACAAAGACTGTGATCTAGAAAAATGTGGCTAGGATTTTTTTTGAATGACAAAGCATGTGGGTAAATATCATGTTGGGTAGATTCCATATGGATAAGGGTTAGGATGTATATATTTTCAAGCTTTATTTATTATATTGTTTTTCTTGATTATTTATTATATACTAACGCATTTTTATTTGTGTTCGTGTTTCTGTGTTTTATTACTGTTGCATTACACTATCATTCATAAAGAAAGGTGTTGGTTCACGAAGTGGTCATCAAAGTAGAAGGTGGTCATAAAATGGACAAGAGCTTTCATAACAAGGAAATAAAAAACGCGGAAGTGAGGTCGTGGTCAGAGGAAACTCAGATGAAGAAAGGCGATAGTCTGACTGAAGGCTATATATCGGTACTACCAGAAGTTGCTCCGGTCAGTCTAAAGCAAAACGATCTGCAAGAATTATGTGAAATTTGGGAGAGTTGGAATTCTGATGTGAAGTATGCTTTCTGGCAAAAATATGGTGACATAGCCCTGTTGTTGTACGTGAAAGTAAACGAACCCCTGATTAAAGCTTTGATCCAGTTTTGGAATCGAGCATATAGTTGTTTCACCTTCAACAAGGAAGACATGACTCCCACGTTGGAAGAGTACACTTCCCTATTTCATTTCGAAACGATACTTTGGATAGATTTACTCAAAGGCCACAAGAGTGCAATCCTTCAAAAGCAAACTTGCAAAATTACCGGAATGGGGGAGAAGTGGGGTTGCTGATCGAATCCAAAAGAAAGGAGAGTCTGATTATTTCCCTTGGCGTGCCTGAAAGAACTTATTCAAACATGACGATATTGAGAAGAGATGGAGATGTTTGCTTTGGGAATTTACAGTTTAGTGATTTTCCCGAAAGTTCTTTGTCATGTAGAATCCGTTGTAGTCGATTTATTTGAGCGTTTGGAAAGGAAGGTGAATCATGTTCCTGCGGTTTTGGCAGAGACATTCAGGGCGCTTAATAGTTGCAGAAGAGCAGAGAGTAGTCGCTTCACTGGGTATATCCAGTTGCTTACTGTTTGGATACGTAGCCACTTCTAGAAGATGGATCGAGAGTACAGTCGCCGGTTTTCAATTGCCTATTCACCATTAAAATTCCTCACCAAGGAATGGCCGGAGCATCTCACCAGGAAAGATTGGTTCACTCTTCAGAAATCTACAAGATCATGATATAGTGTGGCGTGTTCCCTGGTTAGCTTTTGCTGATGTATTGTACAAATGCGGAGATTCTGATTGGGTAACCCTATTAGGGTTATGGGGTGGAGTAGGTTATGCTCCATTAATGGTATTACGATAATTTGGGGCACGCCAATTCGTCCCAATTACATCCGATCTAAAGACATCTGAATTTGTGTACTACGGAGATCACTACAAGAAAACTGCTCGAGTGATGTCAGATGCATGGAAGTCAATCTTTAGAACTGATTTAGTAGCAGCCGAGGTCATGCTGACACCAGATTATGTGGCATGGAGAGCGGCAAGAAAGAATGATGCCATTCCCTTGGCGGATCGTGATCAAGTAATTCCTTTGGAAGCACAATTCAGACACGTACCATCTAAGTTGGAGATACTTAAGAGTGAATTCGAAGCAGAGATCGCCAGAAAGGAGGCAGAGTGTGAGGCTCTTAGACAAAAGAATTTTGTGTTGGACATTGATAAGGGGTTTTATAATAAACAATTTGAGTTGATGCGCGAGAGAAAAGAGAAGGTTGAGGCTAATTTTGCTAACTTACAGAATGATTACCGAAGAATTGTTGGGCTCGAAAAAACTTCAAAACAGTGGAGTTTGGAGCTCAAGGCTGAAAGGGATCGTCGAGTTAGGGATGTCAGAGCCGAAAGAGAGCGCCGAGTCAGAGAACTAGAGGCGGAGAAGAAGAGAAAAGATCATGAACTCGAGTTAGAGAAGAAGTCATGGGCTAGTGCACTGAATAACGAAAGGAAAGAAGCTAAAGAGTTAAGACAAAGGCATACTTTGAGCAAGAAACGAGAAGAGGAGCTCACTTTTGAAGTACGAAGGTTGCAAGTTAATATTGAGGAGCTCAAAGTTGAAGATCATAGTAGATTAAGAGAGATTAAGGAAGGAAAACGAAGGATAGAACAGTTAGAAATTGAGAAAAATAATATGTTTCAAGGGTTCGAAATGGAGGTGAACAACATACAAAATGAACTTGAGATTAGAGGACAAAGAATAGGTGAACTCGAAGCTGAAAAGAGACGAACCAATGAAGAATTGAAATTAGAAAGACAACATAAAAATCATGTGCTTAAAGGCAAACATGATGAAGTGTTCATTTGGATGCAAATGTGTAACAAAGAACGAACGAATAGAGGTCCTTAATCAAGAGATGCAAGAGATAGAAGCAAGGCATGAGGAAAAGTTAACTCAGGCTCAAGCAAAGAATGAAGAGTATGGTGTTTACATCGGCAGCTTGAAAATTCCTTGTTCACAGAGAATAGTCAGCGCTGGCCATCAGATTTAAGGGTTAGTCTCGAAGAGATGCTGCTTTGCGAAGAAAGGTTAATGATTTAGAGAATGCCTTGCGAAGCTGTCAAATACAGATCTCTAGTCTTGAGCGTACTGTTGAAAGTACCCGACAGCAGTGGCAGAACTCGAGTGATCGTTTTGAAGACTGGAAAAGAATGTGAATAGCATAATCCTTGAAACCATGAATCAATTAAGCGGTGTTGCAAGACAATTGGGAGAGATGGACATTCAAGCAAGAGTTATCCAGAGTTATACAAGTCCCGCATCAGATGTAGGAAAAAGGGTCAATTGGCTTGTCAATGAGTAATGGAACTGAGCACTAGAGCTAGGCCTTTTCTGTTAAATTTTTCTTGTAATGATAAGGGTTTTGTCCTAAATGAAAGTTGTTCTAAAGATTGATCACGTCTTATGAATCAATGCCTTTCTGCATACATTTGCATTTTGTTTAAGTATTGTTTTCTGTATTTTATTCGCACTTTTCATTTTATTACCACGTAACATTCATTCATTAAAACACCAAAAATAATGTAAAATATGATTTCCAATCATTGTAGTTTTCTGGCATTCACCTCACACCCGTACGGTACTCGGAATACAACAAGAAAATGGAAGCTAGAATGATCCAACTTGAGCAAGAACAAAACAAGCTCAAGAAGAAATGAGAGAGAGATTAACTAAGATGGAAGCAGAGATAACAAACTCGCAAGCCGGTCTACTACAAAGGATGGAAGAAATGTTTAAGAACATGCTACAGGTGGAAGGATTGCGGATGACCAACTAATGTCATCCGAGCAATCCATCACATCCTCCAGGGTTTGGAGCTGGAGCATCACATCCTGCGGGTTACTTCGACCCTCAGTACCCACCAGGGTTTACACCAGAATCCCGTCCTCCTCCTGGTTTCACACCTATACATATATCCGCTCATCCTTCGGTACCTCAAGAACTCGACCTCATGTATATGTTAGCAATGAGAATCAGCACCACATGGATCCACATTCCCAAACATTTATCAGCCTGTTTCAGGTGTAAGGATAGGGGAATTTAATACCGAGCATTTAACCCCGGATCTGAACGAGTTAGCCGAGAAGGAAAAGCCAATGAACAGATAAATCAACAATTGAAGAAATTGGAAGAAAGGGTAAAATCGGTAGAAGTGATTGAACCGTTCTATGGGTCTGATGCTAGAGAGTTAAGTTTGGTCCCAGATCTGATTATCCCTATAAAGTTCAAGGTTCCCGAGTTTGAAAAATACAATGGAACCACTTGTCCTTCATCTCATATAACCATGTTTTGCCGGAGGATGGCTGGCCATGTGAACGATGAAAAACTGTTGATTCACTGTTTTCAAGACAGTTTGACAGGTTCTGCCGCTAAGTGGTATAACCAATTAACTAGGGCTTATATCAAATCATAGAAGGACTTGGCAAAAGCATTCCTAGAACAGTATCGCCATGTTACAGATATAATTCCTGATCGGTGGACTCTTCAAAATATGGAAAAAAGAAGCAATGAAACTTTCCGACAATATGCTCAAAGGTGGCGTGATGTTGCTGCACAGGTCCAACCCCCTTTACTCGAAAAGGAGGCTACTGTAATTTTTGTCAATACTTTGAGAGCTCCGTATTTGGGGCATTTGCTTGGAAATGCCACCAAAATTTTGCTGATTTGATCATCTCTGGTGAGCTCATCGAAAATGCTATAAGAGTGGCAAGATTGAAGTAGTTGAAGGGTCTAGCTCCAAAAAACCTGTATACCGAAAAAAGGAAAATGAAGTTAACAGTGCAAATGTCTACCACAAGAATACTGCAAATAGTGTCACAATAACCCAATCAAGGGCTGAGAGGAATGACATGAACACCACCAGAAATGATTTCAGGGGACCTCGTAAGGAGAAAGAGAATGTGTCCTTCACACCATTACCCGTACCCTATTCAGAGATATACGCCTCGTTATTCAAGGCAGATGTGGTACGCCCTTACCGTTTGACCCCTCTTCAACCACCGTACCCTCATTGGTATGACGCAAATGCGCATTGTGATTACCACGATGGAATTGCTGGCCATTCTATAGAGAATTGTTATGCCTTCAAAAGATAGTGCAGAATCTGATTAACACAGGAGGATTAATTGATTCACCAGATGCATCAACACACCCACTACCGAATCATGGAGGTAAAGGGATAAATACCATCCATGAGGAGAATAGGAGGAAGGCAAAGACAAACATTCATGAAATCAAATCTCCCTTCAGTTGGGTATTCCAACAACTCTATCAGGCTGGCATGATTCGACAAGATCTTAAGCCAAAGACCAATGAGTGTGAACACTATTGTGAATATCACCAAGAAGAAGGGCATGAAATTCAGCTTTGCCCTGAATTCAGGGGGTTACTACAAAGATTGATGGATAATAAGGAGGTAGAGTTCTTTGAGGAAGATAAGGAAAAAAGAGAAAAAGACGTCTTCATGACAGAAATTCTGAGCCCGTTCACAAAACAAACAAGCCAGTAGTCATCACTGTGAAATCATCAGCAATGAATTCTGGTCGTCAACGCCAAAAGTTGTAATCACAGCTCCTTCACCATTTTCGTTTAAAGACACCCGCAAGGTGCCTTGGAATTACACTGCCAATGTTTCATTAATAAGAGAATCTGGTTCGCTAGAGAAAATAAAGGTAGTTGAAGGTGAAGCACCAGTAGGCAACTTGATGACTGGAATAGTGAATGAAGTCGGGCACTTCACAAGAAGTGGGAGGTGTTATTCTCCTGAGATGTCAAAAGAAATGGACAAAGTGAAGGCAAAAGGAAAAACTGTGGTGGTACCGCAAAAGATATTTGATGATGAACTCCCACCAATGATCAATGAGCCGGTAACAGAAACGCAAGCTCAAGAATTCTTGAAGTTTTTAAAACATAGTGAGTATAATGTAGTTGAACAGCTACACAAGCAACAAGCACGGATTTCGATTCTAGATTTGTTAATAAATTCAGAAGTACATCGGAATGCTTTGTTAAAAGTGCTCGATCAAACATTTGTGCCTGAGGATATATCAGTGAACAAGTTGGATCGAATTGTAAGGCACATAGCTGCTGACAACTACATAACTTTCACTGATGATGAAATTCCTGATGGTGGAATGGATCAGTAAAAGCCCTCAATATCACAACTCATTGTCATGGTCATGTTGTCAGGCGTTTTGATTGACAATGGGTCTGCACTTAATGTTATGCCTATGGCCACATTACGGAGGTTACCGGTGGACAACTCGGCCTACCAAAACATTGTTAGAGCTTTTGATGGAACCCAGCGGGATGTGCTTGGAAAGATAGAGATACCACTGTTGATTGGACCAACTGTCTACAATATTGATTTTGTGGTGATGGACATCAATCCCTCATATAATTGTTTGCTTGGGAGGCCATGGATTCATTCTGCAGGGGCAGTCCCTTCGTCCTTGCACCAAAAATTAAAATTCGTGACAAATGACCAGTTGATTAGTATTGGGGCAGAGGAAGAGATTATTGCTTCTGTGACGACTGACGCCCCATATATTGAGACGAATGAGAATGCCCTAGAGTGTTCCTTCAGAGCTTTAGAATTTGTCAACGCTACATTCATGCTGAAGGAAACAAGATTCCTCGCCCCGTTTATCTGATTGTACTAAGATAACTGTGCGAGAGACTCTAGGAAAAGGAGCCAAGACAGGAAAGGGTCTCGGTATATGCTTGCAAGGGAGTTTATATCCCAAATTTTCATGATGAAGAACGATCGCTTCGGCTGGGATTTAAGCCTGATTTTCAGCAAAGAAAGAAAGAAATGAAAAAGAGAGGTGAAGTGAGAAGAGCTAGACTGAAAGGAGAGGATATTCCATGGGAGCGTATGCTTTTCCCTCCCCTAGAAAGCTCTTTCAAGTTTGGGGGAGTTTTTGATATAGAGCAACAGTTAGCCAGAGCAATTGATGAAGAAGCAGATGAAAGACAGAGACTTGTTCAATGAAGCTATGGAGGGTTTGGTCATTAACATGATAACTGGGGATGATAAGCGGGAAGATATTTGGCTGGAATCCGTCCTTGCTTCCCAGGGGAAACACTGAAAAATTGGACTGCAGAGGATCTCCCTGTAGTTTTTAAGATTATTCAGAGTAATACCCAGTACTAATCCTTATACTGTGCCCGCAAGTATTAAGGAATTTTAAGGGCAGCTATGTTAACTCCACTTGCTTTCAATAAAAGACAGTCTTTTGTTTCTTAATGGCTATCATTATTTACATTTCATTTTCATTCTTTATATTCATTTCATAAATTTTGGTCTCCTTTCAAATATATTCGATTCAATTTTTCCATTTGCAGGTGTCACAATATCAATAGCATGAATGTTTCTGAATTTAATACTGAGATAAACTTTGAGCAGCCCATATGTTTGGAAGAAATCAATGAATGTCAGGATGAGGTAGAATGTGATGTTCCTAACGACTATTAAGACTGGTAGAAAAGGAGGACAAACAATCTTACCTCACCAGGAAGAAACTGAGGTTATAAAC
Source organism: Hibiscus syriacus (assembly GCF_006381635.1). NCBI lineage: Eukaryota > Viridiplantae > Streptophyta > Magnoliopsida > Malvales > Malvaceae > Hibiscus > Hibiscus syriacus. The sequence continues at coordinate 1,979,272 of NW_024063443.1, forward strand.
TTGGGAACTGATGATGACAGAAGAAGTTAAAATCGGCAGCACACTTTCTGTTGAGATAAGGCAAGAATTGATAGATCTGCTCCGAGAATTCAAGGATATCTTTGCATGGTCTTATCAAGATATGCTAGGACTGAGTACAGACATAGTGGTGCACAAGCTTCCGATAAAGCCTGAGTAAGCCAGTTCAGCAAAAGCTCAGAAGAATGAAGCCAGAAATGTTATTAAAAATTAAAGAGGAAGATGAAACAGATTGATGTAGGGTTTCTTCAAGCGGCAAAGTATCCGGAATGGGTCGCAAACATAGTCCCTGTGCCAAAGAAAAATGGGGGAAAGTTCGCATGTGTGGATTACAGAGATCTTAATAAAGCAAGCCCAAAAGATAATTTTCCATTGCCTCATATAGATACTTTAGTGGACAACACTGCTGGTCATTCGTGGTTTTCTTTTATGGATGGCTTCTCGGGGTATAACCAAAAAATGAACACTGAAGATATGGAAAAAACCACATTTGTGACTATGTGGGGCATATTTTGCTATAAAGTGATGCCATTGGTTTGAAAAATGCTGGGGCAACTTACCAAAGAGCTATGGTGACTCTTTTCCATGACATGATGCACAAAGAGATTGAAGTGTATGTGGATGACATGATGCCAAGTCCAGGACTGAAGGAGAACACATTCAAAACTTGAGGAAGCTTTTCCAAAGACTGAGAAAATATCAATTGAAACTCAATCCAACTAATGCCCTTCGGGTAACATCAGGGAAGCTTCTGGGTTTCGTGGTTAGTCAAAGAGGAATTGAGATCGATCCAGATAAAGTAAAGGCCATTCAAGATCTTCCACCACCTCGTAGAAAGAAATTCGAGGTTTCCTAGGAAGGTTAAATTATATATCTCGATTCATTTCACATTAACTGAAAAATGTGATCCAGTTTTTCAAATTACTTCGAAAGAACAACCCCGAAGTTTTGGAATGACGAGTGCCAAGAGGCTTTGGAGAAAATCAAGAGATATTTGTCTAATACTCCAGTTCTGGTGTCACCAGTTCCTGGTAGACCATTGACCTTTATCTAACGGTCTTTGAGAATTCGATGGGATGTGTGTTGGGGCAGCATGACGAATCTGGAAAGAAAGAGAGCCATCTATTATCTAAGCAAAAAGTTCACCGATTGTGAGATCCGATACTCGCCAATTCAAAAGCTATGTTGTGCTTTATGGGCTACTCGAAGGCTCAGGCAATACATGTTATACCACACTACTTGGTTGATATCTAAGCTTGACCCTTTGAAATATTTAATGGAATCACCGGCTTTAACTGGTAGATGGCTAGATGGCAGATGTTGTTATCAGAATTTGACATTGTATATGTGAATCAAAAAGCAATCAAGGGAGTGCCATAGCAGATTTCCTTGCAAGTCGTGCTTCAGATGATTATGAGTCCTTGAACTTTAATTTTCCAGACGAGGATTTGATGTGCATTACAACCAAGGAGGAAACAATTTCAGATGATAAATCCTGGAGGTTGTATTTTGATGGGGCATCTAATGCTTTAGGACAAGGAATTGGAGCGATACTAATTTCCCTGGAAAATGTCTATTATCCTTTTACAAGCAGATTGGAGTTCTTTTGCACCAACAATATGGCAGAGTATGAAGCTTGTGCTATGGGATTAAGAGCAGCTATAGAAAGAAAAATCAAGTGCTCCAAGTATGGAGACTCCTCATTAGTGGTGTATCAATTGCGAGGAGAATGGGAGACAAGGATCCAAAGTTAGTGGAATATCGAAGATTGATCCTTGAATTGGTAAAGAATTTGAAGATTCAATTTCAATTATCTCCCTCGAGAAGATAATCAATGGCAGATGCTTTGGCCACACTGGCTGCAATGTTCCAAGCAAATAGAAGAGTTGATATATGCCAATTAAAATGCAAATATATAAAACCCCGGCACACTGTTATGATATCGAAGAAGAGGTAGATGATCGTCCATGGTATTATGACATTTTGCAATACATCAAGCATCAAATTTACCCACTACATGCATCTGAGATCGATAAAAAGACAATAAGGAAGATGACTGCTGAATATGTATTAGATGGGGAAGTTTTGTACAGAAAGGGTAGTGATCAAGTTTTGATGAGATGTGTAGATGCCCGAGAAGCGAGAAGTATACTTGAAGAAGTGCATGAAGGGATATGTGGACACATGCAAGTGGCTTTCTATGGCCAGGAAGATCATGAGATATGGATATTATTGGGCCACTATGCATTCAGACTGTGTTGATTATGTAAGAAAATGTCAAAAATGTCAAATTTATGGTGATAAGATCCATGCATCTCCCGTCACCTTTGCACGTGATGACTGCACCATGGCGTTTCTATGGGGCATGGATGTCTTTGGGGCAATTACACCAAAGGCTTCGAATGGACATCGCTTCATATTTGTGGCAATTGATTATTTTACTAAGTGGGTTGAGGCTGCCTCATATGCAAATATCACAAGATCTACAGTTTTGCAAATTCATAAAGAGAGAGATAATCTGCCGGTATGGGTTGCCAGAAAGAATCATCACAGATAATGCCACCAATTTGAACAATAAAATGATGGTTAGAACTTTGTACTCAGTTCAAGATAAAGCATTCTAATTCAGTGACCTATCGTCCAAAGATGAATGGGGCAGTGGAAGCAGCAAATAAAATATTAAAGGATCATCACAAAGACCACTGAGACTTACAGAGATTGGCACGACAAATTACCTTTTGCTTTATATGCATATCGTACTACAGTGCGAACTTCGACAGGGGCAACGCCTTTCCTTTAGTTTACGGGATGGAGGCAGTCTTGCCAGTGGAAATAGAAATCCCATCACTTCGAATTCTGAAAGAGGTGAAGTTGGATGAAGCTGAATGGGTTCAGGCTCGGTTTGACCAATTGAATCTCATTGAAGAAAAGAGATTAAAAGCTATTTGCCACGGTCAGATGTATCAGAAACGGATGATGAGAGCTCATGATAAGAAGGTTCATCCTAGAGAATTTCGAGAGGGTGATCTAGTGCTAAAAAGATTCTGCCAATTCATAAAGATTTCCGAGGAAAATGGATGCCTAATTGGGAAGGTCCATATGTTCAATAAGGCCTTCTCTGGGGGAGCATTGATTTTAGCAGATGGATGGGAAAAAACTGAGAAATCCGGTAAACTCAGACTCTGTTAAGAAGTACTATGCTTGAAGAAAAAAATGAAAAAAAAGAAGAAAAAAAAAAGAAAAAAGAAGGGGGGTTCGAGATGAAAATCCACAAAGGACATCTTGAAACCAAATGAAGACTTTGAGTTGAAAATCTGAAATGGCGGCTCAAAGGCATTTTGAGATTAGGCATCAGGCAGCTAAATCTTCTCGAAGTCTGATATTTTGAGAGAAGCTTCACATTACAGAACTTTTGGCAAACCTTGAAATCCTTCAGACAGAAGCTCAACTCATAGTTATATCAAATGGATTGATTCAGGAACACTCATGCTAATGTTCTATAGGGACATTTGACTTGTGGTTATAAATTTCCACTATTTATGTGATTGTCATAACTTTGTAAATTCATTTCCTTGTCAGTGAATTTAAAGTTTTTATTTCAAGTCTCAATTTTATTCATTCTTCTTATAAGTAGATTGACATGGCATTAAAAAAATAAAAGACTTCTTGGTATTACTCTGAATAATACTTCCATATCAGAAATTTAACCCTAATACTCGAAGAAGTAGGGTAAGACATGACCAAAGAAAATGCATGTGAGCTGAGAAAAACACATTGAAAACACTGATATTTTGACGTTGACAAAGATGAACAGATCAAAGGAAGTAGAAAAATTTGTATGGGAACAAGAGAAATAGCCCAAGCAAAGTGTGGGGTGCAAATGAAAGGTTGAATGACGTGTTTGAAATGAAGATTTACAAGACCACAAAGCTCATAATATTAAATGATATCATGCATACATTAATAGGCATCTATAAATAGGAGCATGCTCATTCATTCATATTCATTGAAATGCTTTGAATGTTTTGACAGAAATTCAGAGAGAGTCAATAACAATTATGATCCACCGCAGAAGGAGGTGGATCAACATTTCCAGTGAAGAGTTCATAATGAGAAGAACTCGTCCTAAAGGAGAAAGTTCATAATAAGAAGAACTTGTTCAACCTTGGTTTGGTTCCATCACAAAAAGAGTGGATCAGCATTTCAATGGAGAGTTCATAATGAGAAGAAGCATCCGACAGAGAGAAGAAGTTCATAATGAGAAGAGCTTGTTCGACCTATCACTCGATTCATGACATTTCGAATCAGTGACACCTCGCTTGAGGAATTGACATTTCCAATGGAGAGTTCATAATGAGAAGAACTCATCCGAAAAAGGGAGAAGAAGTTCATATGAGAAGAGCTTGTCGACCTATCACTCGATTCATGCATTTCGAATCAGTGACACCTCGCTTGAGGATGACATTTCAATGGAGAGTTCATAATGAGAAGAACTCATCCAAAAGGAGAAGAAGTTCATAATGAAGCTTGTTCGATATCACTCGGCATTCGAAGGGACGCCTCGCTTGAGGGATCATTGAAGAGTCATAATGAGAAAAACGAGAGAAGAAGTTCATAATGCGAAGACTTCAATCTAACAACGAAGGAAAACTGGTTGTCTTTTTCATCTTTTCCCTATTCTTGTTAACACAAGAATGCAAAGAGGGGCAGCTAGACACCCGTTTTTGATCGGGATTAAAAATATATATATTTATTATATTATTATTATAATGTAATAATTTAATATTTACATATTTTGTAGGCCAGTCCAATACATAACCATTCAGATCATTTTCGCCGAACTGCAAGCCAACATAGAGCCACCACCAAATGCCTCTAGAAGCTGTCATCATCTGGCCATCTCAACAAATGTGAGTGGATCAAAATCAAGGTCAACAAAAGATTAAAAGTTTACCTAAACCTTTGAAATAAAGAAAAAATCCCGAAAATTACGGGATTAGGGATACCTGCTTCAGCACTAATCAAAGGAAAAGGTGGATTCGAAACAATTATAAATAGGGAACTTTCAACGGGGAAAAGGGGGAGCTCATCAACAAGAGGGGAAAAAACACTCATCAAGTGACGGAAATTTCTTAGTGAAAGAGAGAAATTTGTAAAAGTTTTCCTTATTCTCTTCGACAGAAGTAATACCAAGCAGGATACATCTGAAGGTTTTCAATTTACTTTTCTACTGTATTTTATTTTCTGTTTTTTTTTTAACTGATTCCAAGGTGAATACGTTTTGCTTCATTTTTTACAACATTGATAGATAAGCATAAACACTGGTTAAAAGCATAACAGAGACCATAAACCATTCGAATAACCAAACAAGCATTAACAATGATATTGTTTTAAAAGAAATTCCTATTGTTATTTCCAAAATCTCCTATATTTTGTTTTTTTTAAAAGTATATAGATAATAAAAACACAAAGGAAGAGGAAAAGCGCGATGTTTACCTGAGATGTTCGGGTTCCTTCACGGGAACCTATCACGTTTAGGTGAGGTTATTGTCGTCGATGAACGACAGTTGCATGCTATTTTAATTGCTGGAATTCAAGGAATGTAAGAGTCGTTTCCATTAGTCACCATTCGAGAGCTTAAGAGAAAAAATAAAAAGAATAAGGGATATTAGAAAACAAAACTAAAATGAGAGGAGTTTACCTTTAGGGTCGGTTCTTATGTTCGTTAGGTCACCATAGATGTTGTACCGGAAGAGTGGCTCGATCTATAGCGAAGAACTGCCAGCGTATGAAGGGGTTTAGTTGACCCTATACATTGGTTTAGGAGTTGTAATAAAGGGGAATTAAGTTTACTTATAAGTTTTTAGTGATTAGATCGAGATTAGAAGATAAAATATGTGAGATTTTAGGGCGATCAGAGTAAAACCCATTGTTGATAATGGCCAAGCAAGCGTGGAATAATGGGGATTCTCGGCAGTGTGGCGTGAAGGAGAAAGTAGAAAGGAGAAGTGCGGCTGTGTAAAATATTATTTGGGTGAATGATAGCTTAGGTTTAGTTTAGGTTACTTATAAAAATATTTGGTAAAATTATAGTTAGTCATTGGAATCTTAGGGGTGAATTAGTTATAGACTTATATTTATGCATATTTTGATTTAGGCCACTAGTTTTTTTTAATTTACATGTTTATCTCACATTCATTTAAATTTAGTCATTATTTCAAATATATATATTTTAAATTTATTACTTTGGCATTTTATGCATATTTTGATTTAGGCCATAGTTTTTTTAATTTACATGTTTAATCTCACATTCATTAAATTTAGTCATTATTTCAAATATATATTTTTTAAATTTATTACTTTGGCATTTTGTTTTTATTTTTATAATTTAAGTCACATTTGTACATTATGTTAGTATGTATGGTTTAAATTATAACTTATATTACATAGTATATATTTTAAATTTATTACTTTGGCATTTTATGTTTTTATTTTAATTTAAGTCACATTTGTACATTATTTGTTAGTATGTATGGTTTATAATTTATAACTTATATTACATAGTACGTGTAAATATTTTTTTTTGTATTAAGATGGTATATTGTTTAGTATTTTTTAATATATTTATAAGTAGATAATTATTATTTTTAATTAATATTTGCATGTTAGCCTTATGTATATGACTCAATCAAATTACATAATCGAATTAAGGGTAATACCCTTTTAATTTAAAATTGTCGAAATGGCTTTTCTTAACTTACAGGAAAGTTGTTCTTGACGATTTTAAATTATAAGTGTATACTGTCATTATCACTAAAAAATTTGATTTTTCACTTTAAAATTAGGGAGTGAAAGAAAAAGAAATGTTCGGCTATTTAAATTGGTTGAGAAAAGGTCGTTAGAACTGACCTAAAGATCTGGTCTCAATATTTTTAAATAATCGAATATACTTTATCTTTTTAATGGCTAGGTAATTTTAATTTAACCTATTTTATTGCTTATTGAATGTTTTAAAATTTGCATTTTTGTTGTTTTAAAGGATCATAAATCAAATTAAATTCGAACTTGTGAAATTTGTTGCAAAGACATTAATTAATCGACTAGGTACCGATTTAGGGCGTTGTGGGGGTGCTAATCCTTCCCCACACGTAACCGACTCCCGAACTTGGATTTTGGTAACGGACAGTAAATTTGTCGTTTTAATTAAATCAATTTTTATTTAAAATGACAACGTTTTTAGGTGCCCAATCACACCCTAATCAAAGATTGGTGGCGACTCTTCGAACCATGTTTTTTTATTTGTAAAATAATTTCTAAATTTTCGAAATGAGAGGTTTGTTTCATGTTATTTTTTTTAATTAAAAATCAATCAAAAGAAATAAATTAAAAATGACGTGGTTTTCAAATTCCAAATTTCCTTTTAAAAAAAACGATTACGACACTTATTGTTGTAGCTAACTTTTTTGTCTTTATGTTTTCTGTCATGTGCTTATTGTTCTAACAATCATCTTTTTTGTTTTTATGTAAACTTATTTTATTTATACATTTAGCTTTCTTAACGAGATTGTACTTTATATTAATTTAAAAAAAAATTATTTGGACAGCAATCATATAAAATAATAGGAGAAAAATTTATCAATATTGAAATCCAAGATTTCTCTCTTTAATAATATCGTTTTCCCAATTTTTAGGGTAAACAACAGGATTAGTATCGAACTATCACTTTTATTTTGTTTTGGTCACTCAATTATTTTTCTAAAAGCATACATAACAATTAGTTCTGGTTTCATTTTGGCATAAGTCGTTATAAAAATAATGATGATGTTAACATGTCACCATAAGATAATGTCACATCATTATTGAAAAAGTAAAAAATATCACATCGGTAGTTCTGTTAGTTTTTAACAATGAGTAACTAAAATAAAATCAAAACGTAATATTATATATAATTTTAAAAACAAAAAATTAGATGATCAAAACAGAATAAAACTAATCATGTAATGACTCTCGCTTCCTCCAGACCGGCTCATTGTTGTAACAAACTTCTTTGTTGTCTTCCAATGAATTTATTTTATTTATTAATTTAGCTTCTTACTACATGCTCTCGCTATTAGTTGATCTTTTTATTTATATTTGATGTATTAAAGTTTTTAAATTTATATATATTAATAAATTAAATATAACTCATCAATAAAATAATTATTACTTATTTTTATTATTATTAATTTTAAAATTATTTGTTATTATCTTTCAAAATTTGAATTTAAGCACCGTGTCGATGGTCCTAACGTTCATTTTCAAATGATACGTCTTTTAACGAATGAGGAGGGCTTCGTCAAGGTGACGCGCTATCCCCGTTCCTGTTTTATTATCGTAACAGAAGGTGTACATCTCTTAATTAATCAGGTAGAAAAATTCGATGACATTAAAGGCATTAGTAATATCATTCCTCATCAGACTTTCTCCCACTTGCAGTTCACAGATGATATAGTCATCTTCAATAAGCCTAAGGTGGAATACATTTTGAATGTAAAACACATATTGAAGTGCTTTGAGATATGCTCAGGGCTAAGTATTAACTTCAGCAAATCTGTCCAAAAGCTCAACAGGAATTCTGTAACTGCTATTCATATGTACGTATCCGGTGTCCCGTGTTCGTGCCTTCGGGATATAGGTACAAGAATATGATCTTCTAAGGACACTCCAACTACATGAAAAAATTCATCAGAACACCCATACTCCACACTCACATCCAAGCACGAACAACCTAGAACAAGACCACTGCAAGAATGCAATCCATTTACCTCTAAAACAAATGAAAACAATCTCTATAAGAACACACAGAAGCTCATGTGGATTACTATAGATATACGCAAGTCTTGTGCAGAAAAGGAGAACAATTTCCAAAATATTCCACAAAGGAACACACCAAACCATTGCACTGTTTCATTGGATCTAAAGTACAGACAATAACACATGATCATAAAAATAGTTCATGTATTCGACTTCAAATTACATTCAACTATTGGGGATGTTTGAGCTCTCTGAAATTCAAGTACGAAAAGCACTCCGTGTCCGGCATATATATGCACCCGCAAATCATGATGTGCAAACACAAAAAGCAAACAGAAACCTAAATAAGTCCACATTATTTGAGAACATCACAATACAATATGGTTGAAATAAAGTGCATATCAAGAGACCGAATCCCATTAAATTTTACCTCTTTCGTTGTAGCTCCCATCCATCTTAGTGTTCAATATCAATTTGATGCACCTTCGGCTAGCCGACGTATTATACGTACCTCTTGCTCTGTCTTCCATTTATCGGAACCATGCTCTCAACATATGCAATAATCTGCATTGTTTCCCGATACGCATGGATACCGAGATTTTTAATCTCTCGTGTGGAGGGGTCAAACAACACCAGTTCATGATCAGAGCTCTCAAGAAACAATTCGCCATTTTTCCAAACCCCAAAGGCCTCTGGACTCCAGGAACGGATTCAACACTGAATTTTTAGTCCATGATCCATTCATAACCCATAAATCAAAAGACTTATCAGTTCCTTCCTTGGGTAAAAATAGCACCAAGCAGTCCATTGAAGTTTAAAATTTGGAAATAGTATTCTGCTAAAGTGCCACCAAATTCAGGCAGTGGTAAAGTTGAAAACTTTTCATTAACCATGTCAAAGGAAAGAATAAGATGATAAAATCCCCAACTGCCTGCCAATATAAAACCCATTGACATAATTATTAAACAAAGGAGAACCATAAGCATGAACCCCGGGAACTGAAATTTCCTTCCATGAATTACTTTTAAGGGAATATAACTCAACTTGGTTGATCCAATCTGCCATCAACCCTTCATCTAGATTCTCTTCAAAGTAATTAGTAACAAATCTTACAACTTTGTAGTCATCAGTTTGTGAATCATACCCAAAACCGAGGCAGCCAAACTAGTGGAATCTACTGCAGGAGGGCGTTGGACTCTGGATTTGGGAAGGATTTTGAACTCTCTGGTAGATGGGTTCCAAAGGGCAGCCTACCAGCATCATGTAAGCACAAGATCCCATTACAAGGACCATCAACTACAGGTGCATACCAACAATTCTCGAAAAAGGGTAAGTGAATATTGTGTTTCACTCTAAAGTTTTGGCCTTTCTCGGTCGAAAGTTGAGAGAAATAATGGATGTCATCATGGGGTTACCGTGGCAACGTTTGAGGAGGAGATTGAGGTTGTTGTTTTTTGAGGTTGTTCTGCTGATGTTTGGCGATGAAATGGGGGGTTTGAAAAGATGAAGACCAAGGCTTACAAACGCACCCGAAACGTACCAAGGATTGACGGGAAGCTTTGAGAGGATCTCCAACACCAACATCTCTGGTAACTCGGCTCTACTTTTGCCCAACGCTTGCATCTTCTTCCTCTCTCTTTTTTACTTCGTCGTTTCCTCCGCGTTCTTATTCAAGATTTTATCTTGGGGAAGATAAATGAGGACTTAAATGAAAGAAAACAAGGAAGACGACAAAAAACAATAACAAGTAAACATCACACGTTTTTGTTTATTTGTTAACAAGAAAAGGATGATGGGAGCTTGTTAAATACGTGGAAGGTTAATAAATGTATAATTATTATGATGATAAAATGTGTATAATCCCAAGCTACCTTTTTTAACAGCATCATGACGTTATCGACTGAAGTAAATCTTTCACCTGAGTTGGAGATTATAATGAGAGTTTCACGTAACGATGATTAAAAATATTTAAATATATATTATTTTATAATCACGTTGATTAATTTAATTAAAAATATTATAATTAAAAGAATTATAACTCGTCAAACATAGCCTAGACGAATTTTCACTTCCGTTAATAATTTTTTATCACAACGAAGAGAGCGTTACCTTGATGATTCAAGGTAGATTCAAAAGACCATTAATGGTCTTAAGATTATCAGATTCTAATTATATTCGTCTACATCCAAACCTCTATGCACGTCGTAGAGCATCACATATCGGCCGCAACTCTGCATTCAATTCTAAATATTAAACTATACTTCGAGAAGAGCCTAAGAGCCGGTTACTTTGATCCAAGTAAAAAACACATCCTACGACATGATGGTCATCTGCAATATCAACCGTAACATCGGTATTGTTCGTGTATCATGTTCAAGGACGGAACTACTAACGGATTGGGGGGGGGGCATTTTTTTTTTTACATTTAATTTTATATAAAATTTAAATATTTTAGTCCCTGACCATATTGTGATTGTCGCATATTCATTCGAAGCCAATCCTCCATTGACAACAACTTAAACTCTCAGAAAACGTTCTACTGAACCAAGATACTCCAATAGTCCCGAACTTTTGAACAATCACGTAAAACATGCATCAAGAGAATCAAACAAATTATCTAAAGAATCAAACAAAGCATGCATTTGTATAATCTATGCTTTATATGGTCTCCTCTTACCAACTTTTTTGGGCTAAATACTATTTTTTTCGTTAAATTATTCTCGAAACTTTTAATTAGGATGTACGTTTCTCAACCCATCGTTAAAACAAATCACGTGACATAATATATTAAATTCAAAAAATAATTTTTTTTTAAAAAAAAATCTCTAATTTTTTTTTAAAGTAATATTAGATTTTTTAAAATTGAGGAATATTATGTTTTTTATAATATTTTTTGAAGTTTTATAAATCTAATATGTATAAAATATCATGTTCTACCAACAAGGTTAATTCAAGTGATAAGTAAGTTAATATCATTTAAATAGATTTTCGAGTTCAAATTCTTGTGTGCGTAGAAAATCCTTATTAGAAGACTCGCTCATCAAAGTCATGACAAAACCTAAGAACCAGGAGGAGAATAAAAATATATCATGCACTACGAGTCGTAACACAATCTTTTGTAACAAAGAGAGTATATCGGAGCAATTTACATCATGGTTGAAACATTTAGGGGTTAAATTGAATAAAAAATAATACCAAATGATAATAAAATACAACTCTAAGGACCAAAATATCATTTAACATTTCTTTAAAAATATGCACTTGTTTAATGGATAAAATATACAAAAAATCACTAAACTATGCTGAAATAATTTTTTTGACCTATGAACTTTCAAAAATTATAAAATAATAATCAAGTTTTAATTCAATTTCAAAATGATCACTACACCGTTAGCTGCCATCGCGGGGATGACATCGAATTCTGAACTAAAGGAAAATATTTCATTTGGTCTCTTAATTGTAGTAACTAAAATTTTATTTTGATATTTTTTAAATATTTATGAGCAATAATGCCAACAAATTTTGTAAAAAATATAAAAAAAATTTGTACTATACCTGGATGGATGCCGAGCATCGTAAAGAATATGACCATTTGCATTGCTCCAGTTCTTATCTGCATCTGCAGGATCATAAGATTCTATTTTATTCAAACTCAAAATGCATGAAAACATGGTGATCAAATCGAACAAAAATAAATCAAACAAAATAATTAACTTTATATTACTGTAAATGCATCATTCTGGTAATTGAATATTATTGTACAAAAAATGAAAGGTATAACTACAGGTTGCCAACACTTGGCCTCAATTGTTAAATTGCAAAATTTTATACAAACTCTGTGTTTTGCCACACAAAGGCACAAGGACTTGTCATGTACAACTCTTTTGCAGAAAGAAGGAACAATCTCCAGAAACATTCCACAAAGGAAACAAATCGAAATCGCTTGAAGAATCATGCATATCTAACCCATTTCCTCTGTTAATACCCTTGATCACGATTCGGTTCCGTTAAGAGCTGCATAATACGACTACAAGCCAAACCATCAGCAATCATAGTTGAAGTTAGAAACCAACTTGCATTTATATAGCCCAATGCCTACAAGTAAGCAATTGGTTGAAGAAAGAGGTAGGAAAAACACAGACAAGCAGTGGTTGCCGATGGTTTGAGTTTCGTTTTTACAGGACAAGACATGATCATAATAACAAACGATGATAATAATAGCTCCCATGTTCAACTTCAAATTACATTCAAACCTCGAAAATTCATTAAAACAACCAAAAACAAACAGGATTCTACCGCCTTTCTCCGTATTTACAAAACAAGCAGAAGACATATATGGAGAGCCAACAATAATAGCATTATTGGAAAACCTCATAAGACAATATAGTAGACATAAACTGCACACAAAGAGAGGAAATCCCATTGAATCTTACCCCTTTTTGTTGTAGTTCCACATGGATGTTTGGGTTCAGTATCAAGTTGATGCGTCTTCAGCTGGCCGACGTATTATATGTTCCTCGTGTTCTGCTCTTCCATTGACTGAAACCAAGTTCTCGGCATAAACAATGATGTAAATGGCCAAATTTGCATGGATGCCAAGATGTTTAAGCTCTCGTTTCGAGGGGTCAAACAACACTAGTTCATGATCTGGGGTCTCAAGGAACAATTCAACCATTTTTCCAAAACCTCAATGGTCTCTTGATTCCAGAAACAGATTCAATAGTGAATTGTTTAGTCCATGATCCATTCATGACCCATAAATCAAAGACTTATCGGTTCCTAGCAACGGATAAACAATAATACCAAGCAATCCCTTAAACCCCAGAACTTCAACAAAAAACCTAACAAATTCAGGCAACGGTAAAGTCGAAAACTTTTCATTAACCATGTCAAATGAAAGAAAAAGTCATCAAAATTCCCACTTGCCTGCCAATAATAACATCCATTTATATAATATTGAACTCAGGAGGACCATCATAAGGATAAACGTCAGGAGCTGGAATTTCCTTCCATGAACCAATTTTAAGGGAATATAACTCAACCTGGTGATTCCTATCAGGAATTCTGCTCACATCTTCCTTGTGTTCAAAATAATTAGTAACAAATCTTACAACTTTATAGTCATCGATTTGGGAATCAAACCCAAAACCAAGGCAATCAAAACTAGTGAAATCTGCTAAAGGAGGCCGAGAGACAGAGATCGAGGAAGAATTTTGAACTCCCTAGTTGATGGATTCCAAAGGGAAACCTTATCATCCTCTTTTAAACACCAATCCATTACAAGGACCAGAAACTGCAGGACCAGAGCGGCAATGCTCGAAAACGGGTAAGTGAATGTTGTGTTTGACTGTATAGTTTTGGCCTTTCTCGATGAAAGTTGGGAGAAATAATGGGAGACTTGGGTCTGGAACTGAACGTTTGAGGAGGAGATTAAGGTTGTTTCTTCTGAGGTTGTTTTGGTGATGTTTCGAAATGAAATGAGGGGTTCGAAAATATGAAGACGCGGCTTGCAGACGCACCTGAAACGTGTCAAGGATTAACAGGAAGATTTGAGAGAATGTCCAAAACCACCATTTCTGGTACCTCGATTCTAGTTCTGCTACGTCCTTGCGTCCTCTTTATCTGTGTTTTATCGATGATTGGATTTGGAGAACTAAATCCAATGAAAGAGATTTACGATTTTTTTTTTTTGTCTGACGAGAAAAGTGCAACGGCAATGTGCAAAGATTAGCAATCAAATGTTCTTGGACTGCACTGCCGGGCCTGGCCGAGCCCTCTGCTTCTTCTCTAACCCATGAGCTTATCCTAAACACAACTTACCTTTTATTTAATTTAGGGTAAATTACACAAATGATCGACTATAAGATGATACTTTGTTAAGTCTACAATTATTAAAAATTACAATTTTTTCCTAAACTTCTAGGGCATTGCTTGTTGAGTTCCTCTGCTATTAAAAGTTACAAAATTGCCATTCGATTATTCATTTATTCTAAACTTGTCATTTTCTGTTGAAAAATTAACATTCGTCTGAACAAGACGTTAACAAGCTGAATTGGATACAATAGTATTTTGAGATTCTCCGATAAGATTTTATCATATCTCAGTCAATATATTAGCGTCTAGCTCATACTATAGTAATTTTTTTAATGAAAAAATGCGAGTTCAAACATATGAATAGTCGAGTGATCATTTTGTAACTTTTAATAGTCGGTAGACTTAACAAAATAATGCATTATAGTTAAAGGATCGTTTTGTAACTTTTAATAGTTGAAGAACTCGACAAAATAATACCCTATAGTCTTAGGGTTATTTGTTTACTTTACCCTTTAATTTAAGGTAAAATATGAGAACCAATTGAATTGTCTCAATGGTAAAGGTGAGTTTAGTTATTCATAGAGATTTCAATTCGAGCAATTGCATATACATAACTTATGCACATCATTAAAAAATTATTTAAAAATGTATTATTTTATAATCATTTTAATACTTTAATATTATATCAAATTAATCTTTAATTTACTCTTCCTCCGACGGCCTAGTTTCTCTTCTCTCTAATAAAATATAGTTTTTTTCCTTTTCGTTTAGTTTTCTCGACTTTGTTAACCGTAATCTTCTAAATTCATGTTTTATGATTTAGATAATTCAACTACCATCAATTTAGAAATATTACACTTCCTCAATCAAATATAATTAATAAAAATATTGTATTTAAAGTATCATATGTTTTTATCTAAGCTCTAAAAATTATGTATTTAAGTAATACTTTATATACTTAAATGAGAAAAATAAATACTTTACGCAGAGGCAGAACTAGAAATTTTAAATTCAAAAAAATTGAATTTAACTTCAGTCAACTCGTAATTTTATAAATTCAACTCGAGTCGAAAAGACTTCAAATTTGAGTCGAGTTATAAAATAAAACTCGAGTAACTTGAATAAATCAAAAAATTTAATAATTAGTGAATTATTTTTCAATTTTAAGTTGAGTCCCTCAATCTTACGTGACATATGAGTATTGTATATGAAAAAAATATGAAAATATTTATATCTATATTGTGTATTGTTATAGAAAACGTTTAAATTAAAATTAAATAGTAATATAACATTATATATATATATATGTAATTAAATTTAAACAAACTCGAACAATTTAATTAAAAAATCATATAAAGATTAAGTTATAAAATAATATTTATCAACTTGACAAACTCGAAACTTTTTTACATAACTTGACTTGAAAGCATTCAATACTCACCTCTAATCATAGTTTTAAATTTAAGTTGTTGGAAAATTAAGTTTTAAATTTTTATTATATAATTTTTTTCAAAGGTTATAGTCAATTAATTTTTAAAAAGTGTTAAAATCTATTTAAAAGTCGTGTCATTTATTCTCTGGAATTTTTAGAACAGTGACTTTAAGTACTTGTTTTAATAAAAAAAATTATTTTAAATATATATTTTACCTATAAAGATTACTTTAAATATTTTATTTTGATTTTAAAAATATTTAAATGAAAAAATGATACTGTATTTTATGTAATTGTTTGTAATACAAACCTATGTATGAGAGAGGGAGAGATTGAAACCGTGTGGGTCCCATACTTAACCCTACCATCTTTAAGACTAAATCCTCGTAGACTTTTTTTTTGCGCACGGTCTAAGTGACACCAACCACTCCCCACTTTTCTGGTAATGGTTTTGAACGCCACGCTCTTAGTTTCGCTTGCCACGTGTGTATAGTCGGTCCACACAGCACAAGGATAGGTGAGAGTAGAGCGAGTTGGAGGGGAAAGAGAGAAGCATCGGAAGAAGGTGGTTTTGGACAAAGGACGTGGGCCCACTTTCCAGAAAAACCGCCAACCTGGGTATTGAATTGAAGCTGCTCTGACAAGATATCCAAACCCTCCAATTACAAGCACAACACGTAAAATGCAATCTCAATTGAGATTAAATATATATATATATATATATATATATATATATATATAAAATTCTATTTAAAGATAACTATTAATTATTTAATATTAAACGTTCATACTTTTATGATATTTTTTGTGCTCGAATCAGAGATTTTACTGAGTAATAATGATTGTTTTATTAACGAGATCATTTGGTTCGTTCACGAAATATTATATCTTAATTAAGAGTTTAAATTATAATATTATGAATGAAGTAAATAAATTTGAGAAAGTTAGCACATAACATATCTTTATAAAATCTAATCTAAAATAATCGATTAAACAAAAAGATAGAATGTCATTTTCTTAAAATAAAACAAAACAAATTTAATATTAAAATTATTTAATTATTCGTCATAATTTCATGAATGGTGTAATAAAGGGTATATTATCAATGCATCAAATATAAATTTATAAAAAAATATATATTTTAAAGTCAATCTTCACGAGTAGGATGGTTATTTGATGGAAGGAGAAACATTTGACGGTGAGTTTATCAAATAAATTTATCATTCAAAGCTTTTTTTAAATAGTTCTAATCGAATTTAAAAAATTTAAGTCAAATTAAATATATAAATTTAATTTTTTATTTAAATTTCAAATTTAATTATTTATAATTGTCGCAACCGTCTTTCGGTTAGGGCCCGGAATTGGGCTTCGACTTGAAAATTGTGGATTGGGAGTCGCCACCGACCACTTTAAAACGAATTTAGGTGGATCGGACACCATCTTATCTGATCTGCGTTGTACCAGAAACGTGTCGGGTTCGGGAGTCGGTTACGGTCAAGGAAGGATTAGCACCCTTGAACCGCCCTTTCGGTACCAATTAATTTGTCGGTTGTCTTTAATTGCGAAAATTAGAATTTAAATTAAAATTAAATTCATTCGATCCGAATTACTTACCATTTGATCGGCTGAAATCATGACTGAAACAAAATATGTTAGATAAAAAGCGAAAACAAAATGCTAAAAAATAAAAAATATAAAAAATAATAATAATAATGAAAGAAAGAAATAATAAATAATAATAAAAGGTTAAATTAAAAAATATTTAAAAAGTAAAATAAAAAATAAAGATAAAATTTAGGATCAAATTGGAACAAATTGAGCTTAATGAATTAGAAAATGAACTGCAAAAGAACAAATAAAAGTTAGGGGACCAATTCACAGAATAAAAAATATAAATAGGGACCAAATTGATTAAATCGAAAATTCAGAGGCCAAATTACATACAGTGACCAGATTGTAAAACGATTCAAAGTTTGAGGGATGGCGGAGAAGATTTAAAAATCCCGTAATTTCACTATGGTCCTTCGTATATAAATACCAAAACCGGCCTATTTTGAATCATTTCTCTCCATTTTCCAGATTTCTTCTCTCAAATGAGAGATATCTCTCTCAAACAGCCCTTCCTCGGGCGATATCCGGCCACCGTCTGGTGGCCCACTCAGCCGCACCGCCGCCGCCCCGGCCGCCGGAAACAAAACCAAACCTTAGCAAGATGTTCCCCTTAACCCCGTAAACACGAAACCAAGCCTAAAATCCCCAAAAACCCCACCTACCGGAGTAGATCTAAACAAAAAGTCTCGACCTTTTACCTTTCTGGCGACCTTTTCGCTTCTGTTCTCGCCGTGCCCGCTCTCGGTTTCTCTTGGCTTTGGCCTTTTTATGTATTCCTTTACTTGTGTTTGGGGTTTGGCTTCAGTGATGTTATTTTGGCTCTGTTTTCGTGTACTTTAGTACTGTTGATGCTGTGTTGATGTTGTGATGTTCTATGTTTTTGTTGTGTTGATGTGTTTTGACTGTGTGGTACACGATGATGGTTTCTGGTCTTGGTTTCTTTGTTCTCTCGGTGTGCTGTGCCCGATTCTTGGGTTTTCCAGTGGATGTTTTCTGACCCTGGCAGTGACTTGGCCGTGGGTTTTTATAACCCCTGCCGGCCGTTGAGAACCCCGGATATTGTGGAGTGCTCGGTTCGTGGTTGACCGACCATCCCGGGATGGGTCAGTCCCGGGATAACGGCCGGCCGTTTCGCTCATGACCCTTGAACTCCCGTGCGGCGCGGTGACTAAACGTGTTTTAGGGTTTCCAAACCCTAAACTCCAACAGGCTGGATCAGGCCTGTCCTACGGGCTGGAGCCGTGCCTGTGTTGGATTAAAAAAACTGGACCCTGAACTTGGACCTGGAAAAGACCAAAACAATAAAATAAAATAAAAATAAAATAAATAATAAATAATATATATATACATAAATATTTTCAAAAACATATAATATATAAATTTCAAAATGTTTTTAAACTATATAATATATGAATTTTTTCAACATGTTTTCAAAAAAAAGATTATATAAATTTTCCCAAAACGTTTTAAAAACTATATAATATAAATGTTTTCAAAATGTTTTCAAAACTATAATATATATGTTTTCAAAAATGTTTTCAAAACTATATATATAAGTTTTCAAAATGATTTTAAAAATTATATATTATATATATTTTCTAAAATGTTTTCTTTTAAAACTATATATTATATAATTTTAAAAACTATTAAAAATTATATATTATATACGTAGTTTCAAAATATGTATATATATAAATATGTAGGTACATATAAAGGGGGAAAAAAATATGTCGACGAAAATTAGTGTCTACAGCTGCCCCTCTTTGTCCTTTTTCATGGAACGAAAAATAGGACAAAGATAAAAAGACATAAATTTTCGTTCTGTGGAGTTGAAAAATAACTCCCTGTCGAATTGGGTTGTGGATGGCTCCTCCGTCGCGAAGTCGAGTCCATCTCGAAATAATATAGAATTGAAGCCGCAGTTCGGGATTTGAATCGGGATGTGGCTTCTCGTTGTAGTCTGCTTCGGTCTTTTCCTCGGTTTAAAGATCTGGGTTGGAAAATTCGACTTGAAAGTAGTTTCTTGACTCCACCCTGTGGTTGATAGGCCCTCGAGCTGAATAAAATCGAACTCCGAAGGTCTTCGTTGACAAATAGCTTTTCTCGTCTTAAGCTATACTGCCGGAAAAACGGTTTATTGTCATTAAGGCACGGCTAACCCAAGTCTTCTTCTGGATATGAAAACCTTGATTGCAGCCAAACAGTAGTGTGATTGAGGTATCATCGAGCTGAATAGAGTTGAACTCGACAATTTTATTGACAAATAGCCCTTCTTGCCATGAGCTATGTTGTAAATGATATGACCTCGAAGTTGAGTGTAATTGAACTCGGGAGTCTTTGGCAGATGGCCCTTCTTGACTTAAGCTATGCTGCAAATGATATGCCTTGGAGCTGAGCGTAGTCAAACTCGAAGGTCTTTGATTGGCAGATAACCCTTCTTGACTTAAGTTATGCTGCAAATGATGCGCCCTCGAAGCTGAGCGTAATCGAACTCGGGGGTCTTTGGCAGATAGCCCTTCTCGACTTAAGCTATTCTGCAAATGATGTGCCTTGGAGCTGAGCGTAGTCGAACTCAAAGGTCTTTGCTAACAGATAACCCTTCTAGCCTTGAGTTATGCTGTAAATGTTATGCCCTTGAAGCTGAGTGTAATCAAACTTAAGGGTCTTTGGCAGATAGCTCTTCTCGACTTAAGCTATACTGCAAATGATGTGCCTTGGAGCTGAGCGTAGTCGAACTCAAAGGTCTTTTCTAACAGATAACCCTTCTAGCCTTGAGTTATGCTGTAAATGTTATGCCCTTGAAGCTGAGTGTAATCGAACTTAAGGGTCTTTGGCAGATAGCCCTTCTCGACTTAAGCTATTCTGCAAATGATGTGCCTTGGAGCTGAGCGTAGTCGAACTCGAAGGTTTTGGTGGCAGGTAGCCCTTCTGGCCTTGAGCTAAGCTGCAAATAGTTTGTTTAAAAATGGCTTCCCTTTACGGGTCGAAAACGGTCATTATTCTTCCGGTGGTTCCCCTAAGCTGGTCTGGGAAAACCTACTGATAAATTCTGACAGCCGGATATCTTCCGTCGTGGAATTGAAATCTGGCTTGAAAGTGTTAACTGGAAACATGTTGCTCATTGTTGAGTTGAGCTGAACTGAATTTGATTTGAATTGGTTCTCGAACCCATCTGAAATTGGTTCTGAGATCTGTATATATGTAAAGTCGGTTGAGGTATAGCTTCTTGCTGCTGAGTTACACCATCGTTCTTTAAAGGTGCTTGCAAGTCGAGTAACCTTCATCCTGAAGTCGAAGCTTGACTCTGAAAGCTGCAAAATTATGTATGCTAAAATGATGAATGTGATGCACCTAAGTATGTCTAAGATGCATGCAACATGAATAAATTATGTGTTATTTCTTGGATGGAGTCTCGTGCTTTGCCTGCCAATCTGGTCCATGGAGTCGATCGTGCCCCATTTGCTTCTCGAGCTTGGGCTTTACAGACATTTCACATCTGAGATTGTTCTGTTTGAAAACGTTTTTCCTTTTTCTTGTTTTAGGAGAGAGAAATGATAAAAATGTTGTAAAGTATTGTTCGCAATTGAATCAAATTGTAAATGTGAGTTCAAAAATATCAAAGGAATCAAGAGCTCTTTTAATGCTTTCAGAGTTACAAATCTTTGACAAATGTTCAAAGGGACGAGTCGGCTTTAGGTTGGCCTCCTTTCTATGGTTTTTGGTAAAAAATGTCATTTTTTTAAAATATCGCAACATGCTTTGGCACTTTAATTGGGTGCGGACAAAATGACGCAACTAGCATGATCAATTACTAGACCTTTTATCTCAGTCCTCTGAAATCTTTCATTTGTTCAAGCTTTGTAGGCTCTTCCAACAAAGGCAGTGCAAAAAAATATCAGTCAAAAAATGAAATTCTTGAGTGCTCGTGTGTAGTTGACTATAACAGGTGTTCCTTAACTCCCTTAGTCCATTTTACCGAAAATTTCTTAGATAAATTTGATTTAATTTGTCATTATCTGGCTAGCTGAATCCATAAAGCCGGGGCATTTAACCAATTGCCTTAGAGGGACAACTTAACATTAAAATCACTCTTATCAAGTCAACTGAAGGGTTCATCTCATCACAGAGTCTTCAACCTGACAAGAGCAGTGGAGCAAACACCGAATTGCCAAGTGTCCGAGCAATGTCATGGTTTGAACGTAATCTACTCATAAGGCCAGGGCTTTCAAGTTTCCTCTATAACCAATTGCCTTAGCGGAATAACTCAGTTTTTACGGATTTAATTTCCTAAGATTGTCAAGAAGAACCTGTTATAGCCTAGGTGTTTTTGAAATTCAAGGAATCTCATCTTTAGAGTTCAATTTTCAAGCAACTGACCTAAACTGGATTCACCTACTCGACTCTTTCATTTGTAAAGATCATCATCGTCATTGAACGTCTTAAATAACAAACATAGTAATTGTCATATGCAAATGATGCCCCATGTCGTCCGCACCTTATGAAAGGAAAAGGGTATATTGGTTAATTACAAGAGCGGGGTATGGTGTTTGAGGGTATATTCTGGATAAGGTCAAAGTCCTTGTTTTAAATCATGTTACTTCGTCAAAGATTCGTAACTTTGAACCGTTTACAGAGTTTCTTAATTCAAATGATATGCAAAGAATTACAAATTTGCAAATATGATCCATTGCTTAACATCTTTTAAAGTAACATAAATTTGATTAAAATGTCTTTACAAAAACTTGAGAAAAAAAATGGAAGAAAAACAAAGTCAAACAGAATGCCTCAAATGATGAAATGATATTCTTCACTTGGATGCCCCCAAGTTGTTGAAGTCAATCCAGTTCTGGTTACGCATCTTTTGTACAACCCTCTTAAATGCGTAACAGTTCTCAATTGTGTGCCCTGGGACTCCGCCGTGATATTCACAATACGCATTCTCATCATACCACTTGGGGTATGGGGGCTTCATGGGTTCTACTGGATATGGTGACACCACATGGGTGTCAAGAAGTTGCTGGTAAAGCTCTTTGTAGGTCATGGGAATTGGGTCGAAATGTTCCCTTTCTCTCCTGGAATCTTGTTTAGAAGTACCTAACGGTACAACTGCAGTTGATTTTGGGCTGGAGATTGTAACACCTTTGCTGGAGTGTTTGATGTTGTTAACCTCTCCATCCCTCTCCCTCATAGGAGGCTTCTTACTGGCTTCCCCATCCTTAATTTTGCCTTGCTTTATGGCCGACTCAATCATTTCTCTGGCCATAACCAAGTCTGAAAAGCTTCCTGATGTGATCGCCACCAGATGCCCGAAGTATGGAGCCTTCAGAGTCTGTACGAAAAGTTTCCGAGTTTCCTTTTCATCTAACGGTGGATGAACTTGCACAGCCAAGTCCCTCCATTTTTGTGCGTACTGCCTGAAACTCTCGTTATGCTTCTTTTCCATGTTTTGTAGCATAACTCGATCTGGCCTTATATCATTGTTATGCTTGTATTGTTCCAGAAATGACTTGGCCAGGTCCTTCCAGGTCTTGATGTTTGATCGGCTGAGCTGGTTGTACCACCGAATGGCTGAGCCCGACAGACTATCCTGAAAACAGTGGATCAGGAGTTGGTCATTTCCTCCATATCCTGTCATCTTTCGGCAGAACATGGTGATGTGAGCGGATGGGCAACTATTCCCGTCAAACTTCTCGAACTCTGGGGACTTAAATTTCGGGGGAAGAACCAAGTCCGGGACTAGACTAAGTTCCGTTGCATCGATTTCATGGTAGTCACGGTCTCCTTTGACTATATTCATTTGGTCTTCCAATTGTTTGATTTTTTCCTCCATCTTCTTCGCTTTGTCCTCTTCATCCAAATCCGGTACATGGTAATAACCCGGATTGTTCTTAAGGTTAAATACAGAGGACGAGGGCTTTGCTTTTGCCGCCGATGAGTCCCCCCGAAGTTCTGGTAAGATTTCAGGTGAGATGACCACTTGTGGGGTAGGTTGTATAGTTACCCCTTCCGATGAACCTGCCCCAGGCACACTGGTCTGTTGTAGGCCAATTAACTTGGCAACGATCTGATCAACCAAGGACTCTTGGTTCTTTGTGATTGTTTCTAGAGTATTTCGACTGTTCTGGTTTATCTTGTCTTCTAGCTCTTTTTGTAGTTTTACCATATTCTCCTTGATTTGTGTAATTCTGGCTTCCATCCTCTTCTTTTTAAACGAGTGTTATGTGGATGGGGTGTGTCCAATACTTGAGGCGGTGTATCCAGTATTTGCTCCCTTTGATGAGACATGTATATATTAGTTAATGTGAATGCAAACAAAGTGCACAAAAAATAAGAAATGCAAAATGTCTAAATATGTGATGCATGAAATGTCTGAGGCATTGATCCAAAAAATGTGCCTGTTATTCTGAATAACCCCTATTGGTGACAAAAGTGTTACGTCTGAAGAGACAAAAAACTCTTTTTGATGGTACGAATCCTGTACAGCTCCTGACAGGTTGATTCGTCTTTTTCACTAGTTGAATATCCTGCCGAACCATCCCGGCTCCTTTGGCTAAAATGTGCAAATAATGAGATGCTTGCCCCCAAAAGGTTTCGAAGGACTGCATCTCCGGCTCTCACTATCTGCCGAGCTTGTTTCTAAAAATGCCATTGGAGCGAGAGAAACTATCCAAAGCTTGCTTCTTGAATTCATCAGCAATGGAATCCCGCTCAGTTAGGGTTTCACCATCTTGTTCTTGTAGTTTTTTTTAAAAGGAGCGACCGGGTCAGTGACCTTTTCCTCGTATTGCCCCTGCAACTTTGCCTTTGAGTATTCTCTGACCACGGCTGGACTTCTGAGCTTTTTATCTCTTTGTATTGTAACCCCTTTGTCCATTAATATTGATTATTCATGTTTAACAAACACATTTTTGGTGGATCAACACCCCGTTTTAAATGATGCGAATGATGAAAATAAAATAAAAGAAAACAAAAATAAAAAGAGTTAGTGAGGTAAATCAAAACAAAATGAAAAAAAATCCTACCCCACATGATATCTACCCCACATGCTTTAATTCCTACCCGGACATGATCTCTATCCCGTATGCTAATTTCAAACAAATCCTAACCGCATATTTGTCTAGTTCGCATGCTTTGAACAGAAAGTAAAGCATGAAATAAAACAGCCTAGGGTTTGAAGTGAGGTTTTGAGGTGGGCTCTAATTCTCCATAGTCTCCCGGTTTAGGTTCTAAAAAGGTACTCGAGTTCTCCTTGCCGGTGCCCCCTTGGGCTTGCCAGACCTTAGTCCTAAGCTCATTACAAGCTTGTGTGGACTAAGTTAAACTCGAGAGGACACATTCCCTTATGCCCATACGGTGAATAAATTCACACGAAGACATAAGGTATATGAATCCCGAAGGCTACTTGCTAGGCATATGCGGTGAATAAATTCACACGAATGCGTCGCTTTCACCCCCACTTAAAACGGGTTCGGAGCTCGGGTTTAGAGCTTAGAGATGACAATTTTGAAAAAATCTGAAATCATTAACAACGTCAGTACAACTATTTATTTGAAAAATAATCAAAGATAAATAATTGGAATCGAATAAATAAATTAAAATTAAAATTTACCATTTTCGCATAAAAGACAACCGAAAATTAATTTCGGCCTGACTCACTTACCTATCCCCAGCGGAGTCGCCAAGCTGTCGCAACCGTCTTTCGGTTGGGCCCCAGAATTGGGCTTCGACTTGAAAATTGTGGATTGGGAGTCGCCACCGACCACTTTAAAACGAATTTAGGTGGATCGGACACCATCTTACCTGATCTGCGTTGTACCAGAAACGTGTCGGGTTCGGTAGTCGGTTACGGTCAAGGAAGGATTAGCACCCTTGAACCGCCCTTTCGGTACCAATTAATTTGTCGGTTGTCTTTAATTGCGAAAATTAGAATTTAAATTAAAATTAAATTCATTCGATCCGAATTACTTACCATTTGATCGGCTGAAATCATGACTGAAACAAAATATGTTAGATAAAAAGCGAAAACAAAATGCTAAAAAATAAAAAATATAAAAAATAATAATAATAATGAAAGAAAGAAATAATAAAATAATAATAAAAGGTTAAATTAAAAAAATATTTTAAAAGTAAAATAAAAAAATAAAGATAAAATTTAGGATCAAATTGGAACAAATTGAGCTTAATGAATTAGAAAATGAACTGCAAAAGAACAAATAAAAGTTAGGGGACCAATTCACAGAATAAAAAATATAAATAGGGACCAAATTGATTAAATCGAAAATTCAGAGGCCAAATTACATACAGTGACCAGATTGTAAAACGATTCAAAGTTTGAGGGATGGCGGAGAAGATTTAAAAATCCCGTAATTTCACTATGGTCCTTCGTATATAATACCAAAACCGGCCTATTTTGAATCATTTCTCTCCATTTTCCAGATTTCTTCTCTCAAATGAGAGATATCTCTCTCAAACAGCCCTTCCTCGGGCGATATCCGGCCACCGTCTGGTGGCCCACTCAGCCGCACCGCCGCCGCCCCGGCCGCCGGAAACAAAACCAAACCTTAGCAAGATGTTCCCCTTAACCCCGTAAACACGAAACCAAGCCTAAAATCCCCAAAAACCCCACCTACCGGAGTAGATCTAAACAAAAAGTCTCGACCTTTTACCTTTCTGGCGACCTTTTCGCTTCTGTTCTCGCCGTGCCCGCTCTCGGTTTCTCTTGGCTTTGGCCTTTTTATGTATTCCTTTACTTGTGTTTGGGGTTTGGCTTCAGTGATGTTATTTTGGCTCTGTTTTCGTGTACTTTAGTACTGTTGATGCTGTGTTGATGTTGTGATGTTCTATGTTTTTGTTGTGTTGATGTGTTTTGACTGTGTGGTACACGATGATGGTTTCTGGTCTTGGTTTCTTTGTTCTCTCGGTGTGCTGTGCCCGATTCTTGGGTTTTCCAGTGGATGTTTTCTGACCCTGGCAGTGACTTGGCCGTGGGTTTTTATAACCCCCGCCGGCCATTGAGAACCCCGGATATTGTGGAGTGCTCGGTTCGTGGTTGACCGACCATCCCGGGATGGGTCAGTCCCAGGATAACGGCCGGCCGTTTCGCTCATGACCCTTGAACTCCCGTGCGGCGCGGTGACTAAACGTGTTTTAGGGTTTCCAAACCCTAAACTCCAACAGGCTGGATCAGGCCTGTCCTACGGGCTGGAGCCGTGCCTGTGTTGGATTAAAAAAACTGGACCCTGAACTTGGACCTGGAAAAGACCAAAACAATAAAATAAAATAAAAATAAAATAAATAATAAATAATATATATATACATAAATATTTTCAAAAACATATAATATATAAATTTCAAAATGTTTTTAAACTATATAATATATGAATTTTTTCAACATGTTTTCAAAAAAAAAGATTATATAAATTTTCCCAAAACGTTTTAAAAACTATATAATATAAATGTTTTCAAAATGTTTTCAAAACTATAATATATATGTTTTCAAAAATGTTTTCAAAAACTATATATATATATAAGTTTTCAAAATGATTTTAAAAATTATATATTATATATATTTTCTAAAATGTTTTCTTTTAAAACTATATATTATATAATTTTAAAAACTATTAAAAATTATATATTATATACGTAGTTTCAAAATATGTATATATATAAATATGTAGGTACATATAAAGGGGGGAAAAAATATGTCGACGAAAATTAGTGTCTACAATAATATTATAATAATGATATTCCTATTTAAATATCTGTCTTTAACTATATAAAACACACACATATATTTCATGCATTTTTTTACGTATATAAGATTTGTAATATTATTTAATAAATATCTTATAAAATTATACAATACGTCTATAAGACTAATTTTTTATAGAATAAAGTAGGACGGAGTCAAAAGATTGATGCAAAGGAAAGATTTGCAGAGTTACAATTACAAGACCAACTTGAATAAAAATATAAATTTGAGAGATTAAATTGAAAAGAGAGAAATTGCAATTATAAATTTCCTCCATTATATCGAGGAACTTGTGATTCAAATATAACAAAAATAAATTTAAAAAATACAAACAATCAGATTACTTAATTAAAAATCAAATGAATGGTTTTAATGTAGTTTATTTTACTCGAATAACAATATCTTTAATATTCAATTATTGAGATTAAAGGGTTGTTTGTTTGGCTATGAATAGAATCATTCAACGTTAAATGCTGAACCGTTTAACATTCAGCGTATTTGTTTTCAACTTCTGAATGAAGACTGTGCTGAATGATTTAACAAAAAATATTTAATGATTCAGCATCAAAGTACATTCTAAATGATTTAAAGTCATTACCAAATAACATGTTACATTCAGAGTTGATTCATACAAAAACTCTAAATTATTCAGGTCATTAAATTATTCAACGTTTAATTATTATGAAGTTATAAGTTGTTAGATTAAACAATAATTTATGAAAAGCGAAACCAGCTAAGGTTTGAAAAGAAACTTTGAAGAAAAATGGAAAAGCAGAAGCAGAGAGATTTCACTAGTCACTTTCGACCATGATTAGAAAAAATTAAATTAGATTAAATTAAAGATGGACAATAAATCAAAGGCTAAATCAACTACTCTTGTCTATGTCACTTTGCATGGTTGGATATTAGCTGTCAAATAACAATTTGTTTATATATATTTTCATTTTTCATAAATTTTCTTCCATAATCTCTTAAAAATTCCTATAAAAAGTAAACAACTTTTAACAAACCAACCCAGTCTCCCACATCTCTTTCCCATACACACTCTTTTTCAGCTTCTTTGAGCCTCTAGCAGGGTTGGGGTTTAAAGTTTTTGCAGATTTTGGATTTTTCTTGAAGTTCTTAACTTGTTTTTTTTTTTTTGCACTAAAGTTCCCTACAGAAAACTTTGCTGTTTTCAATGTTTTCTTGAAGAAGATTAGAACAAAACTGAATTCTGGAATTTTGGGCCTTTCCTCCAATAAACTGCAAAGATCTTTTGTTGAATTTTGGTCCTCAAAATTTTCAACTTACAGTACAGAGCCCGAGTTTCAGCTCTTTGGCCAATGCGAACTTTATGTTCTCGGTGAGTTGCTCAAATCCTTAGCTCTTTTGCTTTAAAGCAGCTTTATTTGTAATGTTTATTCAGTTTTTATACACAAGCATTTTTGGGTTTTTGTTTTTATTTTGAAATGATACTCTGTTTTTAATGAAACTGGAGTGGCTTGCTTGTGAGTGTAAAGCATGCTATTGTTTTGTATTATTGGATGCTTCAATGTTATCTCGAAAAATATTTGTTTAATCATAATTCTGTTGAGTAAAATAAAATTTGGTTGCTATTCTTAAGTCATTTTTATCGATTAAACTGCAAATTAGGTGTGTTTATGGCTCATCCATGCATGGATATGACTTCTTTCTTCTTCTCTTTTTTTTTTTTCAATTTTTCCTGTTCAGAAACTGGTCCCACTAGAGATCGTTCTTTGCATAATCACTAATGATCATGCTTTTTCCACCGTTTGATTAATTGAATCATTTGTAAGTACGTGTATATGATATATTGCTTTAGTTTTGACTTTTTCCAAGAATGGTTTAATTTACATTTTCGTATTGTTTTTCCAGTTTTATATGTTTGTTTTTCATTGATTCATGCAAATATCGTCTGTTTTTAAGCCTACAGTTGATATTTGATTATGGAGATATTGTTTTAAATTATGCTGTTGTGATTAAATTAATGGATGATTATCCGTTGACCAAAGAATGAATTTTCCTCCCACTTTATCATATTCAAATAATGCTAAAGTTGTGAACCGAGAATGAGATTACGTTGATTTTTATGCTTCAAGTTGGTTGTGTTCTTCCATGGATTCTGACTAAAGTATACTGCTCAACTAAAGTATCAATTTTCCATTTTGCTCTCACCTCCCCCGGCGAGGTGAGAATCGAGGGAAAATATGTAAAAAAGTTTGAATAGTTATTTAATCATGCTTACATGGATGATTTCATGTCACATTAGTTAGATGCTGATGATTTCAAGGCTTTCAATTGTTGATTAGATGGTCTTACATTAGTACGATGAATGTTCTTGGACAATCTCCGTCTTTAAGCATTGGATATCTTTGATATTCTTTTCATGACTGTGCAGCTTGATGAATGAGATCAGATGAGTTTCTGATTCTGGTGTTATTTCAGTGTGTGATGCTTTTTTTTTTTACTTTGTTTTAACCAGTGAAAAAGTGATAGAGATCGGAACGATGATGGAAAACAAAAGAAGCCCTTGCTCTGTTGATCATAGCAGTTTCACTTCTTTGGCATCGAAACGACAGAAGTCGGACTTATCGATCCCCACAAAGGTTTTTAGCCTTCTTCACTCAATTTTATACCTCCTCTTCGGAATATATATTCTTCTATAGTCATTTCATAACCATACTAAAGGAACCCCTCACCTTTCTTTTCGAAGGAAGATGCCTAATTTATATCCGCACGGCATAAACATCATTCTTTTGACGTATTTTAGGGGTTATATTCCTGAATATGGTCACGATTGCATCTTCTGTTATTATTATTTTACCTGCAATCTCAATTTGGTTTCTGCATTCTAAAACCAAGTATCAT
The DNA here is from genome assembly GCF_006381635.1 of Hibiscus syriacus. Taxonomy (NCBI): domain Eukaryota; kingdom Viridiplantae; phylum Streptophyta; class Magnoliopsida; order Malvales; family Malvaceae; genus Hibiscus; species Hibiscus syriacus. The sequence goes on from NW_024063443.1 coordinate 2,009,562, forward strand.
GTTGGATATGGTTGGTTTGTAGCTAATATAATCCTAATTTAATCCATTTCGCAATAGGATAAGAAAGATAAGGTCGGGGAACGAATTGTGACTCTGCAGCAGCTTGTTTCGCCATACGGAAAGGTACATTAATATTTTGTGCATCCAATATATGGGCATTATCAGTTCGGCAATACGGATTTTGTGCAACCACTGGAGTTTTTGCCTACAAACATCGTCTATTAGTACTTAATCGGGTCTTGCTATGATTTTGAAGCTCTATTCGGTTCATTGCAGACAGATACAGCTTCTGTTCTTTCCGAAGCGATGGAATACATACAGTTTCTTCATGAACAAGTTAAGGTCGGTTTTTCTTTTCCGTTTTTCCTAAATTATCATAGCATGTGTATCAGTTGGTTTTAGTTTCAATTTCTAAATGCATGCTTCTAAAGATCAACGATTGAAAATTCAGTGAGCATATACAGCCTATTAAGGCAATTACCAGTTGCCGTCTAGATCCAACATTCTTTGCACAATTTTGGCTTATGATTTTAACGATCATTGTAACGTTATTAATGGCTATGAGCTATGACCATGGTCAGGTTTTGAGTGCTCCGTATCTTCAAACCGGGCCTATAAATAACATGCAAGCGATCATTAAACCGAACCAGGTACTTAAACCATTTGTCAATCCTGTTCACGGAGACTGATTTGGTACAATATCTGTGTTGGATACACCATTTATGTTGAAACACAATAGAAACATGAATTTAAGGAGCCATCATTGAAAACTTATGGCCGGATTTTAAATCGGTTTTTCTTCCAGGATGTAGAGCATTATAGCCTGAGAAGCCAAGGACTATGCCTTGTTCCAATATCGTACACCGCGGGAGTTGCTCGTAGCAACGGTGCCGATATTTGGGCTCCCATCAAGACCACATCTCCTAAATTCGACAAGGCTATCTCACCGTTCAATTGACATTTCTCATCGGCTACCATAGTCTTTGAACATCACTCGAATGGAGTTCAAAAGATAACCAACATGATATCGGATGCACACATTTTCCTAATCTGATGCAAATTTATAGCATGAAGCACTAATACAGGATGTTTGTTGGCAAAAACTATTAGGCCTTGATCGCTAGGATTCTGGTATCAGAAAATGCAGTCCGGCACCTTCGTAGTTTTAAGCCGGTGCTCGGATTAAGCTGCATTTAATCTATTCAATTATAGAAGTCAGTTGCTCTCTCTTGATCGTTTTATGTAAAATGTAGATTGATGAAGATGAGTTGAATGGCTACTTTTAACCTGTATGTATTAATATTGGCGTCGAATCGAATTTCATGGTTAGTATTATCTTATATTGCCTCCTCTCTTCATTTATCTTAAAACATATATCATGTGTTAGGATATGACCTTCAAAGATGATCTAAATACATATCATCATCATATTAACATCAGTGTTAGGATGAATATATATATATATATCTAATTGAATTTTATATGTAAAACTTTTATACGTGGTTAGATAAAAATGGACAAAAAAAATTCTAATTTCAAGGTGGTACCAATGTAGATTTACAAATGATTAACATCAATATTCGATTTTATTTGTTGGAGTGATTTTTTTTCTCAATTTAAAGATTATATTAAATGTAAAGTTAAATTATTTGAGAATTGCATTAGTTTTTTTTAGAAAGAATTTAAAAATCTCATATATATATATATTATTAAACTAAAAATATAAAATTACATTGTAATATGAGATTTATCTTAAAATTCAGGTTATCAGTGAGAATTTTGAGAAGATTTGTCAGTCAAGTAGGGTCACATAAATGTGAAAGTCAAAGTTCAACAATGACTCTAATGCAGAGTTTGGACTTTTTTTTGCTAATTCTAATGTCAAACTTTTCTCACACTACTGTACTTGCTAATTCTAATGTCAAACTTTTCTCACTGTACTGTATTACCACACATGGTGCATCCTCCCAACGGCATTTTGTTAATGCAACTCTAATTTTTTAAATTATAAATCTAATTCTAATTTTACTTAAAAAAAGGAATAAAAAAGAATTCAACCTAATTTAAAAGAATATGAAGAAATAAAATGAGTAGCTTAAGTAATCGACCTAATATACTTTTATTCAGCTATAATTAACTCAAGAGAATTATGTTAATGACGAATTTAAAAATATTTTATAAAATAGATACACATATATTAAAGTAAGTTTGTGCGGGATAGATATAAATGAACATCTATTCATATATATATATTTTAATAATAAAATTGAGGGTAATGCCCCGAAGCATATATTTGTCTCAGTAACTTACATTTATTTTATTTTGTAAAAAGTTAACCATATTGGAATTCCAAATATATCTACTACATATATACACCAAAGGAATTTATATATATATATATATATATATATATATATTTTAAAAAGGTTTGAACTTTAATATCTTAATCTAACAACACATCACATATCACGTTGGATATGAGTCTGACCAAACTATATCCATTTTCCAAAACAATTCATATATTTCAGATAAAAAAAGGGGGAACTTGAGATAACATAGATTGTTCATTAAATATGAACATTAACGTTGCCATTTGCCTATTGCATTGGGAAAATGCATTACATTAATCATTCTCTTTTACTTTCGCTTCCGTGGGAACCTTTTTAAGTTACATTATAACTCTATACCTTGGCAAAAAAAGAAAAGAAAGAAAAACCCTGGTACCTATACATAAGACTAACATCTCCATATAGAACATTACAAAAAGAGATATAAAAGAAATTATACAATAAAATCGGAGGGATTACCCGAGTTAGCTGATATCGTTTGTAACTGAGGGTGGTGACAACGAGTTACTGGTCTGACCTCCGGTAGTATGTGACTCTATATACGAACGGGCAACAACTAACATTGTTTCAATCTCTTTCTTGCACTGCAGAAAGATGGTAAAAAGAATGCTAAAGTCAACATCTTCAAATTTTAAGGTTAATATGAAAGCAGGGAGAATGTTTTCGAAGTATGGGATTTGTCGATATGATCGGTGAAAGCAATACCTCTTCAACAGCGCCCGACTTAATTTTTGATTGCATCACACACCATTTCTTAAAATGTGCGCCTACAGAAAGTTAAAACATCAATTTGTTCAATTCATTGATGTTGAGGAAAAGAAAACACAGGTTTTCAAACTCGAAACTGCTAAAAGATAGTGAAGATGTTCATTACTTTCATTATAGACTGATGCATGCATCGAGAGCTAATATCATGTCGGTAATCGGTATAAGTTGAAATAAGAGACACAAGTCTCTGGAAGGCCATATCTCAACAAGAGTTCAATTAGATGCAAAACTAAAGCCAAAGCAAAAATGTCAAAAAGATGACCCCAGGGGGCACACCACAGTGACTAGAACTTGAAGAGTCCAACTTGGAAGTCTCAGATTGAACTATGTGAAAGTAGCGAGTTGGATTTAGCAGAATGTTAGAGGGTCGTTCATTGTATGGCCATTGATACCATAATCTCTATATGTACCATAAAAAATGTCATTTTAAAGGGAACAATGCTTGCCTGCTTTGATATCTAAAGCAGATGAGTTTTCACCATTGGTCTCTGCAATCCATTGACAATGAACCTGATGCAGAAAAAATAAAATGGTGTCAATTTTAAAGTTGAAACTAGAACATAAATAATAGAACAGAAACAAGCAAACATCACACACACAAAAACGAATATATAAGTTGATAATTCTTCCAAGAGGTTAGAACTGTTACTCATACCAAGTTGTTCACATGGTTTTCAGAACTGGACCGGTCATGCTACCGGTTCACTGGTTCAGCCGGTCGAACCGGTCGAAAGAACCGGACGACATCATAATTATTTAAAAAATTAAATAAAAATACCAAAAATATTTAATAAAAAATAATTTTTTATATCACAAGTCATATTCAAAGCAAGTCATAACATATATAAATTAAAAACCATAAAATCAAGTGAAACAAAATGATTCAAATTAACTACAACATAATATTTAAGGTAAAACATATTAAATAATAAATATAATTATATAACTATAATTAAAAAATAAATTTGGGGTTAAAAAAATCATAACAAAATGATATTGTTTGGTTTAATTTTTTTTAAAAACAATCTCACATGGCTAAGAAACATAGAAGAGCATCCCAAAAGTCTAAAGAGTAAAAATATGAGAACAAAACAATCTCACATTGCTAAGAAACATAGAAGCGTATCACAACTAACTTCTATAAATAATAGAGGTAATTTGGCATTCAAAATCATGGAGTCTTTTGGTGAGCATTGAGTGAACTATTCTTTCACTTCAATCAAGCTCGAATTTTAGACTTCAATCGAGCTTCTAATTTTTTTTTGAGTTCAAGCCTTTTTGAGTTCAAGTTTCAATATTATATTTCGAGTTTGAGTTAAACTTGATAATTTTTAGCTTGTGAGTTTGAGTTGAGTTGAGCTTACTTTTAAAGTTTTCAAGTTCGAGTCGAGCTCAGCAATACTCGAGTTCGACTTGGCTCGTTTTAACAAACGACGTTGTTTGGTTTAATTTTTTTTTTTAAAAAAAAAAACAAAAATCCCGGTTTTTTCCGGTTTTCAGTCGGTCCGGTTCGAACGGTTCAACGGTTCTGGCCGGTTCACTAATAGCGGTTCAACCGGTTTAGATTGAACCGGACTAAGCAACGATTCCCGGTTGAACCGACCGGTCCGGTCCGGTTTTCAAAACAGAGGTTGTTCATACCATAATGATATATCCAACAAATCATAATTAATATCCAAGTATATAAGATACAACGACGGACCCAGAGATATTTTTGAGGGCGGGCACCATCAATAAAGTAAGAAACTAACTAAAGAAAATTCAGATTTCATGGTGGCCACGTGTCCACCTCAAATATATGTGGCTCCGCCACTGATAAGATGTCACTCATATATTTGGTCTAATCTTACATTGAACATAATTCCTGTTGCAGTTGGCAGTGACCAGTTAATCTGCAAGATGGGTCTGATCGTAGCTGACAGGGGTCACTCGTTTTAAATATGACACTATAAAATTTTCCTTTGTCTCACCTTCTTAACTCCACACTTTATATCCGATGGGGAATTAACAGGAAAGGCTAGAAGATGGTGGTTATAGGTTATGATCAATACCAAAAGTGAAGAAAGTTTACAAGCAATTTCATGCAAAGCCAGCAATTGAACTTTTTTTTTGAAGCAAGCAAGTCAACTAATGTGTCAGTTCAAAAGGGAAAATTCCTTCTGCAACAGTTTGAACGGCAACTCCCCTCTTGATTGGACTTAGGTGAAGATAAATGCTTGATTACTAGCAGTGAGGATGATATGCATTATGAACAAACACGTGAAAAGCCAGCAAGTAAAGGACAGTTCCTTTTGCAAAATGAGAGCCACAATTTCCCCTCTTGATTGGACTTGGGTTATTCAGCCGTGCATTATGAAGCAGATTAGTTATCAATCATCTGCAATACTAATGTTAGTTGTAGACACACTTCCTATTTTGTAGTATATACAAAAATTGAATCCAATAGTAGCAATGCTTTCACTAAAAGGGTTGATTTATTCTGTTTCTATGGATCAAAGTTAAGTAACAATCCGTGGATATCTTTTATTTATTTGTTTATTTTGGGATCAGAGGTTGATTTATTTATTCATTGGAGAGACGAACCAAATCAGACCAGAAAATAACAAGAGAGAAGGGGAATATTGCTTGCACAGGCGAAGGTGAGACAACAGGGACCTTGCAGAAAACAAAAATTGGGGGTATAAAACTATATTCCAAATCAAGAAGAAAGATACCCAGCTAATACTTACTTCGAAGTAAGTGCCAAATGGAACATCATGTGCCTGTTGTACAGTTTCAAAAACCTACGAAAAAAAGAGAAATTGACTAAATTCAATTAAATCAACCAAACATTGAATCTACAATAAAGATGCAAATGATGTTATTTCACTAGACATAGAATCAACCAAACATATGTATAAACATTTTTTCACTAAAGAAGTAAGACAACCTTAAGCTTATTAAATAATAAATTACTGAATGGACGAAAAAAAGAGGACATACAAGCTTTTTCTTATCTGATGATAAAACAAAATGTTGATCCTCAGTCATGGCGGTGTCTGGAGGGCACATAGGATTGTTACAAATGGATCTGAATGTAATCTCTCTCACTTGACCTTCATATTCATCTGCATCATGCCACTGACCCATCTGAAAGTAGAACAACAGAGTGAGTTCAAACTTCCAATTCCTTCAACTAGGGATGAGGAAATCCCTGGGAAGATTACCACTAATTTCTATGAGGGAAAAGATGCCATGTTTATACCATCAAAAGTTTGGAGATGTTTAAATAAAGTTTAACCTCGACCGTTGGATTTTACAAGAAATATAAATGATTCTAAGGCAAGCATATCAGCATAAAATGCATTACCATACGAAAGGCATGTTTAATAGAAAAACCATGGAAGAATACTAAAATAATCTTATCTTACTGTAAGATTTTTGTCTTTCCGTGATGAGCGATATTCATTTGTGAAACTAGAGTCATCACTCAATAATAAATTATAAAGCTTCTTAGCGGTGCAGGGAAATACATCCTGCAGGAAACATTCATGAATCATAAGAATACCAATTCGCATCATGATAAAACCCACAAAGGCAGGAAAAGATAGGATGCATACATTGTAGATACCAACTAGAACTTGTTCTTTGATAAAAGGTATTTTTTCAGTTTTAGGTTTAGATTCTTTATCTGGAGGAGTTGGAGCTTGCCTTCTACTACTGCTTGCACGCAATGCTGACGCTGCTCGCTCCTGCATGTTGGCAAAATAAATCAAATAAATATATTTTTCGTCTAATCAGTTCGCTCAAAGGGGAAAAATAAACATAAATACAAGAAACTAGGATTGAGACCAGAAACAATCATTTTGTGAACACGAAAGCAAGCAGCAAAAGCAAAAAGTTGAGAGCTGTTATAATATTTGTTTTCACAACCAATTGTATTCACCCTGCTCATTCTCATTGATCTAACCACGTAACTTTTTTTCCTGGGTAGTTGAAACGCATCATTGAGGCATATCGCAGTCAGAACACAGCCTCCTAACTAACCACTAAATTGTATCAATTCAATTAAGAACTTCCTTTTATTATTCAGCTTTTACAATCTCTCCAGCCACATATTCCCATCTGTTTTTGAACGCAAACCAGCATTTCCCTACTGTTCAGCTTATATAAATAAAATTTCCCAATCTCCGATCTTTACCACCTTTCCTGAGCTCCCATAGTATTCCCAAGTTCTCCAATCCATCTCAAGCAAAACTCTTCCCTTTTCACCCAATTTTCTAGTGAGTTCCGATTATGGAGAAAACAAGTAAATGCTCCTCTATCACAGTAGATGGAGAAAACAATGAAAATAAGATTGTTTCAGCACTAAAGGAATATCAAAGGCCATTCTTTTGGGGAGAATGAAATGCCTTCAGCTATTATTTTTCAGTGTTTCTAAAGATGGTAGGAAAACTAATTTTCTTTCCATATAAAAGTGATCACAAAAAATCAGGAGTGAAGATCTGCAAAAGAAAGAATCAAATAAGAATTAACGGATCACAGGGAGCACACGCAAAAAAAACCTTCTTCTCAGCTTCCAACATTGCATGGTAGTTTTTGGTTGCACGCTGCAATGCTCGTACTGTGTGGTTTCTGTTCCAAAATGATGCAAATCTATACCTGACTCTACCTGAAATAAGAACAAGATAGCAAAATAAACACACCTTCATTCAATTCATGCTACAAACAGTCTCACTCGTGCAATTTGGGTATTCCTTACAATGTAATAACCTAAATATGGTTTTTAAAATGAAAAGATTTTTGAATGGGTAACTGTAAAAAAGGGGGCAAACCGAGTGTGCAACCCATCATCCAGTACAAACGACCAAAATAGAAGTAAATATAATTTTAAATGATAAAGAAGAGTGATCCTTCAGAATGTGATATGTATCTTTCTTTAATGGAACAAAAAAACCTTTTCTTATTCAATAATATAATTTTGAGCACAAAATGCAAAACAACCATCAAAATAAAATTAAAGCAAAAAAATAATGAAAAAATGTATATTTTTGTATACAACTGTAGTATTTTTCACGTGCAAACAAAGCACGACAAGATTGATAGGCAAAACCTGTTGCCATCAGTTCACCACCAGAGTGTACACAAACTTGTAGGAAAGACAGGAACGAAGCAGCATTGTCAAGTATTATGTACAACAACTAGCCATTGGAATAAAAATCATAGAAACAAGAAAGAACTAGGGTAGTATGACATTTGATAAACATAATGTTATAAACATTCTAACTGTGAGAAAACTTCTCCAGAGTTTCCGAAGTCCAAAAAATCTTATATTTGTGATTCATTGTTATGTCTAAAGCTAAAATAAAAATAATAAAAAATCAGAATCAAAGTTAATGATTTGAAATGCTAAAAGGAAGAGAGTATTTTGTCTTTGAAAACGTAGACCTAATATAAACTTTGTAAAACATAAGCACTAAATTTCAAAAAGGATTCGGTAATAAATAACATATGAAGCTTCTGAAACATGGTGAGCATCTCGTTGTAGAAAAAAACTGTCGTACAAGGTAACCAAAATAAAGACATGTATTCCCCTGTGTGAAAGTGGCTAATCCTCCACCAACAAGTGATTGCATTGCACAAGTAAATGAGCTTTGTAAGTCACTGGGAAAAAAAGGCTGAAGGTAGCACACTAGGTTGACATAAAGTCTACCATTCCATGTTGTAGCACAACCACCTTCATTGTGCAGAATATGTATTTTTCCATTAGGTTCAGTCATTCCAAAAGTGGAGGGCATCAAAGAATTCAGGTCCAGCGGGTGAGTAAAAATTTGATTTGTTTGCAGGTAAGAAAGATGAATAAGTACGTTACCATGGTTGAAAGGTAAAGTCCAAAAAGGCTTAAAGAAATAGAAGGTAGTTCTGTTAAACACCCAACTTAGAACTAATAGCAAAATTGAATACAAAGACAAAACGAACTTTAAATGAAGCCAATGTGAGATGAGACGACTTAACAGTTATTAGTTGAACAAACTAAAAGATGAATTTTAAAATCATTAGCCCAAGAAGATATAAAATAATAACAATGGAGAGAGCTGGAAAAGTAAAAGCATTATTTTCCATGTTGTCATCTATTTTGTTTTCTGAAAATAGCAGCCACTGCTGTGAGTAGATCCAAGAATGTTACCCTATTCTTCGTGTGCCGTAGCATTAGTTCCTATTTGTCTGGTAGCAGGAGAATAATGAGGAATGAAACATATATGCCCAACTGTTAATCAGTCTCTAAGTCACATGCACTGAACTTCATCCTTTTTACAACAGAAGAGAATGAACATTGATAATGGTGCCACATTTGTTTATTTTGTAGCTTTGTCAAGTGAAATGTATAAGGGCTTTTCTCTCTTCTGTTATCTTATGCTCAACTACTACTTCCTTGCAACCCATTAAGCAAGGACAAATCCTTATGAAGCAAATATGCAATTAAAACCTATCCATTTAAATTAACGAAAACTAAAATTTACCCAATGAGCTTTTGACTTCAATTAAATATAAAATTCTATTGCAGTTCAATAAAAAATAAGGAGAAAATCCTATTACATTGGCCAAAATTTATACCCAGACCAGAATGCAATCAAAACAACAAATTTGGTAATCTCAAGTTGATAAGTAACTCATAACGAGCTAAGAAAGGACATAATACTCTGTTCAAAATCTTGAAAGAGTAAATCCTAAAGCTCCCATGCTTAGTAAAGAATTTAGTTACTAACCATCAAAGCTCCCTAATGGAGGTACACCATGCCCACCCGCACCCATCCGAAGAATTATTGTTATTGCAGGATTAATGAATGCATGCTGACTCTTACGGATCTGCATAGACCAAATAAAATATTATACGCATAAAAATTCAAAATTTTCTCCAACTTGGTCTTGGTCAAGAAAATGCATGTAATACTTTACAATAATTCTCTTTTATGCCACAAAACAAACTTTTGACGAGTGCTGACCAGAAAAATATAGCATACCTCATCTATATTCTCGAATGGAATTACCACCTGTTATTTAAACAAAAATTGTTAAAGATTTGAACATATACCTTTCAGTTTATAGTAACGTAGAAAGTGTCAAATATACAAAAATTCCTATCTTTTTAGTTAGTTTAGTCTTTTTCCCCTTTAACGAAGGAGAATAAGGGGATTAATGCATCTCTGGATCTACAATTACTAACTAAACTCACTATTAAGTTTCAACTTATCTTATGAAAATGATAAACCTTTAGTAATTAATGCAACAAACTGGTAAGCTAACCTTAATTTGTTTGGAGAACACATTAGAATGGAAACATATGTGCCATGCAGAGACATACATACGACCATGGTACAAGAATGATCTCTCAAGTGCACAAGAATAACTATGCTCCACAACCTGAAAGAAATGTCTGTTTGTCAACTGCAGCTAGAAGTGATGAAACTGGATTGCCCCAGAACTACTATCTGTTACTCTAACCATATCATGCCCAATTTATTTATAAATAGCTCTAGTTAGAAATACATTCTATGAGACTTGCCTCATCTGGATGGAGGTTAAATATTGTCTGTAAAGGTCCTGGCTTTTGATGAACCACTGTAGGGCCTTGTTTTTCTGAAGTAACCCTTCTTCGAGCTTTAGCTCCAGCTCCAGCTCCAGCATATCCATTTACTCGCCTGTCAACAGAAGCTTTCAAACTACTCAATGAAATATAGAGACAATAAACATGATCATACCTGTATTTTCCATTAAGAGGAGCTAACATATTGAAATTTTTTTAGCTTAATTATTTTCAATTTTAGCGGATATTAGTATAAGAAGATGCAAAATTACCTGGAAGAGTTTACAAGTGATTTTTGTGTTGTAATATGTAGACAAACCTGAAAAAGGTAAAGTTGATCTTCATAAGAACTAATAAATGATGTAAAGAAGCCAGAACTTGGGAATGTAAGAACACCTGTCCAGGTTCCCTATCTAATGTATGCCATACTGGGGTGCTTTCACCTTCATTTTCAACCGGAACAATAACTGAACCAAGAATTGCACTCTTCCAAACTATATCCCAGTCATATATTGTTACATTTATCTGCAGGGTGAATCAAAATGACACTCTTAGACAAACCATGCCACGTAGGAAAAAAGAAAAGGAGTTTTAAATGTAGGTGTCTTAGTATATTTATCTTTTACAAACAGGTCCTTTATTGTTACTCTATTTCACCTTTTTATATGATAATTCAACATTTCACCTTTTTATATGATAATTCAATATTTCACCTTTTTATATGATAATTCAATATTTCACCTTTTTATATGATAATTCAAGTGATTTCTCAAGTTACAATAGGTAAAATTCCCTTTGATTAAAATGCCAAGAATGAGAAGAGTAACAGCTGACAAATATGGTCTTAGGGACATTCATGTTACATGAATTGGACCAGCAAAGATATAATCACAAATTGGAGCAGCAACTTCATAGAAATAAGTGACTGTAAGATTGGTACAATTCTATGAATATTTAATTTACTTAAATGTTTTTTGTTTACTTGTTCGAGAACCCTAATCGTTGGTCACCAAGATTATGAACCCTATAAATATGTAATGTTCTATGGCAATTTTTCTGAAGCAATCAAATATAACAAAACCTTTTGGAAATTGTATGGAGGTTGATCCCCTCAGAGTGATCAAAATTTTATTTTTTCTTGTTAATTTTCCCAATTCCCTTTTGATAAACCCTAGGTTCTTATCATTCTAATAGAAAATGGATCCTTTAAAACAAAAATGGTGCTAAAAGAATTTTGAACACTCATTCTAAAGCACCAGTGACGTTCATCGTGTAAAAGCACCACAAGAAGAGAAATAACAAGGTTTAAAGATCATTACAACTTACAAGTAGAGGAGAAAAAAATTAAAAGAGGGAGGGGGAAGAGAGAGAGAGGGCGAGAGAGAGAGAGGGGGGGGGGAGAGAGAGATGGATTCTCACCAACAATATGAAACTAGGCTCATTAAGCTCCCACATAAAATGCATATCAGATAATCTAAAAGAATGAAGAGTTCTTTTTCTAAAGGAAAACATTAGTTTCTCTATAACACTTAAAATATAAAAGTATTCAACCTATTATACATCAATAGGTTAAACCAATCCTTTAAAGTTTTGTTTCAGATGAAGGACGGAAAAGACGGATCATAGAAAATTTGTTACTCAAAATTTAGCCAAAAAGCTGGTATGTATCTGGAAGTTCAAAAAAATAACTCTGTTGGACTAAAAAATAACATGTACAAAGAAGCAGGAAGACAGGGATAATGCTTCTTTCTGGTGATAAAATAATTTGATTTAAATCAGAAGCACATGCTAAAAAAATGAACCCGTGGTGTCGTACAGAGAATTCATGTTAAACAAAGAAATCATGTGTGAAAATGTCCAAATGCTGCCTATAACAAGCATAACTTATAATATAAACCTGGACAGGAAGCTCATCAACGTAGAAATTGAACTCCTCTCCCCACATGGGGTTTCTTGAGCCGGGGATCATTGAACTACAACAATAACAGAAGTAAATTCTTAAGAAATGTAAACGCTATAGAGGTACATAATAGTATATTAGTTTTAAACAAAAAACTGTTCTTATGCAGAAGCACAAAGCTATATTTTTGGACATTGATTAGTTCTCGAATACAGCATTGTTGAAAGGAAGTGTTATGCTTAAATCATACAATTTCATTAATTTAAGGTTTATATATGTATTGCATACATGGTTTCTCCAGTTCATCAAAGAATAGTATCAATATCACCGACCTAAGATCAAAAGATCCAAACAACAAAATGAACTTTGTGATTTCTTTAGTTATCAACCTTTAACCCCATCACTAGTTTTAATTCATATGAATTCCGTATCTTTGTCCTTAAGCCAACAGATTTTACAAAAGCTTCAATGCACCACAGTTGAAATTTCATCTATCCAATACAAGATAGGAAACTCATAAATTCCATCAATCCACCTTTGACGGGGAGTGTGGAAAACCGCCGAGATACAAAGGCTGTCAAGATAAAGTATCATAATTCTAATTCTAAATTGCAATTTACTTGGACTTTATGAGTATATTTTATCTTCTTAAAATATAAAATAAGCTTTTTTAGGAGATAAAGGTTAGGAAAAAGATACCTAGACCTAGTAGTACCTTACATCTATAGTTATCAGCCTATTTAAACAGGCTGTTTTTCTTTTTATCTTTTCAGCCTGCAATTATCGAACAAGACCTATGTTCTTTCTTCTTCCGAATTCTCACCTTTCTTCTTCCTTGGATACAACTTTAAATCCTCCAAAGCCAAAAAAAAGCCGGTGATGATGGTAATGACCATATAAAGGACAAAAAAAGGTGCTGTGTTATTATAATGTGAGAAATATGCTGCTATTCCCAGCTAGTGCATCTTCTGTTCACTATTTGTCTAGCCTACTTGTAATCCGAAGAAAATAAAGAATATTTAGATGAAAAAATATTGCTAAAAAGAGATGGAAATCGTCATCGTCAGAAACTTGTACTGGGAAAAAACAACCTGAATCTCTTTTCAGAACCACATGTAATGATAGCATAAGGATCTGATGTGCCATTCAAGTTTGCACCAATGAGATTCTTGGCTGCCAGCAATTCAACCTGGAAAAGTTAAAAAAAAAAGGAAAAAACAATCTCATTTTGGATTCAAAACAAGCCTTGTTACATGACATAAAATCACAGAAGTACCTTGATTGTATAGGCAGCATTGGTTGGAAGATCTCCTTTGAACTGGACTATCTACAAAATAAGTGCACAACTGCATGTCAAAGAAGTGGAAAGTTACTCCATGAAAAGAGCAGCACCCAACATTGTGAGCTGTAGAACAATAAGATTAAAAATGTTCATGTTTACCAATGACATCAAGTTCAATAGCTATAGCGGTGCATTCAAGGGAAAAAATCAAAATTAAACCTAAAATATATACTTTTAACAGATATATTGAATAAACCAAAAAGTGTATAACGCCAAGCAGAGAGATTCTTTTTGCCCTTCATCAGAGGAACATCAATATCCATATTCTTACATATTTTACCAGCAATAAATCATAGACATCATAAAGAAGAAACTAAGCAATTTCCCGTGATGTAGGCATATAGTGTACCATTGTGTTCTATTCAAGACAAAATAGCCTAAAAGAATTCCACAAAATCCAAGACAAATGGGTATAGGATGAACGAAAATCTAATCAAAATAACCTTTCAAAAATGTGCACTCAACATATATTCCATAATTGAATAAAAAGAGAAACCCAGAAAAGAAACTCACTTCTGAACTAAATAAAATAAAATTTACTAGGAAAAATTATCACTGAACAAGGGACATGAAATAAGCTTCACTTAAAGAAATCAATAATGTCTTAGAATTTTGATTAATTAGAAAACAAGGAAGAGCTCAAGATAATTAACAAGAAAAACTTGATTCTTATTAGTATTGGGAAAATACATAAAACTTCACCGAGAACCAAAACTAACAAATTAAGAATTGAGCAACTAAATTGACATTGAAAGTTAGCCAAAACTTTCAGAAAATTAAAATAGAAAAACGTAATTGTTACATAGTGAATAGAAGATACACAAAAAATCAACCAAAATATACACACAAAAAAAAGGCGAAACTGCCTGCAGCCAATGCAACCGTCCATAATCAAAATGCATAAACAATTAAAATTCAAAAAAATAAAACCATCAAAATTCACTAAAACAAAAAAAAAAATCTTTAAAAGGAAAAAAGAGAAAAATGACCTTGTCTTTATCGTCAAGAATAATGTCAGCAGTAAAATTCTCCTGAAGCAGCGATCGATCACCGCCACCTCCATTTCCAACTTGGAATGTATAAATCCAATAAGAAAGGATCAAGAACAGCGACGTGGCCACCGCCACTTTGACCTCCCACGAAGACGGCACCAGATATTCCACCACCAACGCCGTCTCGATCATCATTAATTAACTTCCGTAACTATTATTTCTAATAAGATTATATTAAATTAACAAAATAATTTGAATAAGCATTTTGGTTGAAATTTGGAAGGTTTTAATTTTAGGGTTCTTTGACTTGTAAAAGAAACAATCTGTGGATTTTGGGGGAGAGAGCCAAAGAAGGAGACCGTTGGAGGTTGATTGGCTTGGCAATTAACACTTGGAAAAGAATCGTTAGTTTTTAATGACTTAAATACCCTTACTCTTTCACTGTAATAAATAAATGCCTGGCTTTGTTTTGTGGTTTTGGTGGGTGCGAGGGGTAATTTGAACAATGGATTTGAAAATTTTGAATAACGGATTAGATAATAAGTCCACAAAATTATATCTGTATTTTTTTTCTTGAAACTTATATATTTACACACGGAGAGATATTATTGGCCAATGGCATAATTTTATAATTACCCCAAATATTTGTATAAATGGTGGTTTATCTTTTTTATTTATTGTTTTACCATTAACGTTTTAATTGATAATTAAAACACGTCATACTAGATGAAAATAATTAATTGACTATAGATCAACATGTAACATATCATTTTCACATATTATCAATTAATGACGTGATATGTATCACTTCAACTATAGTGATAATGTGACATATGTCATGTTACTCAAAATGATAAGTATAACACAAATCATATTAACAATTGAATATATATGAAAATGTTACGTTAATAATATGTGTTTAAAGTTAATAAACTAATAGTTTCCATCAAATAGTAGTTGTTTTGACAAAAAATAAGATGTCAAAAAGTAAATTGATCTAAATAAAGAATAGGGACAAAGTGATCATTTGTGCAAACGTTAGAGGGTAATTGTGTGATTATGCCTTGGCCCAGACATGTAGAATTTTATATTAGAGGGTGCAAACTTAAAAATATAAATTTAAAGGTATAATATTATAAAGGTATACAAACTAAGTGACCTTAGTGGTTAAAAGAATGATTGATTTCAAGTTTGAGCACTAGTGATTGCACCAGGTTTTTAACCTTAGTTTTCTCTTTTTTTCTTTGTGTTATTGTTGGTTTTTTTATCTTTGTGACCGACGACGACAATAGTCATATTCATTATTTTATTTTATTTTGTTTTATTATCATATCTTTATTTTGTTTTCTTTTTTAAAATTTTTAATAATTATGTCTTTATAGTACATTTCTTTATATCTTTTGGCACAAGACATTTGACTGTTATTTTCGTTTATCTTTTTTTTAGTGTTAGATTGACATCGTCACGACTTATTAAAATGAAGCTTATTTGTTATTATATTGATCTTCTCTTATTTTGACCCTCATATTGGATTTAAATACGTTATTTGTGTTTGTGAATAGTTTTCTCACGTCACTCGATTCTGATTTGTGATATGTTGGGTGATATTTAATAACTTTATCTCTTTTGTGACTCATTTGCCGATGCAGTCAAATCTGTTTACATCTACATTTTATTCAAGTTTTATTTGGTCAATTTTTTAATTTTTTCCTTATATTATGTTTATGTGATATTATGTTAACAGTGATAGAAAAATGTCCTTATGATTAGAAGAGAAAAATTAGGATGAGTAGGTACTTCATTTTCAAAGAATAGTAATTTATTCATGTCCAATGTATGAATACAACTCTAAAAAGATAAAAGCCAGCTGAGCTTCCCTTTCATAGTCTTGGCTTACAATTACATATGTTGGCCAAACCTTGTAATTCAGGATTCAGATTTCGTACATTCAATAAAATCAGTCTGTGTAATTCCAAAACAGGGGAAAATGTCGTGAGACAAAATAAATTTTCAAGTTTAATTTTCAATTTGTGTATTTTCATGATGTCAACAGAACAAAAACTTGAAACAACCAATTCATTGGTAAAAGTCAAGAGACGAGATAAAATTAAAATATCAATAGTTCAAAAGTGATTCTCAAACGAGAAACTAAGTGAAATACCAAGCATTTTGGCATATCTGAAGTGAACTGAACACCATCCTGCAATACAGCATATGAAAAAACCCACCATATATGATCTTCATAAGTTGTCGCTTCTATGAGTGATGGCATGAGTATAGTGAGCCATCCTAGAACAAGCTATAAACACTAAAAATGAAATGCATATAGAGTCACATGATTAAGACAAAAATGAGTGAGATCCCAGACACAGTTCAAATGCCAAAATCATTGCTTGTACTTGATGAAAATAATCTTGGGTTCATCTAGAAATCTTCGAATTTGAATCTCGAAGATTAGCCTCTGGTGAGATTAATGAGAATGGGAGAAAAGCAAATCTCATCAAGTGGCCATAAAAGATCTCTTCTCATTTCAAGCCAATTGTGGCTGTTCTTGGGAGATTTGAGCAACTTTCATTCGTTTTCTGTGTCCTCAACAGCTTTGTTGAATGAAGCAGCAAGGTACTCTGCAAGACTTTGTTGAGAGTTGAACTTGTTTGAAGAAGCCTCTGAAACTTTAGCCTTCTTTGGGCCAATGGATTTCGGAAGCCAGGAATTTGAGGTGCCCAGAGTGCTCGAACCATCCATTCCAGCTTCTTGTCCTTTCCATGGAATAGGTTCTAAATGCTGCCAAGGATCTTCCAACATGGATTCATCAAAGTAACTCTCTGGCCCTAATATCCTGTTTGATGCTGAGCTACGACCATGAAAGCCTTGTCCTCGTCCGAAACTTCTTCCTAAACCAGGAGTGCTGCTCCCACTGTATCCATGACTCCTGCCTCTTCCTGGACTTAAATAAGGATTACCTCCAGATCCTTGATCAAGGATAGGTCTGTTACCAAACATTCGAGGCCTGGCTGTTCCATAGTTGACACTAGGTCTATCTGCTAGAGAAATGCCAGGGCCGCGCAAATTACCATAAGTTGATGTATTAGAAGGATTCCAGGCCATTTGAGAAGTTCCAGGATGCCTGGGAGGATTACCAAACATTCCTCTCAGTGTTCCATCAGAAACTAAGTTATAATGATCAGTGGCTTGTGATCCATTCCAAGCATCAGATTGGCCTTGATGCATGAGTGAAGGACTTCTTATTCTTGGGTTGTATGGGCCATGGTTGTATACAACTTGAGCATGCGAAAATTGGCTTTGCATCTGATGTATAGGCAAATCCCTATTGAAGTTCCTTGGTTCTGTCAAACCAGAATAGTAGGCCGATCAATTAGAAAAACAAAAAAAGAACACCAATTCATGCTAATTGCAAAATTAGAGAAATTTCATACAACTAGTTTTAATCAAAAACTCATTCACAGAAAAAACTAGTAGGAAAAAGTGTACCGGGATGGGACGGTGCATGCCAACCACTGGTAGTTGGCGATGTAAAAGATTGTTGCACATTCTGGTTATGAATGTTGCCCCTCTTCTTGTTAGCAGAAAATGCTGCCATAGGGTCAGTATAGTAGTCGAAACGTGGAGCTCCACCAAAGTCATTCTCCATAGTCAATGGTGTCTCGATCAATGGATTCGAAAGGCAACCAGGCATTGCAGAAGTCTCGACGTCATTAGACACTTCAGCTTCCATGCGCATTGCTTTCAACCTTTCCTTTCTTTTCTCAGATTCATCCATTTATCTAGAAGAAGGAACGTGCAAACTTCTTAATAATGATATCACCTAGCAAAATCTAAAAAAAACAAATCGTATCTTCTGTGCATAAGATTCTGAAGCTTTTGAAGGATGGAAATAAGTTTCAACCTATATCTTTTAAATTTACTTAATTACAACTCTTATCCACCTGATAAAATTGACCCAGTTATCAGTCTCACTCGAATTTAAGAATGTTAAATATCACAAATGACAATATTTCCACCTGCAAACCATATTGTTCTCTCTAACTTTTCAAAGAAGGCAGAGAGTAGATAACACAAAACGAACCATAACTCGCATGAGTCGAGTAGAAATCAGTGTTCAAATAAAGTTTAGGGTTTGAAATATTACCTTATTAAAATTTCTGGTCTGTTGGAAACTGCAAGGCAAGATAGGGGTTGGGTGATGGACCGCAGGAGGAAGAGAGGGCGGGCAGAATAAAGGTGAGTGGGAATAAACAGTAAGAAAGAGAATATGAAACCGGGACAGACCCGTGGTGAGAGGCGTATTTGGCGACGGCGAAATATTAGAAAACTTTCTTCTTTTCTGATGATACAGAATTTTTAATATAAGTTAAATTTATATAATTTAGGGTAAACTATACTATGACCACCTAACTATTTAGCCCTTTTATTTCCGCAACCAATCTTTTTTACCAATTAGACTATCTAACTATTTAATTATTATCAATTAAACCACTCACCATTAATAATTGACGGAAATACTCACGTGGCTGTTAGAAATATTATAATTATACATAGTCTCTAATATTTGTACAGTCCCTTATTTTGGTCTTAATTTAAATTTAATTTAATAAGGATCTGATATATATTAACACAAGATCATAACATGTGTTGTTAGTAACATGTATCAATATATAATTGAAAAAATTTATTTATTAATTTTAATTTATTTAATTAAATATTTTGATCTAAATAGGAGCTGACAATTGTCATCACTCGATTGGATAGAAAATAAATGGATAAAAAACTGATCTTAAATAGATTCAAACCAAAGTCCAAACGGAGACCGAAGAAGTACCCTTACCACTGCACCAAATGTCCCCGATGTAGATTGTATTTACCCTTTAAAAACTTGTTAAGGGTAAAAAAAATTAAAATTAGAACTTATAAAAATTAGAACATAAAAGAACACATAAATAATTAAAAATATAATATTTTATTTATATCTAAATAAATTGTATATATATTTAAATTGTAATTAATGGCAGATTTACAATAAAAAATTAATGGCTCATGTGACAATTTATATAATATACGATATCCAAAGAAGCTCGTTACCTCAACTTGACAAGTACTTGTACCTATAACCATTGTTGTATTTTCCAAAATAAGAGTTGGATCGGTTTAATACTCTATATAATTGACCCACTTGTGGTATTGTGCCAAAAAAAAAAAAGCTAGATTGTTAGTCTTTACTAGCTTTTCTATTCGTACCGTATATCTCTTAATGATTTTATGTATATTTACACAAGGTTTCTCAATATTATTTACAAAAAATAATATTTTTTTGTTATATAGAAATAGGATTGTAAATGAGACGAGACAGATCGTGAACTACTCGAGATCGATTCGATCAAGGCTCGATAAATATTCGGATCGAATGGACTCGACTCGAGTTCTTAACGAGCCGAAACGAACTACTCGATATTCGATTCGAAAAGCTCGTGAGCAGCTCGAAAAAATGTTATATTATAATTTTAGATTTTTTAAAATTATAATATTAAAAATACATTAATGATAATTATAAAATTTTAAAAATATATTAAAAATTCTATAATACAACTACCTCAAATATTAATTTTTTTTTAATTAACCAGCCCAAGTCCAATTGTTACATTGTATATTACTAAAAGAAAAATAAATGTTCATTTAATTAAGCATATGTTAGATTACATGTGTTTTGTTGATTTTTTTCTTTATTTTTTAACTTTTTACTGCACAAGTACTTGACAACGTAGAAAAATAAAATAAAAAATAAGAAAAGACAGCCAAACAATAGAAAAATCGAAAATGGTTATTTTTTGAATAAATATTCTTATATTTATTTTTTAATTAATAAAAAAAATTATTTATCTAATGACAAATATTTAATATATTTCTAATGATAAATATTTAATATCAAGATACTATATTATACTTACCTCATAAATCGGTACCAAATCGATTAATTAATGTATTTGTAATTAACCTTAAATCCTAAATCATAAACCTTAGACCATAAACCATAAACTCAAAACTCAAAACCCTAAACCCTAAGCCCTAAATCCGATTATGTGATAGGGGTTAAATTATGCACATGAATGTAACATACAAATTATACAAAATGATATTATGTGACTCCTAAATAAATCATTCGCATACTTATACATAAACATATCAACATGCAAAATAAATATACACTAAATATCGACACGAATTTCAAGAAGAAGTTAAACCAAAAAATGAAGAATGTATGTAGGATTTAGAATTGAATTACAAGCAAATGACTATAAATAAGGAGCAAAGGATATATTTCAATCAAAATTGATGATTATTAAAAGTAATAAAACAGGTGTTCTTACAATGACAAAATCACAAATTAGCATACTCAAGTTGAAAAAAAGTGTGCTTTGCTGAATCCAACCAGTTTCATCTAAAAACATAAAAAGATCTTACAATTTGAGAAATCAAGATTTAATAAGCTCATAATATGAAATTATGTGATAAACCCTTACACAAGTAAACTTCTTGTATAGAGAGTGCAATTAGAATAAGCAACCATTATAGAAAGAGTTTTCATTTCTGGTCATCATACATTTAATACAACGTTATCCACCCATAACTGATAGAAGAACATACATGCACATAACTAAAATTTCATGGAGCAGAGACGAACCCCAAGATCTTATAAGGTTTGCTCAAACCGCTTGACAGCCCGAAGACCAGCAGATGAGCTTGCAGCTTGGACCATTTGCTCTAGTGCATAAGTTCTCAATATACCCTAAGCTGAAAATTATATCAAAGAAGTGAAAGAACTCTACACGAGCAAAAAGAACCAGTAACACTTTAGAAAATCAAAACAAACATTCTTCCATACAAAAAATTCCAAGAAGTAATCGCCTTAGGTACTAATCAGACCATAAAAATATTAGAAGTAAAAAGAAATGAAATATCAAAAGTGAGAACATATAGTATAAGTCAAATTAAAAGTTTTACTGATAACAGAAGTCATTTCTCATTCTGAAAATTTTTTTAGTCTTTGATGGAGAAAGAGAAGAGAAAACATAAGACCACATGGTGCACATACCATATGCAAGGAACCACGAGTAGAGGAATTATCAACAATTACTGAGGTTGAAGGTGCAGCAGGAGCTTGAACATTGGATAGAGATATAGTATCTCCAGGATCGATAGCCCTCTCAGCACTTTCAGGACCGATATATGAGGTAATGGGCAAATCAGGTTCTTCAGCAACCACAATAGCAGCTTGTTCATATGATACATACCCATGCAGCCATACGTGACTCAGCTATTCTTTTGCTTCTGCAAGAACCTGCATAATAAAACTATAGACCAGTGAAGAACTATAGATGTTCTTCCAACAAGCCTATACGCAAATAAAAGAAGGGAAAATCACATAATAAACAGCAGTAAAATGTTCCAAATAAAAAAAATATGCACCTCAGCGTCTTTCTGCTCTGGTGTTTTTGATATCCCACATCGGTGGTTATTGGGGGAATAAGGGGTAAAGTGAGTGTATAAAAGGGGATGGGTTTCAGCAAATAAATATTAACATGTTTTCGAGCTTGAATTGAGCTTCAATCGAGCTCCTGATTTTTTTTTGAGTTCAAGCATTTTGGAGTTAGAGTCGAGTTTCAATATTATATTTCGAGTTCGAGTCGAGTTTGAAAATTTTAGGCTCGTGAGTTTTCGAGTCGAGTCGAGTTTACATTTAAAGTTTTCGAGTTCGAGTCGAGCTTGGTAATACTCGAGCTCGACTCAGCTCGTTTGCACCCCTATATAGAAAACACACATATAATTAAAAGTGTCTTTTATAAAACACGTATTATATTACGTGTGTTTTATTTTATGTCACATAATCCGTTGGAAAAGAAAAAAAAATATTTTTATAAAATATATATATTTAAATTTTATGGATTTTAATTTTAAGATTGAATAGTTTAAGGTTTTCAAGTTAAGAGTGAAGAAAATAATATCAACATACAATAAAGAAAATATCATAACGGCTAAGAAAATGACAAAATACATTAGACGATGCACATCAATTACGATGATTAAGTGTCTTTCCTTTTGAACTTGGATTGCCATTTCATTTTCCATTAAAACAAGAAAATCTAGAAACACAATCAAACAAACCAATTCATCGGCAAAGAGTCAGGTAAAACAACAGTCACTCAAACCAAAGTGAAATACCAAGCATTCTGTCATCTCAAACTATCCCAACATATTCCTGTTAAACTACAGACAAGGATTGTAGTTGCGTTTTCGGTTGTGTTTTGGCGGACATAATGAGTGCTATTGTGGTCATTGCGACTGTCATACAATAACGGTTTCAGACAACACTAAAACAGCTATTCAAATCCCTGACAGCGGAAAACACCACCATATCTGGTTTCTAAATTTCTATTCCTGGTCAGTTCTGCATGTAAAGGCTAAGAATAAACTGCATCCCTACAACGACCTATGAACACTGTAAAGGAAATACGTGGAGTTACTTGATTAGACGATTCTCAAAAGTTTTGCTTGTCCTCAATAAAAATAACCTCGGTATTTCGGCGATCCGCATAAGCATTTCTTTTTTCCATAATCCGCTTCGTTATTTTCTCTTTCATCCGAGTGTGGAACGCCGCAGTCGTATGTCAGCCAGTCATCGGAGGGATGTGTCTCTTAGCAAAGAAAGCAATATGGAGGAGAACTTCATTGTTATGTTCATACATGATCGGTTGCCAGAAAATATTTGGAGAGCAACTATGGTTCATAAACCGAGCTACATTTCCACTGTTCTTCGAGCCTATGGTTAGGGGATATGAGATATCATAATCTTCAGCAGCGTCGGAACTTTCCTCTCCTACTAACTCAGTTTCATAATTCCACTTGAAGGGTTCATAGACTCGATTTGTCTGGAAAATGTACTCATTGCTTTCACCATCTCTCCCGTCATGTCTTGTGTTAATTTCGTCAATAACTTCACCTGCATATTCATAGATAAATGTACCTGCACGAATAGGGTCCCATGATCACAGACCCCAACCCCTATCTTTCGTCTTAAAAACTTCAAAGCGAACCTTAAAGCCAGTCTGGGTAACCCTATTTTTGCAGTTAGGAAGGCAGGGGCACAAGGAGCCACATTCATATATCATCGGTTTTCGACACACTAGAATCCCATAAGCTGTGTAAGGTAAATCACCTCCATTCTTTTTAATGCAGCAGCAGTTTGAATTTTCGGCTAGGCACGCTTTACGATAATCACAACCAAAAGAAGGTTGCAATAGCTTGAATGATTTTGAGTATTGATAGTAGATAAATAAGTGAAAATGAGCGGGCCCCTTTTCATCATCAACCTCATTCACAAGTGAAACAGGTATGCTTTCCGCTCCAGAAGTGAGGTCAGGAAGTATAAGTCCATCCCTTGAAGACAGACCTCCTTTCCATTTCTGAATCAATTTCCAAGTTGCAAAAGCGTCTTTTTTGCCCAGGGATCCTAACTAGTTTATACTTGAACATATTACAACCCGATTTCCCCTTCTCCGTCCATGACTCCTGGACCTTGTAAAGGCCATCGTATACATAGACCTTCGACGTTTGGTTGTAAGAATCCTGAAAACCTCGAATGACTCTTACTTCATTGGATCGATGCAAGATCCTTTCCAAAGCAAGATTGCCCATCACGAGCTTCTGATTGGATGCTTCTTTATCACCATTGGCATTCCCGCCATGACCAGTATATACCAAAACATCGGGATCTTCGACATCATCATCATACCCTCCGGATGAAACGATGCTTACAACCACTCGTTCTCGCTCTAAATCACCCTTCATAGGCATGGGGTCAATTCCAGGCATGCACTGAGCATGCAACCCCACTAAGCACAACTTCAATCGGAAGAAGAAAATGTCCCCAATTTCAACACCAGGAACGACTCCGGTTTTCTTCCTCGCGTTAGTCCGCACCTCTTTGCTCATCATTATGTTGCTAGCTTTAAGCACCGAACGTTTAATAATCCCAGAAAGTGGTTCGACACTGTCTTCCATTTGGCTAAGCTTTCTCCCAAGTACATCAAACCTCCAAAGCACATTTTCAACCAATTCCCTATTCATGTCATCACGCTCGGATAAACTAATTCCAGGATTGAAATCAGTAAGAGCGGTGAATGCAAACTCAAAAACCTTCATTTTCTTCGCTTTCTTTTTAACAGAACTTGACCCAGGTGACTTATGTTCATGCACATTTTGGCCATTAGAAGCCGGTGGTTCCGCTCTAAATGACTGAATAGGCACAGCAGGATAGAACTCGTTTTGGTTAAGACCAGGCATTGAATGGGATCCTTGTGGTATGCTAATGGGGAAAAATGGCGAAAACCCCGACGGAAGGGGCCATTAGGAGGAGCACAAACGAAAGGCGGATCGTTAGACCCTATCGGGAACTGAGGAACCAAAGTATACAGCGGTTTTGCATTCAAAACTTTAGATTTATCTCCTAAATTTGGTAGAACAGTGTTTATACCCGCTCCTTCTTCCATTACAAACAAAAAACTGAAGCTTTTTCAACCAAAATTCTCTCTCTCTCTCTCTCTTTTCCCACAAAAGCCAGTGATACCCACTTCAGTTTTATTCTCTTAAACTAGTTTATGCACAAACCAAAGCTCCAATGTGAACCAAAATTACACAAAATTCAGAACCAAGAAATACCCACTTCATTTTTTTCCATCTTTACTTGTTTATGCACAAAACAATGGCCTGCATGAAACCAATAAAAAAAAAACCTTTAGAACAAAACAAAAAGATTCCTTTTTTTCTGAACCAGGAGATGCTCATTTACCCATGACTTCTATATGCAAGGAACAAAGCACTAAAAATAATGGAAATAAATAGATACACTAAGAGATTAGGTTAAGTTGTATACAAATAAAAATAACAAATTACTAATTTTCAATTGAACACAAAGACTAGAGGCGATTTACCTGTCGAAAAAGAGATGAGAAGTTTTGTTGTAAGAATTATTTGAGTTTGGGAAGTGCTTTGCTTCGCCCGATTTAAGACAGTGACTTCTTTTCAATTTCGAGTAAACTACCTAAATAGTCACTGAAGTATGAATATGGTTCGTCATTTAGCACTAAAGTTTTAAACATAATAAACTCATCACTAATATTATCATTTTGTAACAAATTGATCAATTAACGAATACATAAAATGCTACCACAAGTTTGATATTCTTCCATTTTAGAAACAAGGATAATATTTTAGGTAAGAACTATTTTTTATTCAATATGTAATTTTTTGAACAAATAACATTTTAGGTTAGAACTTAAAATATTTACAATATTTATAATAAATCATGTAGTTTGAGTTATTTTTTAGGTTGAAATCTAAAAAGCTATCATGAGTTTAGAGTTTTTTCATTTAAGAAACAAGAATAACATTTTAGGTTGAAATCGTTTTTCTTATCGAATATGTAATTTTTTAGATTCGAACTGAGTAACATTTTAGATCAATAACCAAAAATTCATCTTTCTGATATTTTATCAACATATTATTATTCTGTCCTTAAAAGAAAATCCCATCCAACAGCTCAAACTCAACCATCTTTCTTAACCTTATTTTTTTAAGGAGTTCCTCTCCCCAACGCTCTAGGCATCATTCTCCTCTCCTCTTTTCTCTTCTCAACATATCATATGATTAGTAGATTAAATTAATTAAAACAGAATTATAATTAAATTAATAAAACATGTATATAGTTAGAAACAAAATATAGTTATGTGAACTTAATTAAACAATTTGATTGATAACATTTTAACAGTTTAATGGTCAAAATAAAATTGACACCATAGTTCAATGGCTATTTGGGTAGTTTACCCTAAAATTAGACGCTTTATTATTATATTCGAATCACTTTTAAAATCTAAATTCATGTTTTAAGATCTAAATCTGAGAGGGGGTTTCAGGGATGAAAATAATTAAATATCCATGCAAAGCTTTAAAATTTAGACTCCCGCTTGTGTCATCACCAACTCAATGTCCTTCGGCTCAACTCCCGTTTCATCAACTTCTTCGTCATCCTGAGCCAAGGCTGAAGACGACTCGGGTTTAGATACCACGTGGCTGAGAGCAGGTGCCTTAAATTGCTCGGCGGCCTGAGTCGGCAATTGTGAGCTTCTCCAAAGACAACATAGGTATCTGACGTGGGGCTCTTGAAGACGTCCGGCTTTGAAATGATTAATAAGACCAGAATTCAAATGGTAAAATCAGTTACCACCTAGTAACAGAGGCAGGGAAGTAACGAATGGTTTAACAATATGGAAAGGGGACTGACATTTTTGCTCTTCTTGACGGTGACTCGGCTAACACCTGGAATCGGTTTCGTCCCGAGCTTTAACATAGCTTTGCTACTCTTCTTTTGGCTTCTGCTTTGCTTTGACCTACCAGTTCCTTCTCCATCAAGATGGCCTGACAGTATATACATACAATAGGACCAAAAAAATGAACCTCCGAACAATGCATCACTTATTCATATAAAGAAAAGTTCTCCATTAACATGTTTTTCAATATTTTAACAGTGATCCACGGAACATGCATTGCATTAATTGGTAAATAATAGATGTCAATGGTACAAATGAAACTACTATGTGGTATACAAAGAATAAATTAAGAAGTTTATACAAAAAATAATAGATGTAGATAGGTTACATTTCGATAAAAGGATATATGTTCGGATTATTTTTTTTTACTAATTTATAGGTAAGTTTAATGATAACTATCAATCACTTAATATTAAATGTTTATACTCTATATTTTATGATGCTCGAATGCATAACCTTAAAGAATATCAATAATTTTTTCATTGAAATTATTTGATTTATATTGGATTAAAAAATTATTAAAAAAATAACAAACTTCGAGCATTGGTCTTAAAACAATAAAATCGACCTGGAAAATATATATAAAAAAGCGTTTTATTATTTTCCATAAAATTATTTTTGTAATATTATTAAAATACCGTTGAATAAATTTTAGGGAAAAAAATAATTTATTTAAAAAACATTTTTATAAATCTGATTTCAATAAAAGCTTGCTATGTAGGTCTCAGTTAATGATGAGCGAAAGCGGGAAGTAGAATGTACTTTACAAGAGTATACACAGTAATAAGACAAAGCAAAAAGTGGATCCTCTTTAGGTTTTTATTTTACTACAACGTTAACTTCCTCATTTCTCTTCCTCGCCGCCTTCTTTTTCTTCTTTACTTCACTCTCTCTCTCACTCTCTGCCTCTAACTCTACCTCTACCTCGCTGGTACATTCCCTCTCTCATAGATTCTTATGTACTTCTTTATACATACTTTTATACGGATATACCATACCATGTGATGGGTACAATTTACAAAAGAAGGGAAGTTTTTTTTTTGCCTTCTTTTGTTTTTGTTTCCTTCTGGGTTTTGTTTGTACTTCGTTTGTTTAGTTTCTTGCTTTAGCTTAATGGGTTGTTTGAGTATAGCTTGGAATATGTTTCTTTAGCTATTTCTTCTTTCATGATCATTTCTTGCTTCACATGTATGTGGGAGCATGTATCATGTATGTGAATATGAATATGAATGTCATGACGCATGCATGCATGTTGACATGAGCTTTACTTACATGATGGTATCTGAATTCAAAATTTTAGGAAGGTGAGGAGATTTCTTTGAAATTTTAACTTTGTTAGCTTTTTTTCTTTTGAGATATTGTTTTACTGCTCTATTGTCCCCTGCCCCTCCATTTTCTGGAAAATAAGATGCTTCCATTTTGTTCTTTTTTGGCAAATTAGTCCCCAAATGCTGAAATTTGTTCCTGATTTTGTAAGCTTGTGTTGTATTTAATTCAAAATTCAATTGAGCTTACAAACACTGCAATGTCTGGAATGGTTTCTGAAAATTGGAGAACTTAGTCATCTGTTACTAAAATTTGGAATATTTGTTCAACAAGCTCTTTCTAATATTTTGTTTCAAATTCAAAATTCAAGAATAGAAATGCATTTTTTATGATAGTTGGATTCTAGGCTTCAAATATGGTAGCTTTTTATACAATTTGCCTTGTGTATCTGCATAATCATTGATTTCCTGTTTCTTATATCATGGTCATATGAAATGAATGATGGTATACATTTAATGGCTTCTGCATTGTCTTATAGATTTTGGAAGATTTGGGTTTTTGAAATTTAATATAAACTGGTTTTTAATCAGCATGGAGCCATCGTCTTTGGTGCATTGCTATTTGGTACTATGACTGTTGTATGGATTCTGAACGGATACTGATGAATGTTAATCCAGGTAATAAACTACATTGTGCTGCAAAAGCTGCAGCTGACAAGGAGAAGACGGTTCCCTTGGATAGCTCGGTTCAAGGTTCATGAATAAGTTCAAAGAGAGCATCAATAACATGGAGGTTGAGATGCATAATCAAAATAAGGCTCCAGAGGATGTCGAGGTTGATATAATAGGATTAGGATGCACAAATAATAACGACACCACAACAGTTAAAATTGAGGATCCGGATGCAACTGAATGTTCCAGCTCATTTGCTGACACCACATCTGATACCGATAAATGTTCTGGATTTAGTGATGCTGAAGTGGAATCTCAGTTCGTTGGTGATGCCGCTTTTGGATCTGCTTACGAACCATTTAGCAGCTTGTTTCATATAAGGTTTGCTTTCTTTCCATATTTACGACCTTTTAATCCATATACATATGTTTATCCATTTCAAATTTTCAATAACTTGGATGTGTGTATGTATGTATGTATGTATGTATGTATGTATGTGTATACAGTCAATATTTGGCTACAATTAAAGGTTTCCTGTGGTAAATTCTTCAGTTTTCGATTTGTTCCATCCAAATATATTCGTTGTAACATTATGTGATTCGCATCGATTTTGACTTGGCATAGCAAGCAGACACGTCGTAATCTTATTTCGTACTTGCTCTTCAGGAAGAAGAGGCTGACAAGCCATTGGAGGAACTTCATTCGGCCTCTCATGTGGCGCTGCAAATGGACAGAACTGAGAATCAAACAAATCGAGTCTCAAGCAGGAAAATACACCAGAGAACTTTCAGCATACAATCAGAGGAAGTTTCCTGGAATTGATCAATCTGCACTGGAAGGTTTTGGTTCAAAGTCATTGCCATTTTCTAGTCAATATAACCGTAAAAAGGCCATCAAGCGGAGGAGAAGAAAGAGAATTGAAGAGGCAACCGATGTAGCCTCATACATGTCATGTCACAACTTATTTTCGTATTTTGGTACGAGCTTTTCCTTTATTCTTTATCATTGTTGTTCAAGTGTTTTTCTTGTCTAGCCTTAACCCTGATGCTCAAGTGTGGATTGCTTGTAATATATTTCAGAAAACCGGAAAACCGTTGCAGATGGTGCTTATATTGCCAATGATTTTCCCAACGCAGGTACTATCATTTTCCCTGAATCAATCTCTTATATTTTAACTTCATTCATAACTGTTCAATCTGCAATAAACCAGTCCTATTGATCCTAGGAAATCAAATATTTCCCAAGGTAGAATCAGCATTTTGAAGGCTATGTTTTTTGTAGATTTCGGTTTCTCTTGGTGTTGATTGTGAAGTGCTCTTTGTCATTGCTTGTGGTGCAGCTGATACGGACCAACATACTGATTGCAATGATAAATTCGGCATTAATAACGATGGATTGTTTTTCAAGTTCAGAGATGAAAATAATTCCTTGGAGCAAGTTCTTAGGAAGATTGAAATTGTGCATGCTAAGGTTCAGAAACTCAGGAATCAACTTGATCAAGTGATGTCCAAAAATGTTTCGAAGTTTTCTTCTTCTGAGAATTTAAGCTTTCTTGTTGCTTGTGATGCTCAAACCAGCTCTGCTCCTAGCCCTACATTTTCAGCTGGCAACGGAGACACAAGATCCGTCGAACCTGCATTTTTCTCAACTCAACAAATTTGCAAATATGCTGGAGATATGGCTATGTCTGCATGTGCCATTTCAAGCTACGGAGAGGCTTTCCATGTCCCTGATATAATTGAAAGCACTGTCGGATTATTGTCGTCTGCTGAAGTTACTTGCCACCAGCCACCACTTGTAGACTCGTGCGAAGACGTAAGCCCTCTTAACATACTTAACTTACATGCTTATTTTTGGCTGATGTTTTACCAGATTAGATAATGTCATCGATTTTACTTTGAACTGAAAGTAAGCTTAACTGATCTGCATTTCCCGAGATATATGATAATTCTTTTATATTTTCATTGCAAAGATTCCCGGAGGCATAGGTTAAATACTGAAAAACGAATATAATCTTGCAAGTCCACGTCTCGTATCCCATCATCGGTTAATTCCTCTGCTATCCGTAGTGTTAATAATCGGGTAAAGAAAACAGAAAGAAACAAGAATTTTAACGAGGTTCAGCAATGTGCTTACGTCCTCGGTGCCAGTTTTTCATTCAATATCTCATAGATTTTGGTTACATCTCCTTTTATAATAAATAAACTCTGTACATATTTACAAAAATAACATGCAGGATTCAACCTCCTTTGCACAAGAAAATACTGTTATCTGTTTGAGTTTGACATGTTCTTTTTTTGCTTCTCATGCATGAACTAGTCTCAATATAGTTACGGAATGATCCCTGATGGTATTTGCAGATTGTGGAAAATGTTCTGATGCAGAATGAAGGAAATGCCGGAGATAAACAAGCTTTAACGGCGACAAACGGTCAATCCACAAAGCAACATCATCAAACCGAGAAACTAGAAGAAGGAGAGAGCTCCAATCCTTCTCGTATCGCAACATCGGAACCTAATAACGCGGCAAAAAAAGCTGTGTCTCAGGAGCAATCAATTCTGAGATTATGTCTAGCTTCTTTCCCTAAGAGCAAAAGAAACCGAGGGGAACGGAAAGCCGGTCCCGTCGGTTGGAGCAGGAAACCTTCAGGTGAGCCTGATAATAGCCAATGACTTCATTTCTGATGGTCCACTAAGTTTGGCAGGCACTATATTGCTAACAAATCAAAACACAGAGGCACTCGGTGGGCACCGTAACTGGAACTCCTTCGATTTTTTGGGAGCCACTATGTAAGCCTAAGGTTTTGGCTATGATCATCAATGCTACTTAGATTAGAGTGGGAGTGTCAGATACGAGTATATGTGTAATACGAGTATGTTCGATTTTCTTCTTCTTTTTGTTCTTTTTTTCCCATTGTGGGCAATTATGATAACATTGTCCCAAAAGTTGTGAGAATTATGATGCAAAAGATGGAGTTATTGAAACAGAAACTGAGAAACAAGAGCAGGAGACTGTAGTTGTGCATGCTGATAAGGATGGGGTCCATATTCTCACACTTTGAAGAAGAGTGTCAGCAATGGAACGTGTTGCCACTTCACCACCTTTGGTTTACTGATTTTTGTTAGCAAAAGTCTACAAAATATAGTAGAGAAAGCAAAAGGTGACTGGAAATCTGACTTGTTATCCTTTGACTCTGTCAGTCCATGGAAAGATCATATCATATGATATCTCCTATTCAAATATTTTCGACCATTATATTTTATTTTTATTGAGCACAAAAAATCCTTGAGCTTAAAAATAATGTAGGTGTTGGTTACTTTTTTATAAGCAATTATTATTTAAGGAGGAGAGAGGCAATGTGAAATTAATCCAGCATCCCCAACCAATCATAATGTCTCTCTGAGCAGCAGCTTTTTGGAGTTTGTGATATAACTCCACCCACATTCTAACATTTTCTTTATTCCAGTTTTTACAATTATTTAATATAAAGATAAACACTTTCTTTCCAAAATACATTGAATTGGAACCTTGGTTATCGGCGGATTGAATTGGAAACGGATAATCTCGAGGTATCGAGAGTTTTATCAGGTTCGTCGGACGCACTTCGTGGGAATTCGTTGGTGGCAGCTCTTCATGAGGTGATGGAGCGTGAATGGACTGTGCAAGTGCGACACATTCGTCGGGATCAGAACCGTGTTGCCGATTGCTTGGGCCGTGGTGCGCCGATTGGGGTGGAGTACCAGGATCCACCGCAGCTGTTGGCGTCAACGCTGCTCAAGGACTTGGGGACTTCTAGCTGATTGTTTGTGTTTTTCTGTATTGGCAAAAATATATATATAATATGCTTTATTTATTATTTAGTTATTTGAATTTCAGTTAATGTTATATGATATTTCTAATTCATAAAACAAAAATATCGACTAATCATAAGATGATACTCTCCGTCCAAATAAAAAAGAGTCAACTAACAATGATTGACGAGATAAATTGATTCCAATTTATAATATATCATAATTTCATAATCAAATTTAAATAAAGTTATATTTTCATCCTTTAAATGTCAAGTAACCCAACTACCTAAAATGAAATATGATCCTGCATGATACTGTAAGAATGGGAGACAAGGCCAAGCATGTGTTGAACGACATGAATTACCCCAAACAACATCACTTGCTATAATTATACAAACCTTTGGAGAGAACATGATTATAGCATCAAGTTGATGTTAACTTGGGATCTGCTTTAAAATTGTTTTCCTCCCTAATATAAACCAACGCACAATAATATGTCAATATTATAAATTAAAACACATAAATAATAAAAATAATTCCTAATTAAAGATTTGATTATTATACTTATACATATAAGTAATCATATTTAGAGATGGATGTATGTTTTTATGTTGGATAATATAACTTTAGAAGTAGCGGTAGAAATTTAGAGGGTGTAAAATTATCCTTTAAATTGCGATGGATGATGAAATGTTGTCTTATTTTATTTGTAGGTGAATTTTTCTTTATTTATAATTGTGTAATACATTTATATATTTTCTATATAAATAAATCCATTTGATATGAGAGGGGAGGCTCGAAAAGCACTAAGATTTTACATTGTATTAAAATGATTTAAGGGGTAGCAGAGTAATTGCATAAAAAAGTACTCACAATCTTACTTTGCCTTTATTTAATATTTGAGATTCTCTCTCTACAGAAAAGAAAGAGAAGCTCACTTGGAATCATGGCTGCCAAAGGAAAAAGAAAGAGTGTTGCAATAAAGAAAGAGAGACAATAAAAAGAAAAGGAAGGCCACATTGCCAACTCCTCCAAGCCTTTGAGACTCAATATCCCTTCATCTTGGAGGCCAAAAAGACTCCATTTTTGTTTTCACCTTCCTTCAACTCATGAAATTTCCCTGTTTTCTCATCTTTCATTCATCACTCCTCACCTTGCTTTGTTCATGCAAGATCCAAAGAACTCTCACACAAGGTAACAAATCTTCTCTTTTGTTCTTCTGCATGTAAACCAAATGCTGCAACATTGCTCGCATCATTTCAAAAATTTCCCATAAGCTCTTTCTTGTTTTAGTATCATATTGTCTTCTTTTTTTTCAGTGAAAAAATGTTGTTACCAGGTGGTTGATTGCTGTTGTTCATGTTGATGATAGATAGAATGTTGTTGCCAATTCTACCCAAAGTTGAATCGATTTTAAAAAACTTGTGGAAATCAGCCTGACAAGTTTGCATTGAAGGGTGTTCGTTAAAATGCCCTGATTTTCATGCAGTTTTGAGTAAGAAATGTTCAAAATCTGCAGACTCTGCAGCTTTTTCTTTTTTATCTCAGTTGTCCACGAAGTGCTTTGATTGAGTGGTCCTCTATGTTTATTTGATTTGATCCAATGTGCTAAGCTAAGTCAGTGGCTATAACAAACGCAAAATTTTATGTCAAGAGGTGTTAACATAAGAATTTATAACATAAATTTAGGAGGTGCAAAATTACATCACCGATCGAAAATATGAAAAAAATATCTAAACTATAGGTGAATTAGAAATTTCTAAAGGGTGCGATCGCACCCTTGGTGCATCCCTGGTCGAGCCCTTTAGCTTGGGTCAGAATTCCCAGTTCGATCCTCTCCACGGGCTAACATTTATTTGTCATGCTCATATATGAACTGAGCTGAAATATGCAATTGATCACCCAAAGACCATTGCTGATGTTATTTATTAATATCATCATCTTTGGTTTCCTGTTCAATTGTTTTACAGATTGGAAATATAAGAATATTGTAAATGTTAAGATTCGAACTTGGTCTGCAGTTTCACTGAAGTTTGCGCCTTGTTCAGTTAACAACTTTAATGTGTTATGGTTCTAATTATGCCCCTACATACATATGATCCATGTGAACCCTAAGCAACTGTTGATAGTTTGACTGTTAGCTCAAATATCCGGATTAATTCGATACGAGTGCGGGATGAAGCTCGGTTGAGACATGGATATGTTTCAGATATAACTATCATCGTGGTTTTGCTATTAAGTTTTTTTTTTTTTTTGGGATTTTGGTCTTCATCCTCAACAGTTCTTCAAAATGAATTGGCAAAAAGAACTGTTCAAGATTTCATGCTATGAATTTGTTTGTTGTTCCACAGGAAGCCTTGGTATCAAAGAGCAATAGAGAGGGCTACCGTATGGAAAACTGTTTCGAAGACCGGAGGAATCCCTACTACGAATGCTAGGACCTTGTGGAAAACCATTTCAAGGCCAACAGAAATTCCCATGGCGAATGCGACGTTATGGAAAGCGATTCCGAAGCCCGCTGACATCCCTTCAACTCATCCCAATAGTTCGGAGAAGCTACGTAAATGTACTTCCCTGAGGGTTGCCACTTCGTTACTTGGGTTTGTCTATGTGCACCAATCTCTTCCTACAAAGAGGTTTTTCGAGCCGATGTTCCCCCTAGAAGAAGCAACAGTTACCCTAGGTCCAAACCGTTTCCCCTAGCGCAAGAAAGAGCAATGCCTAGCGTGAGACTTAGCACGGAAGGAAGAAGAGTTTTCCGCGGAAAATCGTTGACGGACGATGTTTTGATGAGGAGGTTTGTTGTGGAAGAAGAAGCAATGATGCAAGTTAGGAGGAGGAATCAAATGGAAGTTATAAGGAAGAGAAGTTTGATGAGAAGGAAGATGCTTGGCCCTAGTCCTCTTAGTAGAATGGTAAAAGCTGATGAAGATGAGAATTTTTAACCTTTTAAAAAAAAATTTACCCATATTTTATCCTTTTTTTTTCAATTGTCTATTTTGTTTGTACTTTTGATTGTGTACCTTTAAATGTTGGAAATTTCAATTCAAATTTGGATCTTGCTTTTAAGTCAAATATTTTTTGGTCTTCTTAGCTGAACATTGCTGGTATCCTCAGCAATGGACTCACTGGATATGTGAAAACAATTCTCTCTCAAAAATTTTAAATTTTATCTCTTGTAAATTTTGCATTTTCATATAATTTATATTTTTTATTAATAATTTATTTCCGTCTACTTAAAATTTATCTTTTAACATACACAAGTATTGTGATTTTTTATATGCTTTGACAAGTATTTACAAAGGGTATAGTAAAAAGTCAAAGCAACTATGCCGCTATAGTGCTATT
The DNA here is from genome assembly GCF_006381635.1 of Hibiscus syriacus. NCBI lineage: Eukaryota > Viridiplantae > Streptophyta > Magnoliopsida > Malvales > Malvaceae > Hibiscus > Hibiscus syriacus. Next base: position 2,045,950 of record NW_024063443.1, read on the forward strand.
TATCATGTTTTTTTTTAGCCATTTCAATATTATTAACTAACTAGTTGATTTTTAGGAGTTTGTGGATCATTGAATCACGTGTAATGCAGTTAATTCTAGTTATTGATATAAAAAAATATGGATTCTAGTAGTTGATTTTTGGGTAATCTATAAGAATAGTCATTTTTTATATTTTTATACTTTACTCATCAAATTTAAAAATTTAAATTTTGGTCACTAATATTATCATTTTATTATATTTTTATTACTGGAACGTTGGATACATTAGTTCGATGACTGATGTGTTAATAAAAGAATTTAATTTTAAACTTTAAATAAAATATTAATTATGATTTTTGTTAAACCTAAAATAATTAAGGGACAGATTTTCAATTTGCCTCTTTCTTTAACATGCTAAACCTTTGCTTGCTTCTCTCTCCACTCCACCTCCCCCTGTATTTTGACGGCTGCCATTAACGCCGATCAAAACTGCTTCAAGCCCACCAGGACTCTGAAAAACTTCACTCCGTCGTTACACAAACATCTCTTTTTTCTATTTTTTTTCTTTTGGATTCGGATCATCATATCCAAATCAATGACAGATCTAGAAAGTGAAAAATGGATTCAAAATTTTAATACTAGATTCTAAAAAAATTTGGGTGAACAAATTTTTCCCCTATTCCCATTAGTAAACTAAATTGAATTTAACATTTTTTTTAAAATAATGGGTGTGCAATGACTCTCTTATAGAGCCATGTACATCCGCCCTGATCCAAATCCATATCAAATCTTAAATAAGGTAAATTAGTTTAGATAATTGAATTCAGATCAAATTTGACATGTCTACGTTTATACATATATTTTGCAGATCAATCATAATATTCACTTATCCAACGGCTGCAATCAGATATTCACGGTTATTATTTAGGGTAAACTACGTATTTAGTAGCTAAAGTTTTATTTTTGGTATGCTTTAGTATTTGAACTTCCAATTTTTTATAAAAACATATCTAATGTTTAAATTTTGTTTCATTTAATACCCACTCCACCTTAACCACTTTCTTATTACTTCGAGTTTTCGACGCTTCAGACAAGCCCGCTTCACCATCAGGACAATCACGGGTTTTAGAGGAACTAAATCGAGCAGGAGAACTAGGCCTGCCTCACTAAAGCTGATTTACCTTTTAATTTTGCCAAAGTCTGTTGGGATCGTGAGGGTGCCTCCTCGGAGATGGTACCTTGAGTGGGATCATTCGCCAAATTATCAGGGTCAAGGTTCTCCAATACATCATATCGGGAAGAGCTTACTCGACCTTGGTGAGTATCATTCACCATATTAACCTCCGACACCTTGGCCTGCTTATCGCGTGGCTTTCTACGCCGATTTGTAGCTATCATCCCGTATAAGCATATGTCGGGGACACAGAACGTCCCCCTTCCGCAGCAGGCCCTACACATCGACACTATGATCACGCAAATCAGCATCTCCCTTAGAAGAACAGAAACCCTGAGTGTGGCCATATACCCCTCAGTGGAAGCATATATTCTGAAGTCCTTTGTATTCTATCTTCCGAATAAACCCGTCAATTCCAATACAAGGTAATAAAGGCTTTCTCAGATCAACAACAATTGCTAGGCGAGCAAACTTACCACGTTCACCCATGTTCATATTATAATCAATTTTGATCACTCTACCGAGTTCAGCAGCTAATAACCAAAACATGGATTTGGTGTAATACCTGTAAGGAAGTCCCGGTAAACGCACCCAAACAATAACCTGAGATGGGTGGGTCTCAGTAGTTGAGAAGTTCCGACTTCACGGTTGTACGGTGAGATAACTACCGAAAACCATCCACGGTCCCTCAGATAAAACCTTGTTGAAATCATATGCATTAGCGAACCGGATTAGAAAATAATCATTATCAAGATCAACCATTTGAAATTGGCCTTGGGGTTGCCATAGTTGATTGATTTTGTTCATTAAAGCTCTATAGCCGATGGCTTTCCCAAGAAATCGAACAACCACGGTCTGTTTCATATTCTGGACAATCGATTCATGCACGCGACCCGAGAAATAAATGATCGGATAAGAACCACTACGATCCACAGTAGCATCTCCCTCCTAAATAATAACATCATTATCACCAAAACCAGGGAAAGCCGGTTGTATCGTTCCAGAAGATCCTAAAACCGTTTCAGCATACGATTTAGGTTGCTTATTCGATTGAGGATTCACTTGGCTTGTCGAGTCTTGCAGTGCTAAATCTTCTTCCATGGGGGCAGCAGGAATCGCAGGAGCAGGTTGCACAAAACCACCACTACCCCCTCGTGGAGCAACCTGTTGATCCAAAGGCGCAAGCGGTGAAACCTGTCGGTAACAGGGGGCGATTCAGAGAGTCCAGCCGGCTCAAGGTACCATCCATGCCGGAGAACAAAAAACCTAGAAAGTAATTATATGTGACCTTCAAAGGCTCTTTTATTGCACTTTTTTATCAACTGAACATATTTTCTACGGAATTGACATTACATTATAGTAATAACTACTTTTGAGAATTTTTTTAAATGATGAGCTAGAGTTTACACCAAAGTAATGTAGTATTTATGCGTTTTATTTTGAATTTCACATTTTATTTTTTTTAATTAATCACTGGTATCCGGTCTATTGACCGACTAATCCAGATCGGATGCTGCAGAGGCGAAGGCAACCCTCCTAACCCTGTTTGCTCCATTCGTAAATATCAAAATTCGAACCACTAACCCTTTTTAAGGACCTAGTGCTTCATCCCACTAGTGTCATTTAATTATATCGATTACATTTGAGAATTTAAAATTTGAAATCTATAGTAAGACTCATGATTTTCACATTATAATAAATTATATCTCCTTATTTTTAACCTCAATATTTATCTATAGATAAAATAAGATTGATTTTATTAAAAATATGTTCAGAAAATTTTAATAGACAAGTTGTCAAAAGACAATCAAATTTTTTTTAAATTAAAGATTTTTTTTTTACAAAAGTTTCAAAAAAAAATTAATACTTTATATATTTTTAATTTTATTGTAGTGGTTAATGAGGATTTTTATGGGTAAAAGAATTAATTCTTTTAAATTTGAAGACATAATTACTAGAAAAAATAAAATATTTGAGTGTTTAATCGATAAAAAAATTACAGCTATAAATTATAACTTTAGAATAATACCAAATTATCATACTATCATTGTCCAGAGCTCAAAGCAGTGGGGGAGGCGAGTGTTCATCAGGTAAGTCGGTGCTCATTTACATTTTTTTATGTTAATTGTTTATTCTTCAATGATATTAGTTTATAAATTTTATTTATTTGATCATAAACGAAAAATTTCTGTTTTTAATATATATGTATTTATCTTGAAAAATATTTCGTATTTATTATTGGTTCGAAGCTGAGCTAATGGTGTCGGGACCAATTCATCATTTGACCATTTTCCAAGGCCCTAAAGCTCAGGCAACATTTTCTATCCATTCATGGTTGCCATGGCCTTGAAGCTCAGGCAAAATCTCCACATTCCTAATAAATTTTTGGATAAACTACTTGTTTAGTATTTAAATTATCAATTTTATTTCATTTTAGCCTTTAAATTTTCATTTGTTTTAAAATCATACCTAATATTTACTTTATATTTCGTTTTGATACATCGTTCTTAAACTTTTAGCGGAACTGTTACAACATTACATTTTTTATGAGTAAATTACATCATTCATGACACAACTATCTTCTCACTCTTGTTTTGGTTACTAAAGTTTAATATTTTTAATTTAATTACTTTGTTTCAAATTACTCAAAATTTAATCATTCTAACTTTCAAATTTATCTTGTTATTTTAATTATATATTAATAAAAAAATATATAATGTCAAAAAAATTATTAATAAAATAAATTAGAGTGATTAAAACATAAGCAATTTAGTAGTTGAGCACTTAAATTAAAAAAAATTTAAACTTTAGCGACCAAAATAAGAGTGAAAAGATAATTAAGTGATTAATAATATAAGTTACACATAAAAATGTTGCAACAACTCCGTTAAGTTTTCAACATTAGAATACTCAAATGAAATAAAAAAAAATAAACATCAAGTATGGTGTCGAAACAAATGAGAATTTAGGTATTAAAACGAAATAAAACTAATAATTTAGATAGTTTATCCTAAGTTTTGATAAATACTCCACAATATTAATAGTTGAGGGAAGACGAAAGCGCACCAAACGTAACCGTTTAAAACAGCGAGTGGCCATGGTTGCTGCCCAAATACAAATCTAGTCTTCCCATTCAAGTAAAGGTAGTTGAAGTTTGGCACATTGAGTGAAAATGTGGCCAGCCCCTTTCTTCTTCTACTCTCCTGCAACCCTTTGATGATGATTTCTTTTTTTAAAACATATGCACTTCCAATTATAAAATCCAACAAAAAGGTGAAATGTGGCCAAAGAAAATGAAAAAAGTTGGACACTTTCATACCTTACAAAAGGAGAAAGAAAAAGAGGTTGAAGAATTTGTGTTTCCTAAGTTAATAAACATTACAGTAGTAAGTTGAAGGAAACAAAATATAAACTCCCGGATCCTTGTGTTTGATTAAAAAAAGGCTACGAAGAATAAGAAATGATAATATAAACAACTATGTTGTAGAGGATACAAGACGGAGTCTAGAGACAGAAAAAAAGGGTTCTTTGCAGAATATGGAATTTTGGAGCTCTTCACTGAAGGTACAATTTTTGTAGCATTTTTGTTTATATGAAGTTTTGGGTTTCTTTCAATTTTGTTGTTCATGATCAAATGATCTTTTGCTCTTGGATTTGTGTTAATTATGTTATTGGGGAAGGAATAGATGACTATAATTTTCAAAAAGTGAGTTTTTCTTTAAGGTGGTAGTTTTTTAGTATTGAATTTTTCCTGTCTTTGGATCTCTTTTATATGAGTGTTAGCTGTTGTTTTCTTGGAGAGTTGTTGTGTTTTAACCTTTAAACAGCAGAGAGGAATTTCAGAAAATAAAAAACCTCTAGCATTTTGAGTATTTGTGGTGTTCTTTATTTTGGTTCTTCTGGGAATTTCAGAAAATAAAATAAGTTTTACGCTGATTGTCTAGGATTTCCATACTATTATTTTAATTTTATGAAAAGTGACAAAACTATCTTTCAATTTTGTTTTGTCTTTTTATTTTTGTTTGTATATGTCTGCAAGGGTTTGTATATTTGGATTGAATGCTGGTTTTGAACATATCTGGGAACCTTTTAATTAAGAAACACATTTATGTGTTAAACCGTCATTTAGTTATATGCAGTGAGAATCTGGAGGCCGTTATCCGTTTAACTGATTCCGGAACCGAATCACGATACCGAGATTCCCCTGTTTCATCTTTGTGTCATCTGTTCATTCAAAGTTGTATTAGTTTTGCTGTTTGTTTGATTCATTCCTGGTGGTGCATGACCTTTGCTTCAGGCCTATGACCTCCTTGTTAATCATCAATCTAATTTACTTATTACTGTGTTCTCACAAAAGTTCCCAAGTCTTGATATCTGTTCTTTATTAAGAACTCTGGGATCATGAAAAGCCTGAAATTTTCCATGTCATAAGGCATATCAGGCGGTTTAATCGGATATCATGGTTGAAAATTCGAGTCTTGGAATCTGCAAAAACCTTCTTTGCTATACATATTCTTTGATTAATGCATTGTTTTTCATGGTAATTGCTATCTGTACAACATAGTGATTACATCAAATCTTATGCATTGTTTTATGACAGCAGATTAGACCGGCAATTTAGCCCTTACACGACTGGACCAGCTGGTTTTTTGGTTATTCTGTTTCTTCGCATGGCCAGACCAACAAAGTAATGCTGGCAGTATGGGAAAGAAAGGAAGTTGGTTTTCTGCAATTAAAAGGGTTTTCATACCACGCTCCAAGGAAAATCCAAGTAATGTAAGTTCATATTTTTAACTCTGGTGCATAGTGGACTTCACTAATATAAATTTATGGTTTTGATCATCCCAAGCAGCATTTTGAGTTTTGTTCTCTTCACCTCTCTTAAGCACGGTTTAGATGGCGAATTTGGCTTGTAAAGTATGGATTCTCTATACGTAAATGTAACTGAGATGATGGCTTCTGTTTGTTTCTATGGTTAAATCCTTCCAGGAATCGGACAAAAGAAGTGGTAAAGAAAAGAAGAAGAAAGGCCTCAGAAAATTAAGGCGTGGAGAAACCGATTCCTTTACTCCCCTCTTCAGAGAGCCCAGCAGTATTGAAAAAATTCTTGGGGAGGCTGAAAGAGAGCATAAGATAGTATTCAGGCCTCCGACGCCTCCAGAGCATCCTCCGGCACCGCCTTTTGTGGCTCATAAAGCTTCTTCTTCTCCGCATGGTCCTTCTCAGAGGATTGCCTCTCCAAGGATTGCTTCCCCTCCACGTGCTCCTTCTCCACCGTCACTTCCACGCGTTGCCTCTCCTGAAGCATCTCCACCCAAGGTCATCCGTCCTCGACCAGAACCAACTTTAAGGAACCACCATGCTTCTGCTACAAAAATTCAAGCAGCCTATAGAGGTTACATGGTAAAAAAATTCACTTTCTTGTTAAGTGCAAAAATTTCATGGAGGCAACTGTTTCATAAAAAATATTTGGCTATTGAACTGATTAACAATACATTAGAATTAATATGTTAAATATTTCGTATCTTAGCTGATATTCATATGCTGTAAATGAACACAATTCCCCTTAAAGGCCTTTTAGGCAGAAAGGTTATTATGAACAACTTTCAAACGGCATTTGTAATGGCTGAAGTTTCCTTGAGCAAAAAGCTAATCACATTGCTTCGTGTTATTGGCGATTTCGTGTTGTGCACACAGTAGAGAACTTTGCGTTGTTATGTTTTGCATCAACGTTTGATTACCAGAACTTATAATACAGGCAAGGAGAAGTTTTCGAGCTTGGAAAGGCCTTGTGAGGCTTCAAGGAGTTGTAAGAGGTCAGACTGTGAAACGACAAACTACAACTGCAATGAAGCATATGCAGCTTTTGGTGCGAGTTCAGTCTCAGATTCAGTCTCGTCGGATCGAGATGTTAGAAAACCAAGCACGACAACAGGCTCGATTTAAGAACGATAAAGAAGTGGAGAGTGCCTTGGGTAAATTGACCTTTGGCCAGGCGGTAAGTTTTCATTGCCTTTATTTTTTACTGCAGATGGTCTTCTTTCTGGTTTCACAAGATCTTATGGAACTTGGTGAAACTTGGAGATCATATATCCATGCTTGTTTCATCATATGTACTCTTTATGTTCTTTTTGAAAATGAGTAACTTAGTCGAACATCGGATCAGTGTGAGGCAGGAAATGAAGACTGGGACGATAGTCTGCTAACGAAAGAAGAAATCGAGGCAAGAATGCAGAGAAAGGTAGAGGCAGTCATCAAGAGAGAAAGAGCCATGGCCTATGCACATTCCCACCTGGTATTTTTACTATCCCAATTTCATTTGGTTTGACTTGTAATAAGCCTAACTACCATTGATTTAAAACCTTTCTGCATACAGTTATGGAAAACTACTATGAAATCAGTTTACGCAGGCGTATCAGACATTCGCACTCGCGGACCATGGTGGTGGAACTGGTTAGAGCGTCAGCTATCTTCTAGAAATGCTCCTGAAGGTCAAAGCATGAAGGATTTCAAACTTACACCAACAAGGCCAAATTCCGAATTGAAGCCTAGTCCAAAACTGCCATCGAGCAGCAAGCAACATCAGTTTATGTTCGACAATATGGACACACCTACACCTAAATCTACGAGGTCGACCATGCTTCCGACTACAGGACCTATGCAAACTCCTAGTAGAATCCTACAAGAAAGCAGTTCAGCATTGTCGAAATATTCAAGACCAAGAGCTAGTGGAGTGGATTCACAATTTGACTTGCCCTTGAAGGACGATGACAGCCTTACTAGCTGCCCTCCGTTTTCAGTTCCAAATTACATGACACCCACAGTTTCAGCCAAAGCCAAAGCAAGAGGCAACAGCAACACGAACGGTGTGTTCGTGGGGACACCGGGAAGCGAGGCGTCGAAGAGGAGGCTTTCGTCATCTTTGACTCAAGGGATAGGATCATTCAAGTGGAGCAGAGGGTCTTCGTTTTCCGGCAAGGATCATCCAAGCACTCAAAGGGGTTTAGATAAGAACCAATCACTTCACTCTATGGGTAATTTTAGTGTGGATTCAACCGTTTCAATGCCTGCAACTGTTGGAAGAAAGCCATTTAACCGATTTGTTTGATCTTTTTATTTTTCTTATTTCTTTTGAACATTTGATTACTTCATTTTGTTGTTTATCTTATGTGAGTGTATGGTGTCACCTCGAGTTGCAAAATTTATTGATTGTGAGATAAAAAAAAAAATAGAAAACTAGAATATGATGGTTTGAATGTCTCATGCTGGTCTGGTAAGCTACTTTAGTATGTTCCTTTTGCTTTCTTTGTTTTACTAGGTCGGGTGAGCAATTTATATTACCGAACTTTACTCGTTAACATAAAATCTTGTATCTATTTATGATATAATAATAGATAAATTAAAAGAAGTTACGAGGTCCCTATTGTGCATGGAAGTTTTAAAACCTAGACATATACCAAATAGACTATGAATTCTTAGTTTGGCTCGAAGATGAAGGATGCAACTAGAGCTTCTTCGACTACTCTAAAAAAAAAAAAAACTAGAGCTTATTTCACTATTGCACACCCAAGAGTGTATCATGTGATATGTCACATAACCCTAAAATCTGACGGTCCATACTTGTTGGGAAATAAACCAAGTACAAGTAATTTTCTTATAACCAGATGAATGAGAATGCAAAATAAAAGCGGAAAAATAATACCCGAAATTGATAACGGAGTTCAACCAATTGTGCTTACGTCTCTGGACTGCTGCAGATATTTTACTAAGAGAGAAAATTTACAGGTGTTTACAAAACACTCACTACTCACAAGAAAGCTCTCTAGTATTGGGAGAAAGAAATGATTTTTGGAATGGTTTTGAAGCTAAATGAGCTAGGGTATTTATAGTTGAAACTTAAGGACTTAATCTTGTAAATACCCTAAAACCTAGGGATTAATTGTGATTATCCCATTATCATTTTTCAACAAACATCTACCAAACTTTGAAAAACTATTTTTCAAAGAAACATTTACCAAACTTTGAAAACCATTTTCAAAGAAACATTTACCAAACTTTGAAAACCATTTTTTCAAAGTTGGTTACCAAACTTGAAAACCATTTTAATACTTTCAACAATCTCCCACTTGAAGACTGATTTTAATATGTCTTCACACCTCGATCAATGCAACAGCTTTTCTAGTCTTGTTACTCTAGCATGCCAACTGAAGTTGAGCACAACTTCAGTTTGTCTATAGTCACCGTCTTTATCAACATATCTGCCGGATTTTGAGCTCCACAGATCTTTTTAAGTTTCAAAATCTCATCTTCCAGAAGAGACCGGATAAAATGATATCGCAATTGTATGTGCTTTGTCCTGGAATGAAAAGACGGATTCTTTGCTAGATGTATAGCACTTTGACTGTCGCAATACAAGTCATTGTTCTCTTGTTTCTTGCCTAACTCTTCCAAGAAATTTTTGAGCCAAACTATCTCCTTGCTGGCTTCCGTAACAGCGACATATTCTGTTTCAGTTGTGGAGAGAGCAACTATCTTCTGTAGTTGAGAAACCCAACTCACTGCAGTACCTCCTAGAGTATAAACATACCCTGTAGTGCTCTTTCTGATGTCAACATTTCCGGCTAACTCAGCATCTACATAGCCTGTCAATATCGTATCTCCACCTTTAAAACAAAGTGCTTTGTTTGTAGTACCCCGCAGATATCTGAGGATCCATTTGACAGCTTCCCAGTGTACCTTGCTTGGATTATTCATGTACCTGCTAACAGCTCCCACTGCATGAGCAATATCTGGTCTGGTACAAACCATGGCATACATCAGACTTCCAATTGCTGAGGCATACGACACATTCACCATGTGTGCACGTTCTTCCTCCGTTTTTGGTGACTGTTCTTTGGAGAGTCTAAAATGAACACCTAAAGGTGTACTTACTGGTTTAACATCTTGCATGTTGAACCTGAAGAGTACTTTGTTGATGTACTCAGCCTGTGATAATATCAAAGTCCCTGACTTTGTGTCTCTCTTTATCCTCATCCCAAGAATATGCTTTGCAGCACCCAGATCCTTCATAGCAAACTGCTTTAACAATTTTTGCTTCAAGTTTATAATCTCTTGCATGTCTGAGCCTGCAACGAGCATGTCATCAACGTATAACAATAAAATAATGAAGCTATTGTCGAACCTCTTGATGTAGTAACAATGATCTGCTTGGCATCTGGTAAAACCACTGCTACTCATGAAACTATCGAACTTCTTGTACCACTATCTAGGAGCTTGTTTTAGACCATACAAACTCTTCTTCAACCTGCATACCAGGTTTTTCTTGTCTGCCTCTATGAAGCCTTCTGACTGCCTCATATAGATTTCTTCCTCCAAATCACCATGAAGGAAAGCTGTCTTTACATCTAACTGCTCAAGATGTAAATTCTCTGCAGCTACAATTTTCAACACCAGTCTGATTGTAGACAGTTTCACGACTGGAGAGAAAATTTCATTGTAGTCAATACCTTTTTTTTTTGCTGAAAACCTTTGACAACCAATCTCACTTTGTAGCGTTTTCTCCCATCGTGCTCTTCTTTGATCCTGTAAATCCACTTGTTGTGAAGCGCTTTCTTGCCTGGTGGTAATTCAGCTAATTCCCACGTCTGATTTGACAAAAGCGAGTCCATCTCATCTTTCATGGAAGACTCCCACTTGACTGAATCCTCCACTTGCATTGCTTCATCATAGCACTCTGGTTCACCATTGTCAGTCAGCAACAAGTAGTGCAAAGAAGGAGAATACTGTTGGGTTGGTTTAGGAATTCTGGAGGAGCGTCTTAGTTCCGGTGTGCCTGGTTCTTCTTGAACTGCTTCAGGACTGATCTGAACATCATTTCCAGAAATCTCCTCAAACTCAGCAAATTCCTTTGTTTCAGCTTTGGTATTGGAGCTGCTTGATTCTACAGTTGACCTGTCTTTGTACATCACATTCTCATTGAAAATGACATCTCTGCTTCTAATGATCTTCCAATTTTCATAGTCCCAAAACCGGTAACCGAACTCATCACCGCCGTAACCAACAAAGGCATATTTGTTGGACATAGCATCAAGTTTACTTCTTTCAGCAGAGTCTATGTGTACATAAGAAATACAACCAAACACTCTTAAGTGTGAAAGGTTTATTTATTTCTTGCTCCAAACTTCCTCTGGTATTCTGCCATCCAAAGGAACTGAGGGCCCACGGTTGATCATGTAAGCTGCAGTGTTAATAGCTTCAGCCCATAGAAATTTGGGCAATCCGGCATGTATCCTCATGCTTCTGGCACGTTCATTCAGAGTTCTGTTCATGCGCTCTGCTACGCCATTCTGTTGCGGTGTCATGGGAACTGTTGTCTCCATCTTGATCCCATTGTTTGCGCAAAAATCTCTGAATCTCCTATTTCTGTACTCTCCTCCATTGTCAGACCTCAACCGCTTGACTTTCATACCATTCTCATTTTCCACCATGGCCTTCCATTTTCTGAAGGTATCAAAGACTTTTGATTTTTTCTTCAGAAAATAAACACACACCTTCCTTGTAGAATCATCGATGAAGGTGACATAATATAGTGAGCCTGCAAGAGATGGAACTGGAGATGGTCCCCATACATCAGTATGAACCAACTCTAACTTTTCAGCCTTGGGTGTCTTACCAATCTTTACAAAGCTGACTTTCTTTTATTTGTCAAAGATGCAATCCTCGCATAGCCCGACATCTACATTCTTTAGATCCGACAGCTTCCCCTTTGACAAAAGTGTCTTCATCCCTTTCTCGCTCATATGGCCAAGCCTTTGGTGCCATAGGTTTGATTTTCCATCAGCATCTGCTACTGCAATGATATTCTCTAAATGTGATGTTATATAGAGAGTACCAGTTTTCTTACCACGAGCAATGACAAGTGCTCCTTTGGTAATCTTCCATTCACAGCCTGAAAAGGTTGTGCTAAATCCTTCACCATCAAGCTGTCCTACAGAAATCAAATTTCTTTTGAGGCCAGGAATATGTCTCACTCCTTTCAGCGTCCAGGTGGTTTGGTTTGGCAACTTTAGTCGGATGTCTCATTTTCCGACGATCTTTAAGGTTTCATCATCAGCTAGATGAACATTCCCAAAATCACAACTGACATAATTTCTCATGATTTCTCGGCATGGGGTGGAGTGGAAAGATGCCCCTGAATCTAAGATCCATGATTCAATCAGACTGTTGACGCTTAGAATCATGGCATCACCTGTCTCCTCTGTCACGTTGGCAGATTCCTGTGCGCCGGTATTTTTCTTCAGTGCTCGACAATCTCTTTTAAAGTGAGCCTTCTTGCCACAATTATAACAGGTAAAATATTTCTTTCCCGTAGTGGATTTTCCCCGTCTGGATTTCGATCTGCCATGATTTGAATTTCTTTCTGAAGTTCTCCCTCTGGACTCCGTGTGCAAAGCTGAGGAGGTTGATGCTTCACCCAATTCTCTCCGTCGAATTTCTTCGCTCAGTACTAGATCCCGAACATCGTCGAATTTCAATTTACTATTTCCCGACGAGCTGCTAACTGCTGTAACAATAGCATTCCAACTGTCTGGTAGAGATAATAAGAGAATTAAAGCTCGAACTTCATCATCGAATTCAATTTTCACTGAACTCAACTGAGTTGTGATTGTGTTGAGTTCATTTAGGTGTTGTGCCACCGATGCCCCTTCCGTCATCCGCAAATTGAATAATCTCCTCATCAAATGAATTTTGTTTGAGGCCGATGGCTTCTCATACATACTGGAGAGAGCCGACATAAGACCCGCCGTGGTCTTTTCCTTTGCTATGTTGAAAGCAACATTGCGGGATAACGTCAGTCGGATAACTCCGAGGGCTTGTCTGTCGAGAAGAGCCCAGTCTTCATTCTTCATGCCCTCTGGTTGTTTTCTTAAGAGGGGTTGATATAGATTTTTCTGGTATAGAAAATCTTCAATTTGCATCTTCCAAAATCCAAAGTCCGCACCATCGAACTTTTCAATTTTCACTTTCCCTTCGTCTGCAGCCATCGCTCCCACTCGAATCTGGCTTCGTTTGGATCGTTTCTGACAATTTTTGCGAACCGCCATGTATTAGAACACCTCCGTTGACAAACTCGTATCGCCGATCGAATTTCACTATTCACGAAATTCACTATTCATATGAATAGGAACTCGAATAGTAACCTCGCAAAAAATTGACAAAATTCACAACTCAAAAGCTCTGATACCAATTGTTGGGAAATAAACCAAGTACAAGTAATTTCCTTATAACCAGATTAGTGAGAATGCAAAATAAAAGCGGAAAAATAATACTCGAAATTTATAACGGAGTTCAACCAATTGTGCTTACGTCTCCGGACTGCTGCAGATCTTTTACTAAGAGAGAAAATTTACAGGTGTTTACAAAACACTCACTACTCACAAGAAAGCTCTCTAGTATTGGGAGAAAGAAATGATTTTTGGAATGGTTTTGAAGCTAAATGAGCTAGGGTATTTATAGTTGAAACTTAAGGACTTAATCTTGTAAATACCATAAAACCTAGGGATTAATTGTGATTATCCCATTATCATTTTTCAACAAACATCTACCAAACTTTGAAAAATTATTTTTCAAAGAAACATTTACCAAACTTTGAAAACCATTTTTTCAAAGTTGGTTACCAAACTTGAAAACCATTTTAATATTTTCAACAATACTTTAGAAGAATATCATGATTTTATTTTTAAGAGCATTCAAAATATGACACTTTTTAAATAAAATATAACTATAGAATTATTTTGTGACATTATTTTAATTTCATATGTTTGATTTTTTTATAATAAATAATCATAATATAATAATTTTTGATATTTTATTTTTTTCATCTTGTCATCATTTAAAAAAAAATAATACAGTGCCTCAACAACTTTTAAGACGGGCGTGTGCACACTAGTATATTAGGAGAACCCCTAGTAATGGTCCAGAGGCCAAGGATTCACCTAACCTCTCCCATCGTACATATGTTTCGAATTGAATTCGATACTTATGAGGGAGACAATAGTAGTTAGTAAAAATACTGTTGCGAAATGAAGACGTTGACATTTATTAAAAATAAATAAATAAAATAATAAAATAATAATGATATAATTATTATGTTGCATAGTCATTGTTTTAGAACTAATTTTGTTTAAATAGATGTAATTCCGAACATGGACATTTTTAGGTTAAACACAATCTTCTTCAAATAAAGAAACGAAACTCGTTTGGTATTGTTTTTTTCGAAGATAAAATCGAAAGACAGAGTAGAAACAAATATGCTCTTATGAAAAATAACAAATATTTTAACTCATGCTATAATAAATTCCTAATTCCGCCCCATGTGCAACTATTATATTATAACTTGATGTTTATGAGATAAAATTAGAGATAAATCAATAATAGAGTGTAGGCGATTATCATTAAATCTCAACCACCCTCCAATATCTTCTTAATATAGAAAAACTTATTTAAAAAATATTTTTATTTATTTATTTTTGTTATCCAGCAATACCACATAAATACAAATAAATAAAGAGATTTTAAAAGCTAGACAAGAATAACAACGAAATTAATTGCTTAAACACTATTATTTGTTTTATTTAAATTAGTGCATAGTGAAATAAGTATTTCTTTTCTTAACAAGTGTATGAATCTTTAACTTGTTAAAACAAATGTAAACTTATGACACATGACTAATCTCAGATCCAATTAAATTTTACGATAGATCAATCAATTTAGTCAATATAACTCAGGATGTTGTTAAGTGCTCTAGAAAAACAACTCAATATCTTCAATAGAAGATAACTAATGCTTATACTTATGTAGGTGATTTAATCAAGTCTATCTTAATATAAACCACCTAAATCAGAACTATAAAATTATTAAGAGTAAGTTTAGCCTCACATTTTTTTAAAGATTTAGCAAATTATCATGTTATTCTCACAAGAACCACCCTTAGTTTGAAATATAAACTCGTTAATAATATTTAATAGTTCATTCTATCAATTTAGTGAATTCACTAAGTCGTCTTACAAGGATCACTCGATTTTGGGCTATGAATTCATTAAGAGCATAAAATTCATTCTTTCATGTTGGTGGATTCATCAAATCATTCTCACAGGGATCACTCAAATTTTAGACTACGAGTCTGTCAATTTCTTTGCTCGACTATATTGAACTTAAAAGACTAAACTAAATGTCTACCATGAAATTTTCAATCAAGTGTGCATAAAAGTCATCCCTCGGCCAATCATGAATTATTTTCCTGTTTAACTTTTAAATTAATGAATTAACAAAAGTTCTCTTTAGTCCTCTCGTACTTCACTGTTACTAATGGAAGTGACATTTTTACTATTAATCCAATGTTTAGGGACTGTTTTTTTTCTTTTTTTTAAAACTAGGGATCATAGTACACTTCTTACTATAATACCATAATAAAGTAAAATATTTTTGACAACAAATATTTCAGATCCATTAATGAGATTAAGATGTTTCAGAAATGAAGTCGAACGATAATGAAATGTCGGAGAAATTCCAACGGATTATAGAAATTGGAGTAGGTGGATAGGGATGTTATGAGTGGAAGTGTTGGTATTAAATAGTACAGGGCTTTCCAGGTTCGAATTTTCTTCAGAGTTTTTGGCTGCTTAAAGCAAAACTGAAATAAGAGAATGTTTAAGATGGCAAAAGCATAAATGGAGCTTAGAAAGTGGTTTTTGATCTTCACACACCTTTGAAACATTTTCCACCTAGGGGTTTCTTATTTGCTCCATCAAAATCATTTGACTTCGACATCTCTAGGGAAGACAATCACCCCTTTAATCATCGAGATTGTTTAGTTGGTATGATTCCTAACTATAATTACATTCATGTGAAGGTATAGATTCTAAGGAAAAGTACACAAATGGTCTCTAAACTAGGGCTGAGTAACGAAATCGAGAAAATCAAAAAATCGACACGAACCGAGTAAAACAGTTCGGTTCGGGTTTACCTTTAAACGGTTCGGTTTCGGGTTGATTTAAAGAATCTATTCTATTAATTTGGTTCGGTTTGGGTTTTCCATATGGAACCCACTTGTTCCACATTGAACCGAATAGACAAAAAATTTTGTTGAATTTATAGTTTCAAGTGAATTTTTCATTGAAACCGAACCAAAACGAATCAAAAAAACCGCATTATAGAACCGAACCGAAAAAATCGATTTCACATAATTCGGTTTTTTAACCATTCGATTTCGGTTTAAATTTTAAAAAAACCGTTTATTTCGGTTCGGTTCAATTTTTAGTAAAAAACCGAACCAAACCGAACCGAATACACCCCTACTCTAGACTATAGGACGTTGCTTTGTTGAGTCCCCTAACTATTAAAAATTATAAAACGGTCCTCCGATTATAGAGCGTTCTTTGTTGAGTCCCTCGACTATTAACATTTACGAAATTGTCATCTGATTATTCATATATTTCAAACTACTCCTTTTTCGTTAGAAAACTGATAGTCGTCTGAGCTAGACATTAACATGTTGACTGTGATATAATAAAATATGATCCAATAATTGTTTAAATTGTATAGCCGTTTGAGATTATGAGATCAGATTTTATCATATCTCAATCAGTAGATTAAAGTCTAGGTCAGAGGACCGTCACTTTTTTAACAGGAAAGAACGGGTTTGAAATATATAAATTGTCGGATGATAGTTTTATAACTTTTAATAGTTAATAGATTCAACAAAGTAACAACCTGTATTCATATGACTATTTTGTAATTTTTAATAGTCACGAAACTCAACAAAACATCTTATAGTCGAAAAAATATCTATATATTTTACCCTAAATTCTAATCGTGTAAGCTAATAACAATGAAAATGAAGTTTACGATGAAAGAAATAAAATCTTAATAAAGTCACTATGCCTCAATTTTAACTCGCAAAATCAGAAAAAAGTTATTTACTTCCATTATGACCAGCCCGAGATACGAATCTTCTTGTATACAATGGAAGAAAGTGACGTTACTATCAGTACACCACGAGTAATAACAGATCCAAAAATTTAAAATGAGAGTCAAAAAATCTTAATACTCATTTTTTTAATCAAATAGGTATACAATTTTCTTAGTATTTTACTTCTTCCCTTAATATGTTAAATTATATTTAACTATTTATATAAAATAATGAGTATACATTTGACCCTTAAGAGGTCAAGTGTATCCGTCCCTGACCAAAAAATTGAGGATGTGAAAAGGATTTTTATGTCTGATGAGGAGGTGAAGTTCAAGTCATAAATTCAAGTTGAGATTGAAAATGAAATCGATTTGTCCGTGTCATTTTCTTTGGAAAGTGATTATGCAACTAATTTAAAAACGGCTTGATTTTATTTTTGACCAAAAACAGTTTTTTTTTATGCACATTGTAGACATTTATTTTCGTCCGAGATAATATATATTATACTATATTATGTAACATACATTATATATTATATATTACATATTATATAGTATATAGTATATATTATGGTAGTATATATTATATATAGTATATAGTATATATTATAATAGTATATTATATATTATAATATATATATATTTATATATATATATATATATATTATATTATAGTATTATATATTATTATCATATATTATTATTATTATTATTATATATTATATAATTTTTAACGTTTTTGTTTTTACAGGTCCAAATTCAGGTCTAATAAGGTCCAAATCTAGGTCCAATTCCAACAATAGTAAAAAGGAGCCCAACCGAGTAAGAAGGCATGATCCAGCCCAATAAGCCTATTTGTCTGACCCAATAAAGATTAGGGTTTTATGAACCCTAAAGTAACAAGAACACCACAAGCCTGGCGATCGGCCAACGTGTAACGGCCGACGAAGGTGCATGTTAAACCGAAGCAAATCACAACGAAACTAGGAAATATGTCCATTGATTTTCGACCAACAACGAGCAGTAACAAACCGAAGCAAAATCGGAGTGGAATCAAAACAACAACATCCTCAAGGCCGAATAAATCGAAAAACGGGGATAACAACCCCTGAGATGTTCGGAAACAACCACGTCGGGGGCTATATAAATACCACGACGAGAAATCGAAGCAACACAGAGAAACATAAGCAAGGAACACATGAAAAAATGAAAAAAGTCGAGCAACCCAACATCACGCAAAAACGAAAAAAAAACAAAGCATTTTATTCAGTCGGAAAATCGCTAAAAAAGAGAGGAGAAAGTTTTGGTTTTGACTGCATGGAGAAAAGAACGGTTGCGGGAAAACCAAAAGTCGTTGGAAAACGAAGGAGCTCGTCGGAAAAAGGTAAACACTGTACTTATTTTTTAAATATACATCGTTTGGGGGCTTGAGAGGAAATTGGGACGGCAAAAACGTGGTCGGCTTATGGCCGGTTGGGGGAGGTTGAGAGAAAATTGAGAGAGAAGGGAGAGTGTTTTTGAAATCTAAGTGAGAATGATTTTTTTTTTCTGGGTTTTAAGGGCTATTTATAGGGAGGGCCATTGTGCAATTATGAAATAGTTAAATTATTTCCATTGTGCTTGTAATTTTAATGCATAGTTCATTTTGGTCACCTGTTGTAATTTTGCCCTTGAATTTTGAATTAATTCAATTTAATCCATGATTATATTTCTTATATTTTGCAAATTGATCCCCTAACTTTTTTATTTTTCCTTGCAACTTTCATTTAGCATCAATTTGGTACCGAAAGGGCAATAGAAGGGTACTAATCCTTCCTTGATTGTAATCGACTCCCGAATCCGATTAATTTTTGGTAAAACGTAGATCAGATAAATGATAAGTTAAGGTGTCCGATCAACCTAATTTAAAATGATCGGTGGTGGCTCCATCACACATCAAATTAAGTTGAAACTCGATTCCGGGACCACCCGAAGGAAAAGTACAACAAGGAGTACCATGATGCCTACCTCAACTAGTGTATGAGTCACAACAAAGTCAATATTGCATTTAGATAATGCCCAATAGAATCAGTATTGCATTCAGATAATGCATAGCAGTTATCATGACATTCAGATAATGCATAGTAGAACCAGTATCACATTTAGATAATGCGTAGTAGATGCAAACATTAGGGTTAGAGACCCTTTAGCAGCATGCTCATGGATAAACCCTTAGCAGAGGATTTAGGGAAGCATGAGACCCTTACTTTAGAGATAGAACAACTAAGCCTTAAGTAGGTAGCACTTGATCTATATCATGCATGAACCTACTGCTTAAAGCCTTTAGCATGCTTGCGTTTATGAAATTCTTATGCTGCTCTAAATTAATGATTATATTGTTGGGCTTTGAAAGCTCAACCTTCGGATGTTTCCCGTTGGCAGGTTAGTAGCATGAGTAGTTCGTGGAGCACCGTCGCTGCAGGACTTCCAGCACCCCTTCAGAGTACTGTACCGTAGTTTAGTGTGCATATGTATTCATAGTACATTCCTTATGTATTCAGTTTATTAAACTCAGGGTTGTATTATTTTGATTTTAAATAATGTGTCACAGAGCTCTGGTTTTGTAAATTGATTTTTATAACAATATGTATGTTTTATTTATGATACCATTCAGTATGTTTGAAAAGAAAATGAAATGGTTTTGAAAATCAGGGTTACCTCGATAGCCTAATGTGGAACTTTAGGCCTAATTGGGTCTAGGGTGTTACATTTAGTGGTATCAGAGTGTCAGGTTGGGTCGATCCTAGGACCTAGTGGACATTATTAGTAAGGTGTCAGTGAATACATGCCCCTAGGTACTGAAAATACTTGTATAAGTCTGGAATCCTGATGGTGCTTCATTCTTTAACCTATGTTACAAAATTTGCAATAACAAATAGTTTCAGACTTAATTCAGAGAATCAAATGGAGAGACGAGCCTCTCACCCCAGTAAAATCAGTAATAGATTTCTGTCAAGGGCAGCGATTTTTGATGTCCCGTTAGGAACGGGCGTCACAAAGACGACTTTTCCAGAGGTTTAACTTTCACTCTCAGAGGTAATGGACGTTATTCCTAAAACGCAGACAGTTCAATTAACCACCCAGGGACGCATTGTCTGGATCCAACTGCTAGTGTATTAGAGTGGACGCATTGTCTTTTGGCAGTCTCTACTTATTCATTAAGCATGTATTCATCTACTGAGCCCATTATTTTGTCAAAACCATCGATGGGGGCCTATATGGGATTCATTCCAATTGGAAGCCTTACACTGAGTACTTGAGCAGACAATTGTAAGTTGAATCCAAAACCCCCTTATCCATTTAAAGTAAGCAAATTCTACCATACACAACGTTAAAAAATAGTAAATATCAATTGCAATTAAACATTTTATCAATTTAGGTTGGAATTGTTGTAATCGAAGATATTCAATTTTTCATAACATTTCCGATTACATAATACTTTTATTGTAACCTCTAAAATCTTGCAATATAATTTTTCGATTGCAATAAAAATATTACAAATTTATATAATATTTTAAGTTGAACATGATAATATTTCATGTTGAAATCGTTTTAACTTAGTCTTAAATTAAATTAGCGTACATCAAGACAACACTTCTTATTTGAAAGATAGGATAAGGATTAGGGAAAATTGAATCCAAGTTCCCAACCAACCAAAGAGTCCTTGGATTGTCGCTTCGCATCGCCCTCCTCCCTCAACCAAATGCTGGACTGAGGTATGACCCTACAAGGAGGAGCCCGCAGTGATATTTGTTAACTGAAATATGTTCAATAATACTAACGATCCGATCTTAAGTCTTAACGTCTATCCTGAATTTATGCGTTAGGATTTTGATATTCTCTCAAAATAGAATTTATATATCTTTTATATATCATGCATTATTATAATTTTAAATATTTTTTTACATAAGTGATTATAATTTAATTTTTAATCATGTCTTTTTTTCTTATAGATCAAATAATTTTCTTCTTCTTTGATTTTGGTTAATTGGCGGTGACATCAATTTAATGTTGATAGCTGACAATCAGTTCTATTTTTTCTTTTTTTTTTCTAGTTTTTTTTAAATAAGAATGATTCTACATTTGTAACATGTTTTTCTCTATCATTATGGCGTGTTTCTCTTCTTTTTTCTTGGTTGTTTTGTCGTTTTTTTTTATTTTATGTTATTTTTAAGGTTGGATTTGACGACGCCACGACCGATTAAGATAACACTTATTTGTAATCATGTTGATCTTCTCTGCTATGGATCCTCAGGTTGAATTTAAATACAAGATTTTGTGTTCATCTAGTTTCTCATGACGCTCAGTTCTGATTTGTGGTTCTCGGTGGTCTTACAATAACTTAATTCTTTTTTGTGGTCCGTTTTTCGATGTAGTTAAATTTGTTCGTATCTATTTTTTGTTCGAGTCTTTTGGTTGAATTTTTAACCTTTCCATATAAATAAGGTCCTTATAATCTAAAGTGATTGTTTTCAATTTTATAGGAAAATGTCTAAATTATATATTTAGTTTACGATAATAGTTGTAAAATCTTATTGTAATTTTAGATATTTTTACTTATTAATAAGAGTGACGACTCCTATTCAAAAATAAATCTTAATAATCGGGTTAATTGCATCATGTGTCCTCAAATTGAGATTCTCATT
Source organism: Hibiscus syriacus (assembly GCF_006381635.1). Classification (NCBI taxonomy): domain Eukaryota; kingdom Viridiplantae; phylum Streptophyta; class Magnoliopsida; order Malvales; family Malvaceae; genus Hibiscus; species Hibiscus syriacus. The sequence continues at coordinate 2,067,757 of NW_024063443.1, forward strand.
TCAAATAAGTTCTTAAAATTTTAAATATTCTAATTTCATCCTTCAATTATGAGTATCATTTTATATTAGTTCTCAAGCTTTTGAATATTTTGATTCCATCCCTTAACTATGGCCTTCATTAGAAAAATGTCCCCAAAGTTTTTGAACATTTCAATTTCATTTGAAGTTGTATGTATATACTAATCACATCTCTTGCTAATAAAATAGTTAGGACAAGTTATATTATTATATGTTTTAAAAAAAATTAGGTTAAACTATGGTTGAAACTAATTATATATTTGGATGAATTTAGGGATGAAAGTGAAATATTAAAAATTTTAAGGATCAATTTAAAATAAAAATTATAATTTAAATATTTACGATGCAATTAACTCTAAATAAATATAATTATGTATTGCACGGTTCAATAAATAATTAAAATATAAATAAATATAATTAATAAATTAAAAACATGATCTAAAAATATATGTTTTTTTTTCATTGAATAAGTTATCAGTAGGTGCCTAATTAATGAACTAAGAAAATAAATTGTGCATATTTTATAAATACAAGGTATCATATGTTTAAATTTTTTAATTATTTAATGATAAAGATTTATATTCTATATATGTTATGTTCAATATGAAATTTTAAATGATAACAATAATTCTGTTAAACGATTAAGACGGTATGCAAAAATATATAGTTAGTATTTACTAAATAATAACATGAAGAATTAAGAAATGAATGGGTCATTAGTAATTAAAACGAAAGTTAAGGGGTATTATTGTAAATTTAAAAGGTGCTAAGTATCCCTTAAGTAGGCCGTGATTCTTCCAAATTGCGTAGCCTTCTTTTTCATTTTCTGTGGAAGAAAACTGCTGCTGCTAAAAGCTCGACAACTCAAACCAAGACAGCGAAACAGAAATGGCTCTGAAATTCAATCCCATCACTTATCAATCCCACAAACTCCCTTCATTTGCTCTTCCTCCAATGGCCAGCCTCCGGTCTCCCAAGTTCTTCATGGCCTCCACTCTTCGTTCCGGCTCCAAGTTTGTCTCTTTCTTTCTCCCCCTTTTTTCTGTGGCCTCTGTACTCGTTGTTATATCTTCAATGTTTTCTTGTTAAATCTTGTTTTTTTTACGATTTTCCTTCATTTTTTTGCTGATTTTGTATCTGGGCATTTGTTGCTTTTGCAAACTAACTTGGTTATTGCTCTCTTTTGTTTGAAATATCTTATGATCTCAGTGGTCTCTAATGTGATTCTTTGATCTTAGTGTTATTATTGCTTAATGGTAGCTAATGTATTTAATGGTCTTTAATGTAGTTCCTTTACTTTTGGGATGATACTTTTTTTAGAACCATTGAAATAAGGTTTATTGCTTTCTAAATGCTTGAAATTTCAATAATTTTTTGTCCTTTTTATGGATTTATTTGCTTAGTCTTTTTTTGTGATTGCATATTTGGTTGGTGGTTTATATTTTCATCCTCAAAATTAAGACTTTGACGCTTCATTGGAATTATCGCCTGCTATGAATTTGAGATGAACGTGGTTCATGTATCATGTTTATGTATCTAACTTTATGCAACTATCATGCCAAGGCTCCATATTATTTTCTTTTTCTTTTCTTAGTATATTCTCGAGTATATTAATTTCGGTACGCATAATTCTTGTTGGTTTTTAGTATTGCTTTGACTACAAGATACGTATGGATTTCTTGTTCTGATTGGGGCAGCTTCCTTTTTTTAATGTGCTTTGGATGGTTTCAAAGAAAGATTTAAAACAAAAGCAATGTCGAAAGTTATTATATTTTTCCTTGTAAGTAGCTTTCAAGGAAAGTCAAATATATGGTTTTCATGTTTCGTTTTTATTGGAGTGAAGTTAAAGAATCTGAAAATACCATATGATGTTAAGGCTTTCAGTTGTTTTCTATTTGTTATTTTGGTAGTTTTGGGAGTGGGTTGGATATTAGTTATTTTCAACTATTTTTGTTTAAAGGAATCAAGTGATCCTTGTTGATCAACATAATTTAAATTTGCATCCTTGTTGATCAACTGATCAGTTAAAAGTGCATCTTTTGGATGAGATTGCTGATGCCTTGTGATATACGCTGAATGCAGAATATTAAATAGTTTTGCTTCATTTGTACTCGTCATTACATATGAATGCTCGATTTCAAAAACGTGTGAATGTTCCACATAAAATGGGTCTTTAGATTTTCAATTTATTCTTTTCATTTGTCTCAATATAGTTGAATCTATCTTTGAAAAGAAAATTCAAGTTGGTGGAAGTTGTTTAGATTCTCTAGAAATTCTGACGAGTAACATAATATAGCTGAATCCACATTTTGAAAAGAATATTCAATTTGATAGTAGTTCAGAATATGTTTTCTTCATTCCTTGTTTCTATATTGTTTCATTCCTTCTCCTTCTTGCACAATTTGTTGAAAATTCTTATGTTTCTCCTTTGAATCTACTTCATTTAACGTTTTAATAAACCGAGTATTTGGTACTTTTCCTTGTCATTTTATCTTTAACTTGTACCATTTTGTATATTTTTGACAAGTATAATTACTGAAATTAGTCTTAATACTTTCGACATTCTACCCTTCCATTACTATGTCAAGCAAATTTGAAGCATGGCTGAAACTTCAAGTATTGGAAAAAGAGCATTCAAAGTAATTTTCCTTGAGCTTTCTTCCTGGTATCAGTTTTTGGCATCTTTGTGGTCCATTATTGATCTGGGTAATGACTATTATAGAAATGTATACATTTTCTCTTGTTTGTTTGATGCACTTTTCCTTGTGTTTGGTGTGAGTTTCTCTTTTTCTTGTGGTTGTTGAGAGTTGCTGATAGCGACTTGTGCTTTTTCTGATAAATTAATGGTAATGTAGATTTTGGTAATTTAATTACTGTTCTTGGTTGGTTCTTTATTTAATTACACGTATGATTGCACTTTGAATCTAATCAGATGAACTCTTGGATGGTGTCACTTAACTACTATAGTTTTCGGTACATCAAGATTCCGCTGTGCACTCTGACGTTCATCATTTAGATCGATATTTCTTATCATCTAAATTCCCTTGTCGGTTACACATTTCAGTCCGGTTCTATAATCTGTACATTCACCCTTTTATTTCTGTCCGGTTGTATAATCAGCGTATTCACATGTTGCACGCTAACATATAAGGCCTTTTTCATTAATCATTACATTACTTCTGCATATTCCATAATATCCTGCTTTATAGTTTCAGTGTGCAGGATTTCCTGGCTGGAACATTCAGCAACCAAATTTATGAGATGGGTTTTGTGTGTTTATGTTTCATTGTTGCCTTTTAATTCTTACTGACATTTCTGATTGATAAGAATGTTATCCCAAATTTGTTTTTCGCTTAATGCAGAGAGGTTGACAATCTGAAAAAGCCATTCATGCCGCCTAGGGAGGTGCATGTTCAGGTCACACACTCGATGCCACCTCAGAATATTGAGATCTTCAAATCTTTGGAGGACTGGGCTGAGAACAACATTCTAACATACCTCAAACCGGTTGAGAAATGTTGGCAACCCCATGATTTTCTTCCGGATCCTACGTCGGATGGATTTTATGAGCAAGTCAAAGAACTCAGGGAAAGGGCAAAGGAGATTCCGGATGATTACTTTGTTGTTTTGGTTGGTGATATGATCACGGAGGAAGCTCTTCCAACTTACCAAACCATGCTTAATACCTTAGATGGAGTATGTGACGAAACAGGTGCTAGCCTTACTTCTTGGGCGATTTGGACAAGGGCATGGACGGCTGAAGAAAACAGGCACGGCGATCTACTTAACAAGTATCTCTACTTGTCTGGAAGAGTTGACATGAGGCAAATTGAGAAGACAATCCAGTATTTGATTGGATCAGGGATGGTAAGTAAGATGCATGCTATAATTTTCGCACTTCTCGTAGCTTTTTTTTAAACCTAAGATGCATTAAAGCATTGCACTATAAGACTTCTGGAATATCACTAAAACGTGAAGAAACCGGCCCCATGATGGTGTTTTCCCTGTGTACCTCCATGGAGTTAAAATCCAGAGAATGATCAACATTTTAATCACTTCTAAAAAAAAACATGCATGCAAGATGCCGTATTTCTTAATTTTTCTTATGTATATTTACAGGATCCACGTACGGAGAATAATCCATATCTTGGATTCATCTACACATCATTCCAAGAAAGAGCAACATTCATCTCACATGGGAATACAGCCCGACTCGCAAAGGAGCTTGGTGACATCAAATTGGCTCAAATATGCGGTAACATTGCCTCAGACGAAAAGCGCCACGAGACTGCGTACACTAAAATCGTTGAAAAGCTCTTTGAGATCGATCCTGATGGAACGGTCTTGGCATTTGCTGACATGATGAGGAAGAAAATCTCCATGCCGGCGCACTTGATGTATGATGGCCAAGACGACAACCTTTTCGATAATTTCTCAGCTGTCGCACAGAGACTCGGGGTTTACACCGCCAGAGATTATGCTGATATACTAGAGTTCCTGGTGAACAAATGGAAGGTGACGGAGATAACCGGACTTTCAGCCGAGGGTCGTAAAGCTCAGGATTATGTGTGTGGACTTGCTTCAAGAATCCGAAGACTGGAAGAGAGAGCTCAAGGAAGGGCCAAGCAAGCACCCAAGGTTCCATTCAGCTGGATATTTGACAGAGAAGTTCATCTCTAAGCCTTGAGTTTTATGAACTTGAAAAAATAGCGATTTCAATTTCCTGCAACAGAGTTAGAAAAGAACATGGTGAAGCTATTCCATTTTCTCTTTAAATTCCCCTATAATGTTGGCCTGAACATTTTCCACTCAATCGAATTCAACATAAAGTTTTCGACTTTTTTCCATTGGTTTAGATTGGATATATTTGAATGGGTAGATCTTTGTGATCATATTAAATTATATTTAAATTTGAATTAATTAGATTATTATAACAATTTATAGAAAAATTTAGAATTATATATATATATTATATCTTACTAAACAATTAGATAAAATAATCATTAAATTATGTCGAAATTATTTTTTTAGATATTAAATTTTAAAAACTTATAAATGGTTATTAAATGTTTTATTCGATTATAAAATGTCCACCACACAGTTAAATTTCATTAATTACCTTTAACTTCAAGAACCATAATATGATATACTAAATTAACTATTAATATCTAATTTGATATTTTAACTGTACATAAAATTTAATTTTAATTTTTTTAGTTATTTTTAAACAATAAATTAAAAATAAATTAAAAATGGTAAACTACATTAGATACAGCCAAATTTTAAACGTTATATCATTTATACCATTGAATTTTCAATTTTATCAATTATAGCTCTGAACTTTGATTTTGTTTGAATTATACTATTGAAATGTTAAATCATTAATGACGTGATTGGAGACTATCGACATAGATGACAGCTGCCGGCGTAAACATCTCACCAAAACGACAATGTTTTGATCAAATTGTTAACAATTTAGAGAAAACGAAAATCAAAGTTCAATACTATAATTGGCAAAAATGAAAGTTTAATGGTATAAACAATATAATCTCTAAAGTTTGGTAGTATCAAGTGTAGTTTATCCTTAAAAAATGAAGGGAATAGTACTGTATTAGAACAAAATTACCGTAATATTTGTTTTTTTATTAAGGCAAAAATGCACCTGAGGTCACTAAACTTTCCAAAAAAAACTCAATGACTATCTTATTTTTTTAGATTAACGTGGCTCTCCAATTCAAAAAAAAAAATTCAATGTGACCCAATGACCAACCTTTTTCATCGACTTCCGTTAATTTTATAAATTGGATAAATTATATCATTCATCACTAAACTATCTTTTCTCTTATATTTTGATCACTAAACTCTAAAAATTTTAATTTAATCACTCAACTTTTGAATTTCTCCTATTTTAATTATTTTTTGTAACCAAAAGAACGTTTGAGCTTTGTTGAAATAGAACTGAAAAGAATAAAACGTGTCTTTAAAGGAAAACGAAAACAAGGCATCTGTCAAAAAAACAAAAGGACATGCAAAGTGGAAGTTTGCTCAGACAGTTCATCTTCCTCGATTAAACCAGCTGGTCTACGATGAACGAGCAGATCGACAAAAGGAAAGGGCACTCTCAGCAGATAACAAATCCCTTAAACAGAAGATAAAATACACTCCACTAAGGGGGATCGATCAGGCGCCGATCTTCATCAGCAATAGCAGAAACATCTCCTGGGGTGTCCTCAATCCAATATCTATCCTCCTTGATCCGTATGCCTTAACGGTACAGTGCATGCGCGGCCGAATTGCAATTTCTTGGCGCGAATTTGAAAGTGCAGGACTGAAAATTGCTTGCTAGAGCTCTGGTATCGCAGGTATACGGGCGGATGATTGAGAAATCCTCAGAAGATGAGTTTATTTTTTGTATTACAGCTCTCGAATCCCCTTTTAACTCGATGTTCTGTAATCCCAGGTCGAGAGCAAAACCCAAACCTTGAATCATCGCCAAAGCTTCAACCGCAAAACTGCTATGGATATTTTCGTTGTGGCGAAAACCAGAACCCAAGATTAAACCAGCACTGTCGCAGGCGATGAAACCAGACTAGGAAGTAGCGTTCGATGCTTTGTAACTAGCATCAACATTAATCTTTGCATTAGGTTTGGAAGGAGCTCGCCGAAGGGAATCCGAATAGACCAAAGGATGATGGAGCCTATGAGACAAAAGTGTCGATTTCATCCACATAACTTCTAATGAAGGTAACAACATCCTCTACTTTCTGAATACAGTTTTCATAAATCATTTTGTTCCTTGCATACCAAATAGCCGAAATGGTAATTACTATTTCATTGTGACGAGCCCCGTTGTTCTTAGCAAATAACCAGTCAACCAGGCCACGAAAAACCCAAAAAAATCCACATATTAATAGTGTAGACACCCGTTTTTGTCCGGATTTTTTTTTCATTTTATTTATATTTATTATTATTATTATTATTTTTATTTTTATTATTTTGAATTTTACATATCACACTAAGCCCATCTCAAATTACAAGCCACTCAACCCGAGGCCTAGTTAACCCAAAACCCAGATGACCCAGAGCTCAATCCAACCAAATCAACAGCCCGACCCGTTTACAAGATCAAGCCCCGACTCGAGGCCCAACTCCAGACCCGTTCAGTGACCGGGATTGGAATCATGGTTTCTAAACCCTAAATACAATAGACCCTTTAGCTCCTGCCGCTGCCGTCCTTTGTTGCTCCCCTCTCCGACAGTCTCTGACATCGGCCTCCTGAACCAAGAGTGATAACATCCATCAAACAGTGACCCATCCAAGTCATAAAATCAGAAATTATTATCCTAGAATTCTAGGATATTATTATCCTACATGGAGACACTCAAATATCATCAAAATCCATCAATCGCAACACAAAAAAAAAAGGAAGGAGAAAAGAACATAAAAGGAATATGAGAAGACAGAGAATGGATTTTTTTTGGGGGGGGGGGGGTTCGGCAAGAGCAACCAGGGAGAGAAACCAAAACAGAAAGAAAACAAGAAAATAGAGAGGGAGTTGGGGGGTTTTACCTTCGTTCGAACCATCGGAGAATCTAAAAAAAGGTCGCCGGAGTTTCGTCTCTTCCGTGAGGTATATCTTAGATCTAGGGAGTTTGAGTCGATTTTAGGCTAAGAGAGGTTTGGTTTTGGGTTAAGGAAGACACGAGGGTTCTTTTGGGGTCCTTTCGCTCCTCCGACGTCAAGCGTCACCGTGTGCCTCGCGAGTTCCGCCGTGAACTCCACCAGAGGCCGGGGTATCCTTTCTCATCTGAGTAGAGGGTTGAGAGAGTTCTCTTTTCTCTCGTCTTAAAAGGGACCAAATGGGAGAGATAAGGCCGTTATGGCCTTTGTTTGTTATATATATATATATATATATATAACGCAAAACGCAGTCGTTTTGGCACCCCATTCCCGTGTTTTCTAAGTTTTAAGGGGCTAATGGCATGTTTAGTCCCTGCAGGTTGAGAAACTCACTCGTGTTTCTCATATTTTTAGGGTAAATCTCATTATAGGTCCCTATTTATTTGTAACCCTTACATTTTAATTATTAATGAAACTTTATGGAATTTTATTTTGAGAATCTACTTTTATCTGTTTGTATTTTAGTCATTATCTGGTTGGTTATGATATTTTTTTAAATGTTTGAATTTGGAACTAATATTTGTAAATCTTGTATTTTGGTCACTGTTTAGTAGTTGGTTTAATTATTGTTGACCCTTTAGGATTCTGGTTTATTTTATTTTAGTCCTATATGTTATTTATGGGTTATTTTTATTTTAGTACCTGTGAATATTTATATTTTGATTTTGGCTCTGTTTTTTTTTTCTTTATTTACTGTCCAGTCTCTTAAATTTCTGTTTTGCCATTTTAGTCCTTTAAATTTCAGTTGTTATTGTTTTAGCCCCTTTAAGTTTCTTTTTTTTCTCCACTCTGGTCCTTGTAATTTGTGTAACACTCACTTTGGTCATGGAATGAATTTGTTTCTGTTCTGGACATGTGTTTTTTTCTTTGTTACATTCTGCTCCTATGTTTCATGTTTTAGGATACTTTGAATTTCGATATTTAGTTGTATTAATTTTTATTTTAATCTCAAGTGATATTCATGGTAATGGTATTGTAGTGTTTTCATTGTTCAATTTTTTTTCGGTGATTATTCTAATAATTACTATTTGATCTGTTTAGTCCTTTAATCTAATATTAGTTTTACTTAGTCCTTTTGAGTAAGCTTAACTTCCCTTATTTATATTATATTTTAAATGATTCCATGTTTACAGTTTGGTCTTTATTTTATTAATACATGTTTGTGTATATATGTGAATGATATTATACATTATGATTTTAAATATAATAAATTTATTTATTTACTATATTGCATGTTCGTGTTACCATCGCTTACTTTTACATATGATTTTATTATATATCAACATATGCATGTATATATACGTATATATTCATTTATGCCATATATTTGTAGAACGGGCTTAGAAAGTATCACTTGATCGAAGTGGTATAATCTAATACGACTTTCGAACTAAATGGAATTAAATAAATCAATTTTTAGTTCGTTAATTGTTAATTCATTTTATTTTACACTGAACTAAGTTCTGTATTTTATTTTATTTTTATTTCAACTGTCAATTTGCAATTTATATTCGATATGCATCTCTTACATATTCGATGATTGAATATTCTTTAACAATGAAAAATAATTGAAATAGTTTTCCTTACGGATGATTGCAAATTTCAAGATTTTTTATCAAGTTAAAGGATTTTATTTAAATTGTTAATTCGAAGTAAATTAATCAATGTTTGATAAATGGATCACATTTTAACTTTATATTTGGTTTATGCTTTTCATTATTTACGACGATGTAAAAGCAACACAGTACTAATTTTGGACGTTGTGGGGTGTTTACCCTTCTCCACATGCAATCGACTCCCGAATTCGCTTTTAATTAAATCTTTGGTGACGCAGACTAAATTTTGTCTTATAAAATGATTTTTTTTAAAATTGTTTTTAAAGACATATTTAGGTATTCGACCTACCTAACTCAAAGGTCGATGACGACTTTAATCCAATTTTATTCAAATCAATCCAAAAATACCAAATTTTTAAATTAAAGTCATAATCGTTTTTTAAAATAATATTTATTTGTTTTACGAAAAATGGTTATGACAGCTTGGCGACTCCACTGGGCACTTTTTTTAGAGAGTCAAGCTGTAGGTCGCTTACACATTGTCGTCTTAGTGGAAATTATAAGTTTGAGTACATAGTTAACTTATGATCCGCTTATTGAAGTTTTTAATTGCTTCATTTTTATCTGTCATACTAACAATTTAATCTTTGTTTTCATATTCGTCAAGGTTTTATCAAGTTTTTTTCCTTGTTTCGTTTTCCTTTTGAGTCAAAGGTAGGTACGTTCCTCCTCACACACATCACGAACATTGGCATAACATAAGCTCTAGACACGAGCTTCGATCCAAATTAGTCGGGTGAATGCTTTACTCTCGTACGAATTTATTCTTCGTATGAGTTTTAGCAAATAACCCATGGGATACATACCTTATACCTTCGTAGGGATTTATTCCTCGTATGGGTATAAGGTAGTGAATCCCCTCGAATTGAACTCGTTCCGTTCGAAACCTGTAATGGGTGAGGATCGAGGGTTTGGCAGCCCAAGGGGGCACCGACATCAAGGACAATTCGAGTTCATTTTTCCTGTTAGAGCCAAAGCCATACATATAGTGAACCATAGAACGGTCACACTAGGTAGAGTCATATCGATCCTCTTTCCATCAGTAGGTACCCAAAATAGGTGTACACAAAGGAGGAGCGTTTCTAAACCCTTATCTTTTGCTTTAAGTTTATAGAATTTGTTTTCTTTTCGAATAAAAGCATGCGAACTAGATATCATGCGGTTAGGACAAATTTCCTGAAAATGGATCATTGTGGGTAGAAAGCATGTCCGGGTAGGATTGCTATCTATTGAAAGCATGTTCGGGTAGATATCATGACAGGGTAGGTGTTATATTCATCTTTAAATAATATTTTTTTCTATATCTATTGTCTTACCTGTACTAACTAATTTCTTTTGTTTGTGTGCACTAATTTATTTCTTCTCTTTTATTTGTGTCATTTTTTTGCATTGCATTGCATCATCATAATGCAAAAGTATTGATCCACAAGGGAATACTCGAGAGAAAATTTTCTCAAGAAGAGATAAAAGTTTTCAATCAAACAGTCTCATATATAGACATGCATTAAAGACTAAAAGGATTTCAGAGTACAAGAATGAGATTTGTTCGAAGATTGTGCATCATTCGAGATTGATATGATGATCCATTAATTTGAGGAATAATCCAACAGTGGAGTTTTATCTACAATCATATCATCGATAGTCATTAAGGAGCGACGCAAAGGCTTCAGCACTGCTGAGGTATTAACGGAGTGAGTTTACAGAGCATTGAGGGGGCATCAGTTCCAAATACAAAGATTCGAGACGAAGCAATGAGCTCAAAGATTGTGCAACATTCGAGATTGAAACGGCGATCTATTGAGCCAAAGAGTAATTCAACAGTAGATTCTCATCTACGAATATTCCATCAGTAACTATCAAGGAGCGACGTATTGACTTCACCACTGTCGGGGCAGTAACGGAGTAAGACTACAGAACACTTAAGGGGCATCATTTTCGAGGAAGAAGATCCGAGACGATGCAGTGATCTACTTCAGACTCAACATCTAAGCGAAGGCATGTTTGTAATGTGGATTGTCTTGTAATGTGAAGGCTTTTATTTCTGGAGAAAATTATTCTATGATATTCATCGTTGGGATCAATATTTTTGCATCTGCATTTGCATCTTTGCATTTTGCATATGCATTTCATTATTCATAAAAACGTAGAACTAATTCATGGAGAATTCGATGGACGTGATCCTGATCACGTGACGACATTAAGAATCGAAGTAAGATTTGAACAAATTAGAAGCAAGAAGCTGAAGTCAATACGGTGGAAGCTTGTTCGGCTGGTTATAGGACTGAGCCTTCCAAGATGATCCGAGAAAAGAGTCCTCGTTCATTTAGGTCTAAGATGTTGATCTCGTGTACAACTACCACATACGAAGCCCCGAACATTTTGCTGAGAAATTGTAAGGCACTGAAGCGCAAGATCCAAAACCTGATTTACTCAGGGGCATGGACAATCAAAGATGGATGGGGCATTGCATCTACCATTTACATCCATGGAGATTGTTTTGTTTGAACTCGTTTTTGTTCTGTCTTTTATATTTGCTTAAATTTTTTAAATCTTAATATTTGAATTTATGTTACCTTCTAAGGTTGAATAATTGAACGAATTTTAATCTTGAGTTCTTTGAATATCAAATGAATTACGGATTCTTTTAATTCTTCAAGAATTATAGATTTTTGACATATGACAAGATTATACCTTTCTTATCATGTCCAACCCCAAAATAAAATCTCTCAATTTTTACCCAGAATAATTCCTGATCACTACCAAAGAACCAATTTTTTTACATTCCCTTTCTTTGAGACCTTGAAACATTCTTTTCAAATTTGAAACATTGTATATATCCTTTCGATATACAAAAATCATACCCATGCATTTTGTTGAGCTAATAAATTCACACCATTTTCTTCTTAGACATCAAACCAACTTTTTCTACCAATAAGACCTACATACATTGAGTATAAGGTGTTCACTTGAACATGAAATTTCCTACAAGAAGAAACAATGTGGGACATCTCGAAGCGATCTTCTGAGGACGAGCGAGCAATTGAGACATGCTGAGATTAAGAAGCAGAATAAGAGAATTATTTCAAAATAATTCTATAATGCATTAATTACATTGTTTTCATGTAACTAAAAATTAATCCTGAAAATCTATCCCCCTGGGGATACCTCTTCTGCAAGGACTTCTGTGTATGAGATGATGAATGGCATTCTTTCTTTATCCCTTCACAAAATGAGAAAATATATCCCTTGTGTCCCCTTTGAGCCTAAATTATGTTTTCTTCTGATTCAACCCTAACCAAGGATCACCCTCCACACTGGGGGGCAAGATGGAGGAAGTCTGCTAACATGAGTGAAGACATCGATTCAGATAATATACCGAAAGTGAACTAAATGCCAAGTGCGAAGATCAAATCAAAACAAAGAGAAAAAAGAAAAGAAAAAGCAAATAATAAAAAAAGGACAAAGAGCACAAACAAAGAGTCTATCGACTCAAATGATGCATCGAGCTTCAAACTGTGAGATTGATCGAGTATAATCACTCCAGAATCACTTCACTCGAAGATCATAGAACATCAAGAGAAAATAAAGAACTCATACGAGCAGATTCAAATTGAGCAAGACAATATTGAAGTCATCAGAAGGAATTGATCATTCGTTTAACTACCCTTAAACACTTGTTTGAGCTTATTTATCCATTTATTTCATAACCGTGAACCATGGCCTACATTACGTTCCTAAAAAGTCCTTTCTAATCATACATGGATTTCTAAGCAGAAGATACTCTTCAGATTTTATTCCACCCATCAGGATTAATATTTTATTTACAAAAAAAAAGTTTTCTAAAATCTTTAATGCATGATAGAGAAAAAATAACAAAGGGGGGGTTCAAGACATAAATTCTAAGTAACGTCTTGAAACCAAAGGAGGATTCGAGTTGAAAACCTGAAAAGGCAGCTCGAATATGGAGACTATTGCATATGAGGCGATCGTACAAGTCCCTTGATAAGACATCGCACAACCCGAATAAGAACACGAGAACTGGGAGTCAGACCAATAAATGAGTACAGAAGCTACTCTATCATATTAGTGAACAAAAAAATAAAGGAGAACACCATACCTTTGACTAAAAATAACAACCTGAGACATTTTATCCTCTTCTCACTTAAACCATTCCTCAAAGATAGCATTGATCTTGACATTTGAAAAATAGCTATAATTTATTGAAGAATTAACAGTATAATTAATTCTTTGATATACAATGAACTCTTGTTTTATGATTTGTCAATTGTGAAACCTTGAAAGGGGTAATATTTTCAAAATCTTTGATTAAACATTTTTAAAACTCTTTTGATAGATATTTTCAGACTTTTGAAAATAAAAAGAAAAAAAGAAAACATTTTCAAACAAGATAATCTCTCTGGATGCATATCTTGGAATTCAATGAATATCTCGTTGAAACTCAAGATCAAACCTGGGGCAAGAGAAGCTAAATTTGCGAGTCAAAATTTATTGGGGCAAGGAAACAAATTGTCTCAGTTCAAGGTTTGAAAGAGTACACCCTAGTGGAAATGCAGACAAACTGAATCAAAGATATAATGAAGACTGCTCTCGCAACTATTCTCCTTCTAGATCGAGAAAACATACATACATACACATACACATACATACATGATACATAAATTTTGCATCAACCATTTATCATCATGTATATTAAAGACAATTTTCTCCTTACTTGAGGACAAATTCAAAAAAAAATCAAATGAATTTCATCTTGACATCCATCATAACATCTAAGATAGCCAGTCAAAAATGCATCATTTTGATCTCCCATGAAATCAAAGCTCGGAAGTGACCAAATGTCTATAACTTGAAGAAGCAATGATTTGACTTCCTGAAGTCAACAATCAAGATATTTCCTCAACATGCAGGAACAAACAGACTTTCTATCGCCTTTGAGGGTGTTTTTCGTGAAACAAAATTTTGTCTCGCTTGAGACATTTTCCACAAATTTTGAGAGTTTTAAAACAAATTTTTGTTTCGCTTGAGATAATTTCTCTTAAAAATAAACTTCGTCTCGCTTGAGACATTTTTTTCTTTGAGATACAAATTTCGAATTCGATTCACTTGAAACAAAATTAATCTCACTTGAGATTGTTATTTCTTTCAAAACAAATTTCGTCTCGTTTGAGACATTTTTTTCTTTGATATACAAATTTTGAATTTGATTCACTTGAGACAAAAGTAATCTCACTTGAGATTTTCAAAACCGATTCGTCTTGTTTGAGACATTTTCCCCTTTAAACAGAAATTCTGAAATTGTTTCCCTAGAAACAAAATCGATAATCTTTGACTCTTTTTCTCTTGAAACGAATTTTTTCTTTCTTAAGACAATTTCTCTAAAAAAATGTTACAAATGTTGTCTCACTTGAGACCATTTTCCAATTTATGAATTTGTTTCACTGGAAACAAACCATCATCGTTGAGTTGTTTCTTTTGAAACAAAGGATTTTTGAGTATATTTCTTTTGAAACAAAACTTTGTCTCTCTTGAGACAGATTTTCTTGAGAAATATTTGAGTATGTTTCACTTAAAACAAAATGAAAAATCTTTGAGTATGCTTCTTTATTTTTGTCTCTTTTGAGAAAGTTTCTTTTGAAAAATCTTTGAGTTTGTTTCTTTGGAAACAACATTTACCATCTGTGAGCATGTTTCCCTTGAAACAAAACCCGTATTTGATTATTTTTCTTTTGAAACAAAGTTTTGTCTCTCTTGAGAAAGTTTTTCGTAAAAAATCTTTGAGTTGGTTTCTTTTAAAAAAAATCATCTTTGAGTCTATTTATATTAAAACAAATTTTGTCTCTCTTGAGACAGTTTCTAATGAAAAACCAACATTTGAGATTGTTTCTTTTGAAACAAATTTGGTCTCACTTAAGATGTAATTTATCTTTGAGTCTGATTCTTTTGAAACAAAATATTATCTCTTAAAGGAAATTTCTTTTGAGAAAAAAAATCTTTGAGTTTGTTTCTTTGGAAACAAAATTTACCATCTTTGAGTTTGTTTCCCTTGAAACAAAACAAACAAAATCTTTGAGTATGTTTTTCTTGAAACAAAAAATCTTTGAGTTTGTTTCTCTCGAAACACCGATCTTTGAGTACGTTTCCCTTAAACACAAATTTTGTCTCGCTCGAGACAGTTTCCTTTAAATGTCATCTTTGAGTCGTTTCCCTTGAAACGAATTTTGTCTCTTTCGAGACAATTGCTTTTGAAAAACATCATCCGTGAGTCTGTTTCTTTTAAAACATCATCTTTGAGTTGGTTTCTTTTGAAATCAGTATCCCTAATGATGGCCAGAACTCTTCATCACGTATGAGCCGTGTCATTCACCGACCAGATCTCTTCATCACGTAGGAGCCGTGTCAACCATAGATAATAAGCCGTCCACATCACGTAGGAACCATGTTATCGCCCTTCCTAAAGATGGCTAGAACTCTTCATCACGTATGAGCCGTGTCATCCACCGACCAGATCTCTTCATCACGTAGGAGTCGTGTCAACCATAGATAACAAGCCGTCCTCATCACGTAGGAACCGTGTTATCGCCCTTCCTAAAGATGACCAGAACTTTGCATCACGTATGAGCTGTGTCATCCGCTGACCAAATTTCCTCATCACGTAGGAACCGTGTCACCCTTGGACGACCCGAACTCTTCATCACGTATGAGTAGTGTCATCCCCAACAACCAACATTATCCAATTTCTAAGCTTAAAAGGGAGAGAACCAGACAAAAACGTGTTGTCTTGTCGTCTTTGCTCTATTCTTGTTAACACAAGAATGTGCAGAGAGGGGCAGCTGTAGACACCCATTTTTGTCCGGGTCTTTTTTTCATTTTATTTATTATTATTATTATTATTATTATTATTATTATTATTTTGAATTTTACATATCACACTGTTGCAGGCCTTGAAGCCCATCTCAAATTACAAGCCACTCAACCCGAGGCCTAGTTAACCCAAAACCCAGATGACCCAGAGCTCAATCCAACCAAATCAACAGCCCAACCCGTTTACAAGATCAAGCCCCGACCCGAGGCCTAACTCTAGACCCGTTCAGTGACCGGGATTGGAATCAGGGTTTTTAAACCCTAAATACAATAGACCCTTTAGCTCTTACTGCCGCTGTCCTTTGTTGCTCCCCTCTCCGACAGTCTCTGACGTCGGCCTCCTGAACCAAGAGTGATAACATCCATCAAACAGTGACCCATCCAAGTCAGAAAATCAGAAATTATTATCCTAGAATTCTAGGATATTATTATCCTACATGGAGACACTCAAATATCATCAAAAGCCATCAATCGCAACACAAAAAAAAGGGAGGAGAAAAGAACATAAAAGGAATATGAGAAGACAGAGAATGGATTTTTTTTTGGGGGTTCGATAAGAGCAACCAGGGAGAGAAACCAAAACAGAAAGAAAATAAGAAAATAGAGAGGGAGTTAGGGGTTTTTACCTTCGTTCGAACCATCAGAGAATCTAAAAAAAGGTCGCCGGAGTATCGTCTCTTCCGTGAGGTATATCTTAGATCTAGGGAGTTTGAGTCGGTTTTAGGCTAAGAGAGGTTTGGTTTTGGGTTAAGGAAGATACGAGGGTTCTTTTGGGGTCCTTTCGCTCCTCCAGCGTCAAGCGCCGCCGTGTGCCTCGCGAGTTCCGCCGTGAATTCCACCAGAGGCCGGGGTATCCTTTCTCATCTGAGTAGAGGGTTGAGAGAGTTCTCAGAACTCTCTCTTTTCTCTCGTCTTAAAAGGGGTCAAATGAGAGAGATAAGGCCGTTTTGGCCTTTGTTTGTTATATATATATATATATATATATAACGCAAAACGCAGCCGTTTTGGCACCTCATTCCCGTGTTTTCTGAGTTTTAAGGAGCTAATGGCATGTTTAGTCCATGCAGGTTGAGAAACTCACTCGTGTTTCTCATATGTTAGGGTAAATCGCATTATATGTCCCTATTTATTTGTAACCCTTACATTTTAATTATTAATGAAACTTTATGGAATTTTATTTTGAGAATCTACTTTTATCTGTTTGTATTTTAGTCATTATCTGGTTGGTTATGATATTTTTTTAAATGTTTGAATTTGGAACTAATATTTGTAAATCTTGTATTTTGGTCACTATTTAGTAGTTGGTTTAATTATTGTTGACCCTTTAGGATTATGGTTTATTTTATTTTAGTCCTACATGTTATTTATGGGTTATTTTTATTTTAGTACCTGTGAATATTTATATTTTGATTTTGGCTCTATTTTTTTTTCTTTATTTACTGTCTAGTCTCTTAAATTTCTGTTTTGCCATTTTAGTCCTTTAAATTTCGGTTGTTATTGTTTTAGCCCCTTTAAGTTTCTATTTTTCTCTACTCTGGTCCTTGTAATTTGTGTAACACTCACTTTGGTCATGGAATGAATTTGTTTCTGTTCTGGACATGTGTTTTTTTCTTTGTTACATTCTGCTCCTATGTTTCATGTTTTAGGATATTTTGAATTTCGATATTTAGTTGTATTAATTTTTATCTTAATCTCAAGTGATATTCATGGTAATGGTATTGTAGTGTTTTTCATTGTTTAATTTTTTTCCGATGATTATTCTAATAATTACTATTTGATCTGTTTAGTCCTTTAATCTAATATTAGTTTTACTTAGTCCTTTTGAGTAAGCTTAACTTCCCTTATTTATATTATATTTTAAATGATTCCATGTTTACAGTTTGGTCTTTATTTTATTAATACATGTAACAACCCGAAAATTTCAAAATAATGTTTAATTGAAATTTGAGGTTAATTATGAAATTTGGTGAAATTTGGGGACTAAATTGGAAGTTCTTTAAACTTGTAGCTTATTTTAGAGTTAAAAGAAAATTCAGGGACCAAGCCCTGAATTTACCCTTAAATGTTAGGTATGTTTTGGTTTATATATATGAATACGTGGTTTTCTGTTTTCAAAACAGAAAACCACGCCCAAATTTCTCTTCCCCTACCTCAACTTCCGACGACGATCCCGATGCCGTCCGAATTCCGATCGCCGTTTTGAAAGCACCATCGTCTTCGTTATCGAGTCAGGAACAATCCCTTCAATTTAATTGAAGCGAAACGCTGCCAAACACCGTGAATTTCAAGTCAAAGCATCGACATTTTTTTAGCTCAATCGCCTTGAAAATCCTAAATTCATCGCCGATCGTTGCTCCGTTTACGACACCTCCCGCACCATCGTGTTCATTGTGTCGTTCCGAGTCCGCCGGTGTCATCCTCGGTCTCCGTCGACGGCGGTGCGTGGGGATGTGGATCTAAATGTAACCCCCAGACCCGGTCTGTAAGATAAACCCAAACCTAAGCGGGACACATATCCCATTTAGAGGTTTTTATATATATATATATAACTTATAGAACGTTAAATATAATATAGAACATAATATTAATAATAAAAATATGTCCAAAACGTAATAAAATACATGTCACCAAACATAACCGAAAAACATATAGAAATATATGTTCGTACAAAATAAAGTAGTTGATTTCTCCTGATGCCAAATCTGCTAGCTTACGGTCTGCTGTTATCTGAAAAAGGTTAAAATTTACAGAATGAGCTAAAAAGCCCAGTGTGTCCCATACAGTGTATAACATATACATAACAAAATAATTTAGATAAGATAAAACAATTTATCAAATATATTTTAATAACATGCACACTACCCCATCCAATCACCAAATTTTGTAGGTTCACCTAAACCGTACACCGCCTATACACCAGTAAGGCTTAACCTATGCACAAAGCAGAGGAGCCTAGGAAAACTGTAAGGTTTATCCTTGCACACAGCAAAAGGACCTGGGAAACTGTAAGGCTTACCCTTGCACACGGCAAAGGGACCTGGTAAACTGTAAAGCTTACCTTCGCACACAGCAAAGGGACCTGGGAAGCTGTAAGGTTTACCCTTGCACACAACAAATGGACTTGGTAAACTGTAAGGCTTACCTTCGCACACAGCAAAGAGACCTGATAATACTTCCTTCAATCGTACCCCAAATGACAAATTAAACATGTATGCATTGGACTAAAAACAGTAATTAATCCATTAAATATGGAAATGTTACATATTTAGAAATCATGTACCAAAAATACTATAACTATAAACCATATAAAAATTATGCGGTAAATCAGACATTTAATAAACATTATTCAAAATACCAGATATTTCCTCATAAAGTATATTATATTCTCATAATATAAATCAGTTCGGATATATAGTTTATAACTGTAAGATAACACTGGTAGGGAAACACACCTGTAACAGTCTGATAAATCAGATAGGGAAGCTTATTACTGGTTTTGTCGATCACGCTCTGCTGCAGCGCTAGATCCTACGAATTGGAAAAATCCTTATTGGAATTCTAATAAAAAAAATAATCTTAATCTTTACTTAAATAATATACGGAAACCTACGGGTAGTTCTTATAATACGCGGTTCGGACTGATCTGAAGAACGGACAACACCGAACCTGACTGATCCTTGCTCAGGTGAAACACGAGTACATTCATAAAATATCTTACTTAATCAATTCCTTAACCATATCTCAAATAAATAATCAAAATACTAAAATACTAAGCCTTTTTGGGTTCACAAGCTTGATTCGGGAATTTCGAGTCAGAATTTCGCAAAACAAACTTCGGAATCAAATTCAGGACGTTGAAAAACATAAAGTATGACCTTCCGAAATTTCGAATTCTTGGTCAAAATTAAAGTTAACAGGTTTTACTGACGATTTGGAGACTTTTGGATTTGAATTTAGTAAAACGGACCCCAAAAACGGATTCGAGACGTCAAAAACTATCATGATAGGTATTTTCGGAAAAGATTAACGATCGTTTAATAGCCGGTCAAAGTTCTGGTCAAGGAGGTAAACAAACTGTCAAACCTTTTACACATATAACACCCTTTTTTTTTAATAATTACCAAAATAGCACCCTTTTTGAATTAATTCCCAAAATAGCACCAATTTCAAATTAATTCTCAGAATATAACTTTTTCGAAAAATTACCAAAATAACACTCATTTCGAATTAATTTCTAAAATAGCACCAAAATCGAATAAATTCCCAGAATAGCACCGGTCAACGGGTCGGATCGAGTCAACGGATCGGATCGGGTCAACGGGTCGGGTCGTGACCGGTCAAACCGGTTCAAAACCGGTTAAACCGGTTTCCAGATTTCACTCGCCCTGCGGCGGCGCGTGCGACGTCCTCCGGGCCTCTAAAAATCACGAAAAGTTTTCTAAAAATACCAAATTTTCAAATTAAAGTCATAATCATTTTTTAAAATAATATTTATTTGTTTTACGAAAATGATAATGACAAGTAGCAAATGGACAATCCCTACTTACTTGAATCCTCGATTACCTGCTTACAGCAGGGACAAAGGTTGTTAGGCACCACACGTTTGATGAAAAGGTTTTGCATCGTGGGAATAAAGTTCTAGCAAAATTTCCAGAGAAGAATTCTGATCTTCATTGGACAAGAGAGGCCCCAAATGTTTTTGTAAAAATGCCCCGAGTAGCTATTTTGAATCATAGGGTTGATTAGCAAGCGATAACCGCTTTTAGCCGAATAAATTCCAGATTGTTCATCGCTCCACACTAGCAAATCTTCCTGAAGTGAACTTGAGAGGGGAATGGCGAGGATTGCCTGGGCTATGTCCAAAGGGAAAATGGTCCGAATCAATTAAGTATTCCACGATCGAGTTGAGTGGTGAATTATATTGGCCACAATGTTAACATTGGTAACCCGAAAAGTAGAAAGAACCCGGGGAGGGAAGTGTGGCAGCCAAAAATCATTCCATAAAGAAATGGATAGACCATTTCCAACCTTTTGGTAGTCCGGAAATAATTACCACTATACTACAACGACCTTTTGGTAGTGTGGGACACGTTTTTGTATATATATTTATTCAACTCAATGATGACTTAATACATTGATAAAAGTGTCATAGGACTCCGATCTTTATGACAAAGCTATGACATAGGAGATGAATAGTGCTTTTTCATATTTTTTTTAATATTGGAAAATATTTAAATAGAAACTTTGGAAACTTATTAAAAAGAGGAATCACTTGCCTCAAATATTTGAGCTTTATATATAACCCAACAATAATATTAAGAGGGATGGAATGAAGAGCAACAATAGAAAGCACCTTCACATAATATGACGAAAAAATAGTCTTCAATGCACAAAGAGTGTCTCACAGTATCTTACTCTATTTTCACTCAATTAGATACACTACCAAAGCCTAGCGCCGCCAACAGCAATAAGCTACCTAATTCTTTTGGCTTAACATGTTTGCAGAGTAATGTTCAACTATCACTAGTTTTCCCTTCAATCTTGATTTTCGATACAGATCTTCGTTGCGCTTCTCGTCTCTTAGTTTGAATCTGGCGAACATACTCTGCAACAACAACATGCAACTTCGGTGCAAGTTTACTTGGAGAAGAGACATTAAGACCTGCCCTTTTCAACGCCCGTGCGAGATGTTTTTCAGCCGCTTGAGCATGGACAGGGCAATGAGGAGGATTAATGGATCTTAGGATTGGTTTCTTGCAAATCTGCCCGCTGTATGTAAAAGATACATTCAATATTCGACTACTTTAGCGAAAAAATGTACTAAGCAAGTATAACTAGAAACCCAAGCCCAAATGGGGAGACCAGGCATGGATATTAATTGGAGGACATGGTTATCCATTATAGTGACCTAAACAAGAAATAAAGCCAACTATAAATGATGCAGTGGCTTTCCTAGGCCAGAAGAGGTATGATAATAATTGACACCACTAAGTTAACATCTAAAAATAGTGTTAGCTATGTGTCCCCTAGCATACACCTCCCAAATGTTTAAAATGAAGAGAGCAAGAGATTAAGTGCCTAGTTTGTGAGTTTGGCCCAGCTCATGACTCATGAGTGAGCTTTTCTGCAACAAAAGTAGAAGCAATGTCTTTGGCTATTAAAAGTTCTAAATTTTTTAGCTTATGCAGGAACCCTGTCAGAGTTTTCAGACAAAACTATAAATCAATCCTTCTTCATAAAAGAGAAAATGCATAGTAACACTTCCTTTCTCATTTACCCTTTAATTGGAAAATTATAACTTTTCCACGTTCATCATTTGATTTAGCCATTTAACTTTCTCTTTATGTCATTTATCTTTATTTCTAATAAACAAAAAAAATATTTTCCTCATTTATTTCTTTCAGCTTAAAACTTCTCATTTAGTTTAATAACATTGAATGTTTTATTTTATTTTTACGAAGAAGAAAATTAATAAAATTATTTTTCAGCATCCTATAGCACTTATGCATTAAGCTTGCAGAACTCTCATGGCAGTTGTACATCAAGTAAGTTGATTTCACTATGTTAGTGACTCCGACTCCAATAACACTTCTTTAGAGAAGTCCCAACCATGCCAAAAGGCCCTCTGCCATTTATAGAGTGACGAATAAAATATTGACATCCAAGTAACAAATGCAGGTGCAAAACTCACAGAATTTATATGGTATACAGTGATAACATACGGCAGCAGAACAGTCCAATGATCCCGTATACATGATTTAAATTATTTTCTCAAAAGAAAACAAAATTACTACAGTAAAGTACATACTGAGCTGTGACTATGAGATAACAGGTGGGATTATTTCTCATATCCTATGTTACTTAAACTCGAGTGTAAGTGTCCTGTAAGGGAGGGTATGATCATATTTTTCTATGTTTACTCAAGCATTTGGAGGATCCTTGGAGGTTATATTCTCATATCTATGTCTTGGACATAAGTACCAGACATGGATAGTTCAATAAAAATGAAGAGTTTGAGCAAAATAGCTCATATCCACAGAAGAGATAAGTTTAATCCAATTTTTTGGAATGTTTCCAAGAGGTTGAGGCAAACAAAGCCAAAACTCTCTTCAACCTTTCCATATGCCACCAACAAAAACTTTGCTTTCCTTTGTTTTTCCCTGTAAAATTTCATTCTTGTATTGTTTGGGGCATAGCATTATGAATTAAAGACCATTCAAACATCAATATTGTCTTAACCTATCTTACAACAAACGGCATTCTCTCTAATAACACTCGGTCACTCGCACCAATAATAGATACTTTTCCTAACAAACATCAAATCAAGGATCCTCTAGGCTATTGAGAAAAAATAAAAAGGAAATAACACATATTCACAAGAATACACCATGATCGCAATGGCATTTAAATTCCATCATATGTTCCTTCACCACGGTGTGTGGAAATCACTTCCATTATTTCAAAACAAACATCATGTTTAAATTCACGAATAGTCTACCAAGCTGAATACCTTAATCCATCCACAAAACTGGGGTTGGAAAAAAAGTAGTGCGTCCCTAAATAAGACTATGTTTGTTAGTTAGGAGATGCTTTCCGTGTGTTTCAACTTAATGCTGATATTCTCAGGGACAACCCAATATTTTATGTCAGGGGTGGGGCGAACTTCTAAAATTCTGGAGTCTAAAAGAGGTTATCAATAGAAAATATACGATAATTTGAAATTTTCAGGGGCTCTCCGAGCCACCCCTTTCCATCCCTGGATATTCTTAAGATCCCTCGTCCAAGAATCCTTATATCGCTGTATAGGATCAAAGTTTTAGGTTCTAAATTAGATGAACACTGATTCTTTATTAAATTAAATTTCCAAAGTCGGTAATTCCAATTGCATAAATGTTATCTCATATCACACAAAAAGGGAGAGAAAAACTAATTCATGATTTTCCCTAATAATCAATTATAGCAGAAAAAGAATTCAATAAAAATAAATAAAAGGCAAAAAACATATAAAACTAACCTCTTGACAGGATAATTACAGCCTCGATATAGTGTCTGTTTTGGATCCTTTAAAATATGCTTATGACAGTACCGAGTCAACGCCATCGCCTTCTCTTTACAATCGGATGTCTGACACTTCAGCTGAAATCCTAACCCTAACCCTAACTTATTGTTTCCATCGTTCTGCTCGCCATCCTTCTTCTCGTCTTCCTTGAAGGGACTCTTTCCGTACGTCCAATAGTATTCCTTGTGTTGTCTCCTGACCTCCTCCATGAAGCCCCAATAGTGAGCTCTGTAGAGCCTGCAAAGTTGCCTCAGCCTTCGTAACCGCCGACGAATAACCTCTTGTCGGCTTAGGAACTTGGACTTGGAGAGGGCCAAGTCCTCGTCGGTGCCGTCGATGGTAATGGGATCGTCCATGGCTGGCGGTGATACGGTGGTACTGTATCTGGAAATCGAGTTGGCGCACTTTATTCTTATTTGATTTGTTTCGGGCTTTTAATTTTTGGGAATATTCTGTCGTTGTTTGATTACGAGATTTTCATTTTAAAGATTTGATTTCTGAGTTCTGATTGAGTATTATTCAAGGAAGAAAAGAGACCGTGAGGCTTTTTTAGTCCTATTCATTTTAGAAGCCTTCCAACTTTAAAAAAAATCAATTAAGTCCCCGATTTTTTTTCTTCCAATTAAATTTATGCACTTAAAATAGGGTAAACAACACTTCCATTCCCTTATATATTTAGTATGTTATTTTTAAGTCACTAGTTTTGTAAAAGTTTGGTTTTGGTCCTTTTTTATTCATCATATTTTAGTTACTCGATCATTAACTTTCGTTATTTTGTTGATGTGATATATTAGTAAAAAATTGTTAAATTTTACTTGAAACCTAAATCTAAACTTAATACTAATTTGATCTTATATAAACTATTAATTCAACTCTTAACTTTATATTAAATGTTAATTTAACCCTTAAACTTTTTATAAAATATTTGTTTTATTTCTTAATCTAGTTAAAGTTCACTTCACTGATTATCACTCATCATCACCATTGATCACGTTGGTTGTCACCATCGATCATCGTCGATTACTAGATCTCAAAATTTTTAATTCAACACTTTTGACCTCCTAAACGTAAATTAAATGTTTGTTTCATCAAAATATCTTGAAATTAACAACACTGACAATAACATTTAATGGATGGGGTGACTATTCATACAACCACTTAATTATTGCTTATTTTTATTTTGATAATTGATTTTGAAATTTCGTCAATCAAACCATTAAACTATTTAAGTGTGTCAATCAAGCCACTTACTGCTAACATTTAACGAATGAGTGACATTGTTGTTTACAAAATTATATAATTATAAATTTGGTCCTCAATTAAGACACCAGTGGCATGTGTCACTTTCTAATTGGAGATTAAATTTATTTAATTGAACTAAAATTAAAATTAAATTGATAATGTATAAATATTGATGATCAAATGTGTAATTATACCATTTTTAGCAACCATGTCACGTCCTAGTTGAAGGTTAATGACAAGTGGCTTGATTGATATACTTAAATATTCAGTAGTATGATTGATGAAATTTCAAAATCAATGATCAAAACAAAAAATACAATGGGAGTGTTTGGCAAACAGCTTTTTGAAGAGTTTTTAGCTTATTTGAGCATAAATAGTTTATTGGTAGTCAAATCTTTTATTTTTAGTGTTTGGTAAACACCTTTTTGAAAGAGTTTATTATGCAAAATAAACTGAAAATGAAACGCTAGAAAACCCAACGGTTTGGAAGAGCTGATTACAAAATAAGATGTTAAATGACATATTTGACCTTATTTTTTCATAATTGTATCCATACCATAAAACTTAATATAATGAAATAGCCTTCATCATAAAATATTTAAGCTGAAAATTTATTTTATTATTCTATTTTTTAATTGTAGATTCTCAAATATATTTTTTAGTTGAAGTTAAAAAAGGAGTTTGCTAGTGTAAAACTAAAGAGGTTAACCTGTTTATGATATAACACATTCTTCCCAAAATTTTATAGGGACATTTGATTTCAACTTGAGAGTTCTAACAACCTCTAAAAGAAGTTTTGTAAATAATAATAATAAAAACTGTGTTGTTTTGATCCTAAGGCCTTCGTTATGATGCCAGCTAGCTGGTTTACTTATGATACATGCTCCCATGGTTGACATAGCTGAAGTGTTCCTATGGTTGATGGCTGCTGGCACCATACTGTGTGCTTCATATTGCTCTGCATGAAGTGTTAGAGAAGCCATTATCGAACAGGACAAACTACTAGAGGTCTCCATTTTTGCAGAGAAACGATTTTAAAACTTAAATACCGAGCCAGGTATGATTGCTTATTAACTAAACAAACCATTAATAATGCCCAAGTTTTAGTAAAGCTCAGTAATGGTAAGGTAAACAACAGTAACCCAGAGATTTGTGTTCAACTATGGAGGTCGGTGGCGCGCGCCAGGAAACTGGAGCTGACGAAGACGACGACGTTTGGGATGGAGGTGAACCGCCGAATTTTTCAAATTTTACGAAGTATATGTTATTGTGCACCTTATTCTTTGTCCAGAAATTCTGAATACTGAAGAGGTAGAGAAGGGTCCACATCAGACAAACCTTATCGAGTCCCGACCAATGAATTCTGATATCCAAACCTACAAACACTATCCGCTCAGTCTCATTCCACTTAGCGTTGGCTCTTCTTTTTTATTTATTCCATCCATTTTCAGGTTGCTATCAATGGCGCATTTGATAACTCCTGCTCCGGCCACCGCAGTTCCCCCCCATTGCCAAACCCAACAAGCTTATATCCCCCACTTTGCACACACCTCATCATGTCTCGGATGACACACTTGTTCATCGCAGGTTTGCATATTCAACCCCCTTTTTATACTGTATGCAGATGTATACGATTGTATATGCCGACGTTTTTTCAGTTTGATGGTGGTACGGATTCAAGGGAAACCCCATTAACTACTACTTACTAGGTTTGATGCGGATGATGAGATTGGTTCATGGGTGCAGGACCCTGGCATTGGGCTTGGCAGGGGCATTGTTGGGATTCAGTGTTGGTGACCGGAAACGAGCGAATGCAGCAGCTAGAAGGCCGCCACCTCCACCACCAGCAGAGAAGAAAGACCCCAGTGTGAGTGGTGTCCAGGCGAAAATATTAGCTAGCAAGAAGAGGAAGGAAGCAATGAAACAAGAGGTCGCTAAATTGAGGGAGAAAGGAAAATCTGTCGGTGCCCCATCACCACCATCTGAATAGTTCGGTATTTAGATCACCAATCGTTTCGAAAATGGAAAATTTGTACTACTATTGAATTCTATAAGCAAGTTTGTAAACTTTCCATTCATTCCAGGCATTTCCTGTTCAATAACGAAGAATGTACATCTATGGAGCTAATCTTATGGCAAAAAAATAGAAAAATAAAATATTAACATTCCATCATTGCCTTGATTAACTATAGTTTGGTGTTACTTTCTAAAAAGCATTTTTAGTTAAAAAATTGTTTTTAGCCGTAAAATTAATATTAAACGGATAAAAATAATAATAAAAATTACAGTAAAAACAGTGGCTTCAAACCAACAATAAAAGTTAGGTTTTTTAATTTTTTTTATTTTCAAATTTATATTTGGGATCAAATTATAATTTTACTCTTACTAATGCATTATCTCCACTCAATTATGTATTTATATTTTATTTTAGTCATTTAATATAATAATTTATTTTAATTATTTAAAAGTAAATAAAATTCATATTTATATATTAAAATATTAATAATGAGTTGTTATAAAATATGTTTTTATTATAATTTAAATTGATATACTCCATATATAATAATGATTTTTAATTTATTTATTATATATATATTTGAATGGTGAAAAGAACAAATATATTATATAAATTATGTTATTTTAAATGAGTGATTGTTGTTGAATTAGAATAATTAAACACTCTACCTCATTATGAAATGGAATCAATGAGAGATGTCATAACTTCTAATTTAATAGATTCATTTTAATTTACAAGCATTAATGTATTTTTCTATAATATTCTCTCTGTCCAAACAAGTATTTAAATTATTATTTCATAATAATTTTATATATACATATAAAAAAGTATTGATAATATTTTTTTAATAAAACATTTCATTTATAAAAATATTATTAATGAGTTATATTAAAATATTATGTCATTTTTTTATAGTTTAAGTTGATATATTTTATATATTATAATATTAACAAATGTTAATATAATTTAAATTATATAATTTGAATTTACAACATAATAATTATAATGAACACTATTTTTCAAAATCATTTTTTAACAACAATCTCAAACAGATAAATTTTAAACTACACTTTTAGACGATAATTTTAAAAAATTCTTTTTCACATCACTTTTCGAAAACATACCAAACTGACCCTAAATGTATGTGATAATATGCTTGACAAGAACAGTAAGGTTGATTAGGGAAAATCTGAATTATAAAATCCAAAATCATCTGAAAAATATATGGATGACAAAGCAATATCATCCAAACAAATCAAATTCTATAAATTAGTTTGAGGACAATGCTTTTGAACACATTGTTTCATTCCGGCAGCTAGTTTGGATTGTTTTTGCACAACACTCGTTTTGTCGTTCAGTCATGTTCGATTCGTTGAATAAGGGAACAAGTGACCCGAAGGCCGAAGCTTGCTCTCAGATACATATCATTTGTAGTCTATCTATCCGCTCTTGTTTTTGTCGTATGCGGCATCAGCCGAGGTGGTGTCAATGTCATTCAGACCCAATTCTTCGTTTTGCTCCAATGATCTCTCATATTCCTCAACTGCACAAAACAATCCAAGTTCTTTTGAAATGAACCAAATAATCCGTGATGATAAAAACATGAAGAGAACCATAATTGAAGCATAGGGCCCAGAATTCATTTCATAACCTCCCTTATCTTATCTTCCCCATTAGTTCCTTAACTTCTTTTACTCCAAACTCTTGATTTTCCATGAAGAATCCATTTCTCCCATGTGTTCAGATATGCATATCAGGGTGCATCCTAATATGTGGAAAAACTTGAAAATTTTGACTATGCCTGTATCGAATGTATGCATATACCAACACTAATCTGTGAGTTTGGGTAATATAGAAATATCAATAAGGAAGAGCCCGGATATGTAATATAACTGTTATGGTAAACTGCCAAAGAAATCGAGACCTTTTATGGTTCCTGATCTATCACAATTGAATACGAGGTGATTTTCTTTTTCCATATGCTCACAATTTAATTGTCTACATTATACACACACGCGAGCGTGTGCGCGCACATGCACACACAGAGTGATTTCCTTCCTAAAAGGCATAATAGAGAATGCAAAGGCAATCATAATGATCAATGCATGGCCAGGAATTAACCAATATGGCCTTCAGAGTTCAGGTCCAGCCCTTTGTTGCCCAACAAAAAATTATTCGAGAAAAAAAAAGGGCAAAAGGGACATCCCCTTTTTTGTCAAGATTAGAGAACTTACAAATTAACTGATGGTCATCTTTAATATCATCAGTTGTGGGTGCAATGAAAGAGTTGGCTAATGCATCATCGAGAACTAAAGTCCAAGGTTCTGACATGCTCAGAATCTGCAAAATAGCGAGAAGACACTCATCTGTGAGGAGAAAGCTAGGATTTTCATTCTTCACTTTATAGGGCATTTGGTATTTGTCTCATTCTTCAAGAAATAGAAGTGTCAAGGGCTAATGGATGAAATATATCCTCATATCCTTCCATGTACATGAAACCAAAACACAAGAACAAACTTATGAATCATGTGTCTTTTAAGTGAAAGTGATACAAGGAAAGGCCATAATCTTTGTTGCTAATTTAGCATATTAAACAGGACCTTGAAATGCCACACATACTGGTAGAGCTGAAAAGGACTGGTATTCAATGCACTCACATTAATAAGAATTTACAACAGAGGCAGTGTTAACACAGTACCTTGTTCAAACTAGCTTTGAAGTCTAGCCACTTGTTTTTCTTAGATTCATCAAGACTATCCCCAAAAGTAAATCCATGCACTCTCTCAAGGCCTGCATATGGACACAGGATATGCACAATTAAAGCCTTATCCATGCAACTTCTCGTCAAAGACATGGAAACATAAGAAACAAGGTAGTAATACTTTGCCAAGGACATCAAATCAAAAACTTGAAGTAAAATGGAAGGTTAAGCTGTAGGTAGTAGCAAATTAGCCTACTGTTCTAGAAATTTAAACCAGATCTGGAATAGATCCTTTTCAGGGTGAAGTATCAAACTTAGCAGACAATGGTGGATGAGGACAATAAATAGCAAAATCAGCAAGCAGACTGAAAATCTAGCCTCTCTCAGTTCTGGTAGATATCAAGACCAGGCTAAGAAGATAACCATTCTGGGGTCACACTTGGCAAATAATGGAAGATGAGGACTATAACAGAATCAAAAAGCAACAGAAAATTCACATGAAGAAAACAAATGAGCCGAGCATTACTCACTTTCGCTAATTTTTGTAATAAGACCTTCAACTGTTGTAACTATCCCACCGAGTGTGCCACTAGCCAGCTCCAATTCTAGTTCTGGGACTTTTACGCTTGCAGTATCTGACTGAAACACTTACAGGACCAATAGTTAGATAGCTTGCCATCAGTCAAGAAAAATATGTTGACAAAAAAAAATGCTTCATTCCCATGAAATGTTTGTTACATGTATGAAGGCAAGTTAACACTATTAGAAACTTATGGTGACAAGAATGGGATGTAGTGTTGACTTAAATTGCTAAATTACAAGCTAAATTAATGACCAAAGTATGCATTGATAGAACTTGTTACAGTTGTGAAAATATATTTCCTTACAGCCAAGATATGGCAATACGTGGATGTAATCAGCCTTTATGTGTGATTCCTGTTTTTTGATAGAATAGGGAGACCTCATTAAAAAACCCCTTCATACTCAACGAAATATGAAAATTTCGTCGAGCATTGGAAGGAGGAAAAGAGTGTCTCATAATTTTATTGAAACATCGAACATTACAACTTAGAAATCATCAGAAATAACATCCAGTATAAACCAAACAATACAAAAACCCCCAACAAACACTATTGTGAAGCATAGACTTCCTTTTCCTATTGATTGTGTGCTGGAATCAAGGCTCCTTATGGATAGTTTCTTATCTTTTCACTTCCATATTCAGATAAGAAAATTGTCTTAAAGTCAACCTACCTAGCGTTCCTAAATCAAATAACCACATTAAGTCCACATTTCACCCCTTCCTTGGGCAACAAGATTCACAGCCAATAGAATCCTAGAGGTCTACATATTAATACAAATTGGTACAACACCATTCTCAGACTAAGTCTGCTTCAGTCAAAATATAGCTTAGTAAATTTACCTCTGGATATTACACCAACAAGAATCTTAAAAACATTCAATTAAAAACTAGTCACTATTGCAAACAAATACACTATATTTGTCTTGTAAAATCGAGTCCTACTGCCAAAAAAAAAAGGAAAAGGAAGGAAAACAAAACAAAAACCAGTCTACATTGTGGTACATACATAAAGTGTTAACTTATGCAAACAAACACCAGAAGAGTAGCTAATGTAGTATTATGCTGAGAACCTGGTCACTATTGCAATGCATCTATGAAGAATGATATTTATCAGAACCAACCTTTATAACATCACGGCTTAAATCATTGACGTTTTTCACACACAGGGTTATTTTCTTTCCCTTCTCAGGAATTGGTCCACCAGGCTTCAACTGCAAGGTAAGCATGGTTAGTAGCCACAAACTTATTGGGAATAAAAGTGCAGTAGAAACAAAATCACCACCAACCTCAGAATTTCGGTAGCCACAACTGTCACATGTGGATGCCATTACAATAACTTCTTGAAAATATGGAATCCCTGTATGTGGTTAAGCCAACAAAATTATAGATGAACTTCACAGGATATCATGATGTGACGACACATAATTCAAATAAAAAGGTCTTGCAACAATATTGCTAAGTCTGTAACTGAGTTATTGACGGGCCAAGGAACTTGGGCAGGTGAGGGGGATGTGTTTGTATTGACCATAAAATAAGATGTATGTATCAGAAAATCATTACTGCATAACTTATATCTGAGATGCAATTACCGTTCCATCTCAATAAGAAAGACCAGCACTCGTGTTAACAATAAATTTAACTCGTGTAAAAACATTAGAATCTGCTTCACCTTACACTCAGAGTTCTACAGTAAAGCAACATATCAACATTCAAAACATCTATAACTTACATACTTCATATTAGCAAACTGAAAAAGGAAATCACGATGAATAAATAACTATGCATTTTTACTCAAAGTCAGATACTCGTTATGCATAGCCCTAAAGCTGCCAAGCTGGATCTAACCATGAAGCAGAAATGTGATGTTTTGCTCAAAATGCAAACCATGACAATATTATGGAGGATACTGGTTACATACATCCGAGTCTCACAACTAGCGGCACAGGCTCCACAAGTTGATGGGAAAGTCATCACCTGTTTAAAGGAAAGAACAGGTACCAAAAAATAGGCATAAAGGGAAATTAAGACAAAATACTAAATCCTAATGTACAACAAAATTAAGCATATCTAGACGGTTTTCTTTTCTTTTCATTTTTTATAATGATGGCAACATTTAGGATAACAGGGAGAGGAAGAGGATAAATTCCCATTGCCATTGCCATTGCCAATGCCAATCACAATCTCTGTCTCTTATCTTTTTTCTTGTTTTTTTTTTTTGGGGGGGGGGAGGGGGTTGGGTTTCAAACAACAGGCAAATGAACTTAAAAATCACTTTTCTTAACCTCACTCTCGTTAAATTAGTTCTTCTATTTCTCCAAAATTATCTGTATAATTTAATAGTTGAAAGCGGTTTACCTCTTCAGGTGCAGAATATCGGAATAAGGCCTCAGCAATTTCAGCACTATTACTCTGAGCAATGGCCTTTTGACCAGCTGCTGCTCCAACTGATCCATGTGGTTGTCTTCTTACTTGACCAACATCATTGTTTATTTCTCTCATAGATGCTTCAGGTGCATTCAACTGCGACAAGTCTACAAGATATCCCAATGCTGCTTGTTGTTCAGGTGTTCGATCATAGAATCTAATGCTCAATGATGGATCAGGAGATGGAGCAAACCTGATGACATTATCATATTCTAATGTAAGCTAGCTAGAATAACCCAATTATTGATTTAATTTTTTTGTAGTTAAACTTCAATTCTTGTCCTGGGGACAAACAACACTCTGATCTTTCATATGGAAGCAACTGCTTTACATTTCAACAACCCATCAAGACAAAAGCATAAGTCCATAAGAAAAACAAAAAATTATTAAAATAGTGCTTTCTCAATTATAATTTTTCCTCTTACGGGTTCTCAATAAAGCTGTTTCCAGCAGGGTCATCCAAGATGAAGGTGAAGGGAGACTCTCCTGTTGCACAAGCTTTCAGCTTCAACAAAAACTGGTCAATTGCTTCTGCAGTTTGAGGATCAGCTTTCTGTCCAGTAAAAGAAAACCATGTCAGGTACTGAAAACTACGTAGCATCAAGCAACACCAAATGTCAATCACAAAATAAACCTTGCGTTCTTCTTGAAGGGCTTGTAGTCCATCTATAGCTCGAACTAGTATTCCCTCCACCTAGAAGCATTATACAATATCCGAGTTGGTTTCAAAAATAAGAGGAAGAAAATCCAAATTTTAAAGTAGATATATGGATGGCCTCCGTGAAGCACTGAAAAGTTAAATAAAGCAAAACATAATAGGCAAGAGGTTCAAGAAAATACTGTTGATAGACTTCCCCGCTGAGCCTCAGGTGGGATCTCAAAAACTAGTTCAGGGATCTACACAATTCAATGTATTTCAGTTGAGAAATACATATCGGGGAAAAAGAGTTGAACATCAATAAAACATAAACAGAAATGTAAAAATGGGATCATGAACATTTTAAGAAACTGTACCTTTATGGTGGCAGACTCCGATTTCACCACTTGTCGAATAAACATCTACAGTAAAAAGAGACGTATTGGTAAGGCATAGATATCACTTGTTACAGACAATGCTAGTTCAAATAGTTGAAAAGGTATATGGACACAAACATAAATCTATATAAAACAAGAAGAAAGCATTGGTTTTTTTTTTAAAGAATCAAGTAGGAAAGACAACTTTTGGATCCCCTGATTGGACCCCCAAACGGTAATGGCATCCCTTGGGTTGAATTTCACCGGCAAATTGAACTTCATTGTTCCTAATATGGACAAATAGAAGCATGAAAAAAAAATATCGAAAAGAACATTTTTTTAATGAAAAGAATAATTTTTTTCAAGCATATAGTAAGTAAAAGTTAGATTACCTTTCACCACAATGCGGGCATTCAAAAGCTGAGAGCAAGACCTGGAAGCAAAAAAACATAAATTACTAAAAAAACAAAAAAAAGGGAACGAAATTGAACACTTTGATAATTACCTTTCTAAAATGAGGGATTGAAGTCAATAAAAACCTTGTTGTTCCCTGTAAACGAAATTTAAATCAATGCAAACGAAAATAATAAAGTAAAAATAAATAAATTAGTAACAGTTTTGTAATAAAAAAGAAAGAAATACGTTCTGAGTGCAGCGCATGCAGAGGCTTTCGACTTCATAAAGAGGAGTGGCGTTATCGTCATCAGCCGATATAGCTTCAACTACTGATCCGACGTCGTCTACAGGTTTCTCTTTATTACTCTCCATTTCTCTCTGGTAATAATAAGTCAGGCAGACGTGGAGACCGAAGAAGAAGAAGAAGAAGAACGGCGGGGAATGTAATAAGAAAGAAAAGGCTTCGAGGAGTTTCCTGAGGTCTGTTACTAGTTTAATCCCAAACAATCTGGAGAAAGCCCAAAATCAAGCCCATGATTATTTGGCTTTTGTATTAGAATACGCTCGTGAAACTACATCAAATCATTAATTAAATATTATAGTTATCCTCTTTCTGATTCACTATCGTTTACCCACTATTATTACTTCAAGGCATAAATCATATTTTCCATACTCATAATTATCCATACTCATAATTATCCGTATTCATAATGTTTCCACTTTGAGATTTCTTCTCCAGCCTCACTCTTGCACTTGATGTCAAAATCCTAACTCATTGAGTTGCTACAACATCCCTCGGTAATCAATTAGCCTTTGGGTCTTGATAAGTTAACATTAACGGATGATTCTACGATACAACAGGCCAACAGCTTAATGTAAGGTTAATTAAAGAAACAACCTAAAATGTTAATTTTTTCCTTATTTTTTCGGATACAATCCTTCTTCGTAAGATTTTAAGTTACAATTGAAAATATGACATTTTTCATAATATTTTCGATTTAATTAAAAATGTTAAACTAACGTTAACATTATCTATTTTTCTTCAACTTCCAATTCAAGCTTCACCTCAACTAGAGATGAACATTTGTCGGATTTCAATCCGATCCGGATCGGTTTTTATCCGATCCGGTTTTTTCTCATAGAAAAAAACCGGTTTATAAAATAATCGGTTCGGTTTTTAACCGGTTTGGAGGGTCGGATATCCTAACCGGTGTAACCGGTTTCGGTTTTAAAAAAACCAAAAAAACCGGTTATAAAAAAACCGATTTTAATATTCCAGATTGCTCATAGGGAACCGATTCCCCCCCAAGGGGGTACCGATTCCTCACTGAATGGTTTGGCTCTGAGATTTCCAGAATGCTCGGAGGGAACCGATTCCCCCATAGGGGGTACCGATTCCCCCCTATTCAACGGTCGAAATATTTGAATTTTACACTTAGGGAACCGATTCCCTATGAGAGGAAACCGATTCCCTATGAGAGGGTACCGATTCCCCCACGCTCCAAGCATTTTTATTAAATGTTTTCACACTTAAACGGCTATATTATCTTCATTAATTATCACTAACGTTCAGAAGTGATTCAAGGTGTATTTAAGCAAGCTTAGAAGCCATTGATCAAAGACAAGAAACATCAAGCAACTAGAATCAAGAGAGAATCAAAGAGAAAGCATCAAACCTCAAGTTCGATAAATTCAAATACTTAATTGAAATACTTAATTAACTCAACATAATTGAAATACTTAAATACTTCCAAGTTTGATAAATTCAAATACTTAAAAACTTCCAAGTTCGATAAATTCAAATACTTAAAAACTTCAAGTTCGATAATTGAAACAAAGTTTACGATAATTGAAATAAAGTTATAAAATAAACTACATTGCCATCTCTTCTTCATCATCTTCGCCTTCTTCGTTTGGAGGGGATATTCCAAGTTCGACTTCTTCAATGTGTAAGTTTGCTTCCAAATCGGCATCAATTGCATCTTCTAGGGTGGTGATATGTTGCTTACGAGCCGCTCCATCCAAATAATCCTTTAAACAAATGCATACTTCCACCGACTCGGGACTTAGTCTTGATCTCCGTTGCGATATAACCCTGCCACTAACAGAAAAAGCGGATTCCGAAGCTACCGTAGAAGCTTGGACGGTTAGTAAATCACGGGCCATGGCGGCTAGAATCGGAAATTGTGCTTCCTTTTCTTTCCACCAAGCCAAAATATCCAAACTTTCAAACTCTTCAAATGTCATTTTTGATAGAAAATCGCATGACATATAATTTCCCAACTCGCTACTTGGGGTGGTAGTACGTGATCGTTTGGATTGGGAATTTACAAGAGTGTTAAAAAGATTCAAATTTATGTTACTTGGACGTCTACTAGATGATTCCGCATTCATTCTCATTTGATCGTGTATTACACTACTTGATCCGTATTTAGTTAAATAAATTGCAAACATGTCTCGAAAACATTTGTTAAAATAATTTATTTGGTTTTGGACAAAGTTTGGTTCATCATCGGTTAGATTAAAAGCAAACGCAATTTGTTCAATTAGTGTTTCAACTCCACCAACATTTAACGTTGGGTTTAAAGCGGCGGCACAAGTAAAAATGGGGGGAATCTCCTTAAAATATTTTAAAAGTATTTCCTTCATTGCAAAGCCAATTTCTTGAAAAACTTCGGTTTCAAATTCAAAGTCATTTAGTCGGGTAGCCAACAAAAATATTTGATTAAGAACCAACGGGCTAGTAGGGTAATAAACACCGGATAAAAAAGTTGTTGCATTTTTAAAAACCTCAAGCAAATCGGTTATTTTGACTATAGTTTCCCAACTCGAATCCGGATAAATGTTTGGGACATGACCCCTCTCGAAAAGCCGATCGTGAAATGTTTGCAATGTTTCCCTTTGCCTTAAGGCAGTATGCATCATCATTCAAGTTGAGTTCCAACGAGTTGGACAATCCAAATTAGGACCCAAAGCTTTTTTATTAACGGACTTACAAAATCGTTTATAATCATTTAGTCTTTTGTTGTTGTTACAAAGAACCGATTTTATCATTGTTTTAAATTCTAATCTAATCGGCTCAATAACCTCCAAACCGGTTTGCACGGATAAATTAATTATGTGTGCAACGCAACGGGTATGAAAAAATGCACCGTCTAAAATCGGTGAAAGTAATATTTTCAATCTTGGAACCGCGTTTGTATTATTCGATGCATTATCAAAGGATATAGAAAAAACTTGATTTTCTAATTTATAAAGACAAATTACCCTTTTTAAAAGTGTAAATAAATTAGCACCGGTATGCGGCTCACCGAATAATTCAAACGCGATTGTTCTTTTCATCATTTGCCAATTATCTTGATCTAACCAATGTGACGTAACGGCTAAAAAAGAATTTCCGGTATTATGAGGGGAACTCCAAACGTCACATGTAAGCGACACACCATAACGGTGTTCTTGGAATCCTAA
Organism: Hibiscus syriacus; assembly: GCF_006381635.1. Taxonomy (NCBI): domain Eukaryota; kingdom Viridiplantae; phylum Streptophyta; class Magnoliopsida; order Malvales; family Malvaceae; genus Hibiscus; species Hibiscus syriacus. The sequence goes on from NW_024063443.1 coordinate 2,105,857, forward strand.
AATCATTTTTCCCTCGCCGTACGCCACATTTTTATAGCATCTCTTCTAAGGGTAGTACGACTTACTTAAGTATAGCGTGGTTGCATTAGTTGTTGAATTGTTATCGTGAAATCTTCATCATCAAAGTGGTCGAACGGCAATGCTTTTGTAATCACGAACTTTGTAAACGCTTCTCGTAATTTTTCGTTGTCGTAAACAAAAACATCACCTTGCGGTGTAAGATTCGATTGACTAGGATCCGATCTTGAGCGAAGTGCCTTGCATGATTTTGTCAAATGGTTCTTCAACGTTGTGTTTCCTTCCGATGCAAGAAACTTTAGACAAAGTTTACAACGCGCCCTCCTCGAGCCATTTGACATGTCACATAAATCGTAGTGATCCCAAATGTCTTTGTTTCGAGTGTGTTCGATCACTATCACGACTTCAAGATTTCCCCCGACGGAAGATTCAGCCGTGTTACTCATGATGAACAAAAAATTACAAAAGTAAGATTTGAGAGATGTTTAAGTGTTGTGTAATAAGATTTGAGAAATTTGTAATTAACCAAATACATCCCCAACCTATTTATACATGTTTAGGGTGGTAAAATGGTAATTTTTTAAAGAAAAAAAGGTCAAAACGGTCACAAAACCCCTCCAACGGCTAGTTTTTAAACCCAGACCGGTTTTTTTTTTCCGGATAAAAACCGGGTTTTTAACCGGTTTTTTTCAAACCGGTTTTTTATCCGGTAAAAAAACCGGTTAAAATAACCGGTTTAAAAAAAATCTGATCCGGTTAAAAAAAACCGGTTTTTCTCAAATCCGGTTTCAGATATTTTTTTCGCAAAATCGATATTCGAATTTTTTGTGCACCCCTAACCTCAACCCCACCCTTTACAAACTGAAGAAAACATGAAAAATGAAATCTCCTCTCATTTACTGTTTTCTTACTGAAAACGAAAGAAAGTATGCCAATGTACACTCATCATTTCTCATTATTCAAAGTTTGGTTAAATGGCCTTGTAAGGCCTTCCGTTTTTCAATTTTCACTAATGATACAATTATTCTCAATTTTTGTGTAATTTCTTTATCAAAACCCCTTCTCCAATAAATTTAACATCAGTGCAGAGCCAAAAAGCATACAACCAAAATAAAAAGGAAGGTGGTCTTTGAATCGCTGAACAAAAACAAACATAAGTTCATTCTAATACCAGCAACATGAATAAAAAGCAAAAACATCAAAATAATCACATCTCAATCCTTTGTATTACCTACAAACATGATTGTTAACAAGATTCCATCTCCCCTACTCTTCATTCTGACTTTCGTCTTTGACAAGCTTAATCATATCATCGATTCGAAGAATAGTTATGGCTGCTTCCGTTGCAAACTGGCAAAACATTATTTTAGGAATCATATGAGCAGATTGCTCTCAATGTTGGATAACATATTCAAACAAAAACTGCTGAATTACTGCAATAACCTGAAGAATCTTCACTTTGCTCATCGTGGGCTCGATGACCCCTGATTCTAAGTTGTTTCGAACGGTTCCATTCAAGAGGTCCAAGCCCATGCTGAAAATTGAAAAGATGATATTATCTAATATTTTCATTTATAAAATTACTCTCGTTCATCATAAAATGCCGTGTATACCTTGAAAAATGTTTCTTATCAGCCTTGGTTTGAGCAGTGTGGTGGTAAGCCCGAAGTTTTGCAACTAATTCAGTGGAATCCTTTGCGGCATTGACTGCAAGGACCTGTGCATGTCGACATGAATATTTACTTTTCATATAAGCAAGAAATGAAATGGGGTAACAAAAGATAAAAATTTCACAACTTGCTGCCTAGCTTAACACTAATGCTACCTTCGGTATAATTAATAGAGCTTCGGCAAACTCTGCAATTGCCAACTGTTCACGTGATCCTAAAGTCGTCGCGAGATATTCCAAATAAACGGACAAGGCAGCTTCAACTGCACCTCCACCAGCTACTACCTAGGAGTGCCAACACCAGAATGAAAATCAGTGAGTAAATAATTACCTACCACATTATGACTATTGAAACGGACACCACTAACTATACATTCATAAGGGAAAAAATACCCACATTACAGTGAAGATGCTACTGCTGAATGTTCAAATTTTAACCATTGAAAATATATCAACCAGCTAAGCTCAATGAGACTATTCTCTCATTCATGCAAGTGTTGCATTGTGAAACTAAAAACAATCATTACCTTGTTGGACTCGAGAGTCCTTTTCACAATAGATAAAGCATCGTGTAGAGCTCTTTCCATCTCATCAAGCATATAGTCATTTGCTCCTCTTAGGATCAGGGAAACCTTGGAAATGATGAAAACAGGCATAAGGCTCATGTGATTATAAAAAAACAAGGTATAGCCAAGACGTGACAATCAATATACTAAGGTACATAACTTCAGAACTTTCTGTTTTTTAACATTTTGAAAAATAACAGTAACCTAACAACACAGAGCTGTCTTTTGGTTTCCACAACAATGAAGATCATCTCATATCACAGTAGCCCAAGGTTTGTTTTCAAGATATAAGAGGAGAAAGGGGAGAGATATCTGAATGATAATGAACTGAGGATAGAATTTTAAAGGAATCAAGAATCTGAAGTTAGATAACAAAAATTAATACCGCACTGGTACTCTTGGTCCCTTTAATCATAACAACGTCATCATCAGCAATGCGCTCCTCTACAACTTCATCAGCATATCCAAGAAGCGATGAATCAAAAGTTTCTTCACCCTCCATATCGGCAAAGGTTGAAACCTACATATCCATCAATGGTGAATAACATTATAAGACAAAAGCTTTTACTAGACCTTTCAAACTATGACAAGCTAAGACAAGTAGCATCAAAAATTCTTTTCTCACTTCAAAAAGAAAAAAAAAACAGAGAAAGAGAAGACAACGATGATAAACAACAAAGTTACAAACGATGCAACCCTGAATAAAAGGATATTCCAATTAGTTCAAATTAACAGAATTAAGTTCCAGAAGAATACAGTCGTTCATATCAAAGGGATTGATTATCAATCATAACCTTCAATCAATTCAACGACAAACAGAAAATGAATACGAGTTATAATGAAGCACGAAGCTTTAGATGGTTGACATAAAGTAAGAATGTACCATGGTCGCACCAGTTGCCTTAGCAACATGGCGCATATCTTCTTTTCGGACACGTCTCACAGCAACAGCTCCCGCCTCAACAAAATACTGAAAAAGCAACAAATAATTTAGGAAAATATTAAAAAATTAAAAACAATCCAGTAACCAGTTGCATAAAACAAAATACGAAAGAAACTTGCCTTGAGTGCCATGTCATCAATCCCTTTCGTAGTCAGGACAACATTGGCTCCAGCTTTCAAAAGTTTATCAATACGTTCTTTCGTCATATCAGCTTCTCTGTTGAGATATAGATATCATCAGTACCACATTTAATGTTTACGAATGTCTATTTTAACATTTACCCAAAGCAAGCTCTAGATAATATGATGAAGTTCTACATATTTCAGACACAAAAAAAGGGAAGCTTCAATCAAGCAATGCAAATTGTAACCACAAACAAGTTAACAGCATTATGACTTGTCACCTTTGAAGAATTTTCTCAAGCTCCCTAGGATCAGTAACCAACACTTGGACTCCCAACTGCATTTTTGTCTTCTGAAGATTAAAATCAAGACAGGCAATCTTGGCAGGGGAAACTCTTAAGGGCATTCCTTGTGCAGCACGGCCAGTGTTCAAAGCATAACCATTCAGTAGGTAACTATCTCTGGCACTTTTTCCATGTGCTTTTAAAACATTAATTCCCTGGAATATGAAGAAGAAGAGTAATGACTTAAACAACTAAATGAAACTCTAATTATAGATATTGGTAGGATCTCAACATAAGCTCATACAAGGACAGCTAGTAAGATATGTTTCAAAATACCTACCTTAATTGGGTATCTGACTTCTCCTCGTGCATTGGTCATCTTTACTGCGAGAACTGCTTCTACAACCTATACATGACAAAATCAAGACATGAGCTAAACAGGGATCCTTACCAGGGCTTGACACCTTACATCTCATAAAAGATAGGAAAGAAAACATAATGACTTGAATAAGATATGATATAGCAAAAAAAAATTAAAAAGAATCATTAGTGAATAAACCAGAAATCATTGCAGAAAAAAGGTTGAATGAAGTTAAAGATACATGTTTTAAGGGTGAAAATGAATTAAGTGGGTCAAATAGGACACATAAAAATATCGGTTAAAGTATGCTCCACATGGCAGAGAGTCAAAAAATAATATATTACTTAGTTGGGAAAATAATCATACCAAATTAGCAAAGAAGTCACTGTCACCAGCTATGAGCTTCGAAGACATACTTGTCTTGGCACAGTTTATTAGAGAATCCTTCCCAAGCTTCTCAACCTAGTAAAGAAAACAAAGGATGATAAGGGAAGACAACATATATAGAACCAAAAAAGAAACTGCAGGATTCATTCAGTTTCAAAAAGTTCAAATTTCACGTTATTTGAGTTCATATTCATTCACTTGTCAACAAGTTCTCAGAAAGCCGCTTACTTTCACTGACAACTTCTCTTCAACATATTTGCATGCTTCCCTCATAGCAAGCTGAGCAAACAAAAGACCCAAAAACATGTTAAATTCTGATACATGATATATTATTAACAAAAAGAAGGTGGCCATGCTAAAGGGGGTGAAAGTGACTCACTCTGAAGCCGCTAATTATAGATGTTGGGTGAATTTTATTCCTAACCAGATCGTTTGCCCTCTGTTGAATTGCAAGCAAATCACACATTATCAAATAAGAACGATTCTTAAAATACAAATCACACTAAAATGGCTATTTTATGCATGGATCAAATCCTGTAAAGAAACTTACGCAATTACCTTAAGAAATTCTCCAGCTACAATAACAACCGAGGTTGTTCCATCACCAACTTCTCGATCTTGAAGCTCAGCCAATTCTACAAGTACCTGCCACCACAAAGGAGATTAAAAATATACTACAACGTGTAGTAGTATTGCAACGACAGAAATCTAATAGTAATATGCAAAATACACTGTTTATCAACCTTGGCAGCGGGATGCTCAACTTCTAGCATCTTAAGAATCGTAGCACCATCATTTGTAATCGTTACATCACCAATGTCATCAACAAGCATCTGAAAACAATCAAACCAAAAAAAAGAAAACATTACAGAAAATGAAACATCATTAGTACCACCTCGAAACTGATGATTCATTTTTTTAAAATAATTCTTCTAAAAACAGCAAACGGAGACGAGACCAAATCGATAACAAATGAGGTTTAATTGGTAGAAAAACAGAGACTAAGGGAGACACCTTGTCGAGTCCAACCGGGCCAAGTGAGGATTTAACAATGTTGGCAACAGCTTGACACGCCATCACTTTTGAATAGTCCCAGAGAAGGAAAAAAGAAAATAAGTATTTGTTAATAAATGAAGCACGGAAGGGAAATGGAGGGGAGTGAGAGAAAGGTTACCGTTTTGAGTGCGAACATCCTGACCAGATTGGCGCTCGCCGAGAATATCTGGAGCTTGAGCTGCAATCGCCATTTACGGTTACGAAAAAGATATTGGAAATGAATCCCAATATCGGGATCTAAAGTTGGGGAAGGCGGGGGATTTGGAGTAGTAGAAGGAGAGTTAAAGAAGAGGGAAGTGAGTCGAGAATGTTCAAAATCGTTAGGGCTCTGCACTTCCTACTTTTATTATCTTTGATTGTTTAATTGTTATGCCCAATGGCCGAAGCTATTCGCCTAAGCCCGTATTTGGGAACTATTCTCCTTACTTCAAAGGCCCAATCCAGCACTCCTAAGCCGTTTAAAAAACAAACCTTTCTTTCCTCTATTTTTTTCTCTCGAAGAAAACATATAAATATGTGTCATTTAAAGGTTTTTTAACGGTATCATATGCCAATGAAATATTAAGCGATAAAATAATTTTAAACACTTAAAATTAACTTAATGTTTTTTCAGCGCATATTAAAAATAATTTTAATTTGAGTTGATTTCAGTCATTTTTATACATCAAGTCAACTTTTTACAGTCCTACTTAAAATTAACTTAGGTGACGTTTGGTTGGAGGGAATTGAAATTTGATCATACTACCCTCATCAGTCATTTGGTAATTTATTCATATATTGAATAAAAATATTTTTTTATTATTTCGGGTCGGGTCGGGTTTCTAATTCATATATTCGGGTCGGGTCGGATGAAACTTTATTTTGTTCGGGTCGGTTTTTTTTAATTGTGATATTCGGGTCGGGTCGGGTTCGGGTTTAAGGTGAAAAAAACCGGACCGACCCGAAAATATATATAATTCGGGTCGGGTGGGATTAAGTTACTGTTTTTATTAAATAAAAATATTTTTTTATTATTTCGGGTCGGGTCGGGTCGGATGAAACTTTATTTTGTTCGGGTCGGGGTTTTTTTAAGTGTGATATTCGGGTCAGGTCAAGTTGGGTTCGGGTTTAGGGTGAAAAAAACGGGACCGAACCGAAAAATATATATAATTTTACCTTATATATTTACGAATAATTACAATAATACCCCTCTATATATAATTTTTTTCAATTAAGTCAATGTTTTTATTGAATAATTTTTTTTTATTATTTTGGTAACTAATTAACATACTCCGATTGGAATGTATCGAAATATTGCTCTATCTTTTGGTAACTTATTAACATATTTTGATTGCGATGATTTTAACTTATAATGTTTATTAACATGATTTTTATAATTTATTGAAATGAATAATCAACCAATAAAATGAAAATTTAATATTTTTTAATTTTTTATAATATATTATTACATATAAGTTGTAAAATAAACTAAAATAAAGCAAAAAAAAAGAATGGTGATTTTGTCATTTTACATTACTGAAATCAAATTTATCTAACATGTCTGAGAACCAAACAGAATATGGAATTAGATTCTAATTTCATTTCTTGCCAACCAAATAGAATATGGAATTGGATTCTAATTCTTACAGATTCTAATTCCTTCACATATTTCAATTCCCTCATAGATATTCCAGCGAACCAAACTCCACTTAAAGTATGATTTGAGTACTTCTACCTAAATCCCTTTTTTGTACAGTGAAGAAAATGAGATAATGTGAAGGGCAAAACAATAGTAGAGCTAAAAGTTGAGGATAAACAATACTAACGTAAAACTGAGAACATGATTAAAGTATTTTTTAAGACGTTTTACCTTTAAATTTTAAATTATTATTTAATTTGTCCCATATCGTTAACTATGTTAAAAATATTGATGAATTACATGTTTAGTCAACTATTTCAGTGGTTATGTTTTGGACACTTAATTATTATTTTTTTTCAAAATCATCATTTAATATGTTAAAATTTATTCCAATCATCGAATGATTTAATCATGTCAAACCTTTAATAATGTGGGGTGGACTTGGGTTTCATGTAGAGAGAGAGAGAGTGTGTGTGTGTGAGAGAGAGAGTTCTCACAAGAGAGGAGTTGTTAATTAAATAAGCAGCAGAATTAATAATAGAGTTTGTTAGTATAGAAGGCTGCCGTGTATTTTCCGGTTGTTAGTGACGACGGTGCTGATCTACAAAACGATGTCTCGCTTTTCATATCACTGCCACTATGGCAATTGGCAAACATTTGCCACTACTGTTCGCACAGACATTTTCAGGTTCCAGACTCAAATATCTTTCCATCCATCGGTCTCCCTTTTGCGTACCACATTGTTTATCAAGTGCCTCCCCAACTGGTTTTGAGGATGGCTGAGTTGCCCCTTTGGGATGATGACTGGAGAGTGGAAGAACAAATGAACTGTCACTGTACTTTTGGCGATATGTAAGTCAGACAACAACTCATCTGCAGTTCAATTAGAGATTATTTATATTAAAAATTCATATTAATTGCTTACCTCCTCAATTCTAAATCTCACGATTAACTGAGCCTATTTCTGTTAGTCGATATCAAGCTTATATTTATGCCGAGTTTCAAGAATCCTAGCCTAAACTTTCAATTTTTTTTAAAAAATCATACCTAACGTTTAGTTTTCGTTTCATTTTAGTACCGCTGATAAAAATTTAACATGTTTAGTACCTAAACTATCAGCTTTGGTCCATTTTAACACTTAAACTTTCAAAAAAAAAATAAAAAAAACTTAACATTATATTTTGAATGAATTACTAAAATGAAATAAAAACTAAAATTTAGGTATGGTTTTAAAAAAAAATGAAAGTTTATGAATTAAAACGGACTAAAATTGATAGTTTAGGTACTAAATGTATAATTTACCCTAAATTTTAATATATTTAGTGATGATTAAAAAAATACTTGGGTGATCAAAACATAACCAAAAAATAATTTAGTGACTAAATATATAATTTACTCTTACTATTTTAATGATTTAAATTTTCAGGACAAAACGTCTCAAAAAATATTTTAAGGGATAAATTGGTAAAAATAGTATACTTCATAGGGTAATGGTGCATTTAAGTTTTTTTTAAGGGTAAAATATAAAATAAGTGTTCAAACTATAGTGTTTTTCACGAATAGGTGCTTAAAATATTTTTTTTAAATGATCCTAGTTCTTATTGTTACAAACATTACCACTTTAGATGTCCGGGTCGTCAGCGAAGTTAATTTCTTCCGTTAAGTGAGAAGTGTCATAATCCGGTAAATTTTAAATTTAGTTTTTTAAATATTAAAAAATTATTATATTTATTAAAAAAATCCTAATTTCTCTTAAATTATAAGAGTTCCAAAATCCCTAAAACCCATAAATCCTAACCCTAACCCACCAGTGTCGACCTTTCCGGCCACGACCACCGCCTCCAATGTAGTCTCTGTCATCCTCATAGTCATACGTTGTCGTCCATTGACCGTCGGAATCGCGATTTTCATCATAAGGTTTGCGGGGTATAAAACGTCGATTTGTCGTTGATCGGTCATCAATCGATCACAATATCATAGGGGTTGTGGTTGTCGGGGGAGGTGAGGTCGAGTGAAGCTTCGTCGACGGCAAAAGATTGCAGTTTTAGGGGGTTGAAATGAAGGTTTTCAAAGTTTTATGGTAAAATTTTAAAATTTATGCTTTTTAGATATAATTTTAATTTTGAAATTTTAAATAATTTTTTTAAAATTATCGGATTGTGACATGTGTTAGTTAATAGGTAAAATTAATTTCGTTGATGGCCCGGACATCTAACATGGTAACGTTTGTAACGTTAGACACTGAAATCATTTAAAAAATAGTTTAAATACCTATTTGTGAAAAGTGCTAGTTTTGTTACTTATTTGAGAATTAAACCAAAAAAACTTTGATAAACGATCGAAGTTTTCGCCATAGAGTGCAAATCGTTGACAAAACTCGGATTGAAAAGATAGGAAACAAGAGGAAAATGATGGCCAAATGCTCTATTGCTCCATCAACTGAACCTCTGTTTCAGACCTTCAATGGCCTTCAACAACTTGCCGAAACGCGTCGTTTCAATGTACTCAAATGATAGTCAATTTCTCTGCTCCTCCCCTCCCAATATGTATTTTCAGTTCTAGTCAATCGAAGTTGCGTTTAGCTAATCAAAGTTTTAATTTTAGTTGTAATTTGGACAATTGAATTATTTCATATAGGTTTTTAGCCTTGACTGTAACTTCTGAATAATTTGATTTCCCGTTTTGTTTAAGGCTTCTATTTCAAATTTCAATGGAACTCAAATGCTAATTGCCCTTTTCTTTTGGACATGAAAAACTAAAAATGCTCTTTGGAGGCGAAATCAAACTGGGGTTTTCGAGAATTTGTAATGTTAAAGTTTGAACTTTCATTGTAAATTTATGCTTTGGAATCAAAAGTCTGAATTAGCAATCTTAATTATCAGGGAAGAAAAATTATCTGGTTTGGATGTCAAGCAAATCACTTAGTTGGGACGATTTCTTTTGAGGGACATGATACCCGTATCAACAATACACTTAGAGCTAGCCACTGACTGTTTCCATTCATTAGCGTGCTGATACGAGCGTTTCTAATTAACTGAGTAGTGTATAAATGTAGGTAGTTATTCCATCCTTGAACGTATTTTTGGGTACTAATACATACTTCTGTTAACACATTTGTTGCTTTTGGATACTTTGGTGTCATTTACAGGCTTGGCTGTTGGATCAATTTGGAGTCCTTCATGATGGCAAACAACCTTACCCAGGAGCAATTTCGACATGTATGTTTTCATTTGTGAGTTGTAGCATTTTGGTTATATTTTCTTTACCAATATACCGGATATGGATCCATTTTTCCTTAAAAGATACAATCCTTATGGCTGACAGTAGAAAAGCTGGCAAGCACTGGTGCCAAGATGGTGATCATAAGTAATTCTTCAAGACGTGCATCAACAACAATAGAGAAATTGAAGAAGCTAGGCTTTAATCCTTCTCTCTTTGTGGGAGCCATCGCAAGTGGAGAATTAACGCATCAGTACTTGCAAAGGTTTGCCCTTACATATCTTATTCTTATGTATGGAGAAATCCCCAACATCTATAACACTACTTTTGTTTTTTGTGTTTTTTTTTTTTATGAATTCATTGTGCATTAGATTAGTAGGACCAAATTTGTTGTAATGCAAAATGCATACACCTGTTCAGTTCCATGCAATGTTCTAATATCAATAAAGGTTTCCTCTTTTACAGATTTTTATTTAAAAAGGAAAAAGAAAAGAAACTAGACAATCTTTTTTTAACCTTAAAGTCCAATTATGTCTATGGATTTTCCACACGTGCCTCCTTATGGTTATAGTATACTGCTTTTATTTGAATTTTTACTTCCGTAAGCTTGTAACATACATTTCAAGAGTTTATCCGTATTCTATTCCATCCAGGAGAGACAATTCCTGGTTTGCTGCTCTTGGAAGGTCTTGCATTCATACGACCTGGAGTGATAGGGGTGCTATATCTCTTGAGGTATCCAAACTGTTTTGAGTGCTTCGTAGTTGTTCCTTCTTCCTATTTATGGTTTTATTCGAAGAGCATCCCCAGTTTAAGAAACCTTATGTAACTTCTCTCTCTCTCTCTCTTCCCCCCATTTAAAAGTTGTAGTGTAAAGATGACATATTCCTAATTCATGCTCCATTACTTTCTAATAAACATCCTATATGCCTTGTAAACTAAAAGTCTACTTTCTGACTTGAGGATATGTCTGTAATTGTCATATGCATATTATCAAATTGAATACAAAAACATGTTAGCTGCTGCAATCCCCTATAAGTACACATTTTTTTCTATTGCTACATCTTCTAATTAGCTTCTAGGGTAAACTAGGCGTTTAATACCTAAACTATCCGTTTTAGTACCTAAACTTTCAATTTTTTCAAAATCATACCTAACGTTTAGTTTTTGTTTCATTTTACTATCCTGTTATAAACTTAACATTAAGTTTTGAAAAAAATTGAAAGTTTAAGTACTAAAACGGACCAAAACTGATAATTTAGGTACTAAACGCGTAAAGTTTTTAACGACGGGTACTAAAATGAAACAAAAACTAAACGTTAGATATTATTTTTGAAGAAAATTGAAAGTTTAGGTACTAAAACAGATCAAAACTGATAATTTAGGTACTAAAGACGTTAGTTATCCTAGCTTCTTATATAATCAAGCCAAAATTCCGTATTTGATTGACAATAGCCGTGGGCTATGAAAGAGACTTTGCAAGATGTGTAAACTGTTTCAACTTTAGAATGAAATGAATGCTTTTGTGCTACTAACTGATCGAAGAAGATTAGAAAATTTACCTGCTTAAAGCTTAGGATTTATATTTGAAGAATGTTAATAAGATAAGCATAAAATCCCTAATAAATTAGTTAAAAGAATGAAGATATGATCATATTGGCCATAGTTGAGGCCCATTCCTGCTAAATGAAAACTGCCAAAACGCTGTTAGGTTTCAAAAAGCAAATGATTACTTTTTTAAGAACCTGCTCACTGTCAAAACATATCGCGATGGACTGAAGGACTTCTTTATTGTTAAAGAACTATAACTTCAGCCGTTGGCTTTCAGAGGGGATTATACACTTAGTCCATCCATTGACGTGCCAGTCAAACACTTTTACCCTCTCCATTGCTTTACTAGTTATCAGGACAGAACCAGAATTAAATATTGACAGGGACCGAAATATTGGACTATTTAAAAAAAATATAAAGACTTATTAAGTATTTAAACTCAAAATTCAGCATTAACTAAGCAACCTTCGTGATTAAGGAATTATTGTTATCCTTAAGTTCTCAAGTTCGAGAATTGCTCATGTGAGGGTATGAGCGTTCATTGTTAAATAGTTGAGAGTCTTTGTACATATATTACATTGATTAATCCTAGATTTATAAAAAAAAAACAAAATTCACAAGATAACACTTAATTTGTATAATATTAAGACTTACAATGACCTAAATTGTTATTAGATCAAAAATTTTGAGAACACGAGTTATCCTTCTTTAGTTCAGTCCTACTTGATTAAATATTTAATAAATATTTATATTTTTTAATTTAAATGTTTATATTTTTTTAATTTAAATATTTATTTTTTTACATGAACCAAAATACTATTAGATCAAAATTATATCAAATATACAAATTTAACAGCGCCCGGGCCCCTTTGGGCCCTCACTATGCTCCGCCCCTGCTAGTTATATTCAAACTTCGTATCTGGCCAGCGTGATTGAATTAGCATGTCATGATATATCAATTTATTCTTGTAGGGTTTGGGCTTACAAGTTGTTGAGAATGTTGAAGAAGCTGATTTTATCTTGGCGCATGGCACTGAAGCTTTAGGTCTTCCTTCAGGTTTGGTACTTTCAATTAGTCTCGAGGGTCCTGAGAAGATATTGGAGTGTTGTGCAACTAAAAAGATTCCAATGGTGGTAGCTAACCCAGACTTTGTGACTGTCGAAACTAGAGCTTCCAGTATCATGCCTGGTAAGTAGTAAAGATTTACTCTATAGCAAAATTGGGTTGAAGAACAACAACAATAATTTTAAATCACAATTATAGTTGCACTATGGGAACCAAAAACAATTCATCGGTAACTTAGAAGCAGACAATCATCTTCAGCTCCTTTCAAATAGATGTTGTTTGTATTAGCATGTCAATATCTCCTTTCTAATTATGTTTATGACATTTGAGTTGTTTTTCTGATCTCCTCATCTAGTTCTGTTTATGCCCCTGAATTTCTTGGTTGGAACTATTTAACTTTACTAGCATGTTGCGAGAAATGAAATTCCTTCACTGTGATGCATGAAAGATTCTTTGCAGTTAAAATATGTTGGTTTGTGTTAAGTACCTTAGCCGCCAAATATGAAAATCTTGGTGGTGAAGTGAAATGGATGGGGAAACCAGATAAGGTGATATGATCATTTTGTTCTTTATACTTGATAATTATTTCTTCCTTAAATCGAGGGCCACTCATGATCTTGCCATTTCTTTGCTCTATTAAACAGTCATGCAAGTTTAATCTACCGACCATAATCATTTACATAATATGTTTTCTTGCGGTTGTCATGGGATGTCGTTATCCGGTTGCTTTACTTTCCTAATCTTTTGTTCAACCTTATTTCTTCAATTGTTTCTGTTTCCACTTAAAGCACATCAATGGCACTGTAATTTTTATTTACACCTGTTGGTTCTTTTTCAGATAATATATGAATCAGCCATGGCCATTGTTGGTGTAGAAGCCTCCAATTCTATTGCCGTCGGTGACTCTCTTCATCACGATATTAAGGGTGCAAATGCAGCCGGAATCCAGTCAGCATTATCGCTGGAGGGATCCATGCAACCGAACTTGGACTGGATAGTTTTGGACAAGTTGCAGATTCATCCTCTGTAAAGGCCCTTGCATCCAAATATGATGCATATCCGACAAACGTCCTTCCGGCTTTCAAATGGTAGAATTTATTCTGGGTATTTGCTCTCCATGTTTTGTAGTTTTCATTTATGAATTCATTTTGGTGTAAGATTTAGAGAACGAGGCCTCTTAAATGGTTTAAAGTTTAGTCTGCAATGCAAAGGGATGGACATCTGTTTCAAAGAAGGTTCTTTCTATAAATAAATAAGACAGCAGTGTTGCTTGATGAAGTTTTTGCATTAACTAAAGATCCTAAATGTGATAAATCAGAAAGCTTTGGATAGTGTTAGTTGGGAGTTTATATTGGTTGTTTTTGGATGCAATTGGGTTGCCGAGAGGATTTCGGGAATGGATAAGTGAGTGTTTGCTTAACTCTACTTCACGCTTCTCTATTGCGTTTAATGGTAGTCTTGTAGGTTATTTTTTAGGAGCGAGGGGGGTTTGTCAAGGTGACGCCAGATAGAATAGTGATTATCCTGTAGGCTAGCTCCGACAGACGATTCACAAGAGAAAAGCAGTCCACAAGCCGGACTGTTATAGTCAAAAATCGTCTTTATTCGAATTTTGCCAAAAATAGCAAAATCCCGAAAATCACTCTAAATTGAAATTCGAAATAAAATAAGCAATCTCCCAAAAATCCGGCCTAAATCGGATTTAAATTGACTTCCTAATTAACAATCGAAATATTACCATAAATAGTAAAAAATAACTAAATCTAGTGATCCGGAGGGGAAAACGACAGAATTTGAGGTTGAAAAAAAGGCCACATGGAGCATAGCTCAATGTGGAGAGCGTGCGCGTCGAAAAGAGATTTCCGGATTGGGATCTTATGCGCGATTTTGACACCTGTAACCAAAGTTATGGCCAAAAGACTGAAACATACTCAAAACGACACCAATGAGGAACATGTCACAATCAATTCCCGCCTTTGCGCTGATCTGCTAACTCATGGTATCTCAGCGCCATCAACGTGCAATCTGACAGCTCAACATCATCTGTCTCGGATCCCCCTGCATCACAAGGGGATCCTTTGTCCCCCTACCTATATGTGTTGGTTATGAATGTGCTAGCTCATATGTTGGATGTGGCTGCTAGTCGTGGTATTTTTCGGTACCATCCCAAGTGCGAGAAGATTGGTTTGACGCATTTGTGCTTCGCGGACGACTTATTGATTTTCTCTAAAGGTGCAGCTGATTCCAATGCGGGTATTCAGGCTGTTTTAGGTAGGTTCTATGAGATGTTGGGGCCGCGGTTGAATCCTTCGAAGTGTGATATGTTTACGGCTGGGGTTGGTGCTAATGGGTTACTGGACATGCAAAGAATTTCGGGATTCAGGCCTGGTGTGTTGCCTATGCGGTACTTGGGTGTTCCATTAGTCACAAGTAAGCTAACGGAGTCCGATTGCCAATCTTTTCTTAATAATATTAGTAGCAGGTTGGAGCAGTGGGCCAAGCATAGGTTGAGTTATAAGCTAACGGAGTCCGATTGCCAATCTTTGCTTAATAATATTAGTAGCAGGTTGGAGCAGTGGGCCAAGCATAGGTTGAGTTATGTGGGGGGGGGGGGGGCATTACAATTGATTCGCTTCGCTCAGTGTTACTTGGTGTATCGAATTTTTGGTGTCGACAACTTATCCTTCTAAAGAGCGTTATAACAGGATTGAGCAGCTTTGCTCTAGGTTTTTCTGGAAGAGTTGTGACTCTGCGGCCTCAGGGGCTAAGGTCCGGTGGCAGCGTGTTTGTATGCCTAAATCAAAGGGCGGACTGGGCATTAAAGATCTCGCTTGTTGGAATAAAACGTGTATTTTCCGATTGATGAAGAGTTTATTGGCTGATGAGGGGTCGTTATGGGTTACCTGGGTGAAAGCATATGTGATTAAGGAGAGGGATTTTTGGACTGTGGAGATAAAGCAATCAACTACCTGGAATTTTCGGAAGATTTTCTCGCTCCGAAATGAAGCCTTCTCCATCCGTGACGTTTTAAGTCGAGGAGATGTAGCTTTGAGGGATATTTGGGAAGAAGTGTGAAATAAGGAGGATAAGGTGGGGTTGCAGCGAATCATTTGGTTTCCGATGCATGTTCCTAAACATGCAGTGATCGCTTGGTTGGCTATTCTTAATAAGTTGGCAACAAGAGACCGGTTGTTGAAGATGGGATTATCTGTATGCGCTAGGTGATGTGGCAAATGAATCTCAAGACCATCTGTTCTTCGAATGCTCTTTCTCGCTTGATATCTGGAGGAGGATTTTGCGGCTGTGCAGTTGGGACAGAGTAGTCCGGTCGTGGGATAGTGAGGTAGAGTGGGCAGTTGCTACGTTAGAAGGCAAGTCCATGACTGTTACTATCGGTAAGTTGGCTTGGAATGCGTTTATTTACTTGATCTGGGAGGAGTGCAGTAGGAGGATTTTTCTTAGTTTATTAAGGGGGGGATGCTATTTTTGAATTGTTAAAGGAATTAGTTTGACTTAAGCTGTATCCTGTATAGGAAGATTGATAGGATGAGAACTGTTGATAGAAGAATTTGTGTAGGATGGGGTTTGGTTGATTGAGTATCGTGTTTTTTTTTGGTTGATACTCTTGTGTTTGTGTAGCAGATTGCTGCCTTTTTGGATATAATATAACCGATTTATCCAAAAAAAAAAAAAGTGATAAATCAATAGGAGACGACGTTAAAGATAGAAATAGCTAAAGATATGTTTAGAACTTCAGATAACAACAAATGCATGTTAAAACGACTGTTATGCTTTATTTTCTATGTTCGAGACTGCAGAAATTATACACAGCAGTAACTAAGATCAAATACGAAGCACCACACAATATACAAATAATATTTTATGGATGATAAATGATATACATGCCATGTCATGCACATATGTGACACATGGGATGCTGTCATACATAGTATTAGTATGGTATACTAAGCTAATGGCAGGACATACTAGCTAAAGAGGTGAATCCAGAAATTTAAGAATGAGGTCTAAAATTTTAATTTTCATTTCTTAAAAATAATGGGTATGCAAAAAAAAATTATTTTTTCTATTTTTCTTTAACATATTAAATTAAATTTTACTTTTTTTCCTAAATAATGGGGGATGCACTTGGTTCTTAGAGGGCTTAGTGCATCCACCCCTTGTATCACCTATAATCCGTATGCGTCTAAAATACGAATTATAAATGTAACATCAATTTGACAAATATTCAATGAACACAAACACTTCAAATTTTGTTTCTTTTTAAAAAAAACATCTCTATTCCAACTTTGAAACTATTCCATTGTTCATATAAAACATAAAATAATATTTATTCATAAAACTAATGGATACGTTACTAGTAAGCGATTTAAGCGGTTTAATACTGTTTTTCTAAATTTATTACAGAACTGCTTAATCACTATTTCATTTTAAAACCATTATATATATATATATATATATATATATATACATATATATAAAAGCTATTCATTCACATATATGAATATAATTAATCTAATCAAAATAAAATGATCATAATTTACTATTACAGACTATTTAACTAAAATCCTAACAAACTATTGATAACATAAATATACATGGCACTACTAGTTAAAATTAACATCAAAGATGTCTTTCAGATTCAGATTATATAGTCAATATCCAAAAAGATGTTCGAGAGGCTCTTCACTGCACGTCTCAGGCCTTATTCGAACCTACGCATGTAAAACTTAGTGAGACAGTAATAATTCAAAGTGAGATAAAATATTTAAAATATCATACAATATTTAAAAAATATTCAAAATAATTCAGATAAAATCTTTAAACGTTCAAAGCGATTATCCCAAGTATATTTAAGAGAATGCAAGGTACATGAGTAAGATGAATGTGCGTAATAAGCACTTCAGTGTTTTTATCAAACTTATACTATACACTCCAAGTGTAATCATATCATTTGCACCAACGATGTTATACATAATGTACTAAATGTATCAGATCATAATCAAAATCAGAAATCACTCCACCTCATGACTTGTCAATTGTACCTACGACTCTCAATGCAACATACAATGAATTTTACTTTAAATGCATATCATTTAAAATTCAACATTTCAAAAATCAGAATCATTTTTATTTCGCTGTTGAAAAATCATATTTTGTGTAGTTCATACCCTAAATCATTCATAAAACTTTATAAAGGATATTATGGAAATAAATCCATTAATAAAACATAAATCATACTTTTAAAATAATATGATGTTGACTTATCATAAGTCATCCTCAATCAGAATAATTAAATAATTAAATTGTATTCACCTTTGTCTCACTATCGACCCTTATATACGATAATTCTAATCACGTGATTGGTCATTTCCTTTTGGTTCGTTCTGACAATATCACATAATAACACAAAATATTTGAATTGCATGTTAGTATCATACTAACATAAACTCACTTTAATATTATAAAAGTCTATAAACATAAATTTGATATTTAATCGATATCAAACTAAATTGTATTTCCAATAAAATTCCAACTTCTCAAAATACTCATCTAAATCCACAAATATTTATTTGCATCCTTAACACTTTAACTTTTACCAATTACACAATCAAGTCACAAATTGTGATTTTTTTTAGAATTCACCTCAACCTTTTCATTTAATTCATAATGATCCTTCGTCATTATGATCTTTGCACATTAATGACTAAATTTCCAGCACTTTAACAAAATACTGAAATCAATACCCCAATATTCAGAATATTACAATTTCAACCTAAACTTTCAATTTCAACCATCCAACCTTATAAATTTGTAATTTGCTCTCAACTCAATGATTAAACTCAAAACTCAACGTTCTAATAGGATTTCCAGCATTGGAATTCCCTGTTCAAAACAGTACCAACACCTTTGCAAAATCATAAACAAGTCCCTAAAGTTTTGGGACCTTTCGAATTCCACCATCACATTTAATCAAATGGTAATTTGGGTCCAACTAACTTTCCAACTTAAAATTTCCAGCATATACTTATTAAAAAACAACACTAAGTACCTCAAATTGCACAATTATACATTTAAGTCCCACAATTTTCACAACTTGCAAACTAGCCCTTTTTCTAATTCAAGCTTCCAAATTGATTCAACTTGATCTCCAAATCACATAGAATACATTTAATATTAATTCAAGGCCATAGGAAATATTTCAAAATTTTCCCTTAATTTTTCTTTATAGTCAAACCTACCTAGTGCTTTAGGGCAAGGTTTTCATTCAACTTCAAGCATGAATTCAACCTCCTATGACCAAATTCATGCATTTCAAATCATCACAACATCAAATTGAATCAAAATCCAATCATTCTCACAACCCTAGGTATGGTCGAACATCACATAATCATATATAAATAATTTCATTCATCATACATGTCTTAGAATTAATCTCCAACCTCAAAAATATAAAAATCTTTAATCAATTCTTCAAAATCACCAAACCCTACTTAAGCCCAATCTCAACATTCAAGCATGCTTAACATGCATTTCTTACACCAAATGATAGAGAATTTGAAGTAGGTCAATTATTTATTTCACAACTTAGTCCAAAAATCAAGCAAGCAAGCTTGAAAATCAAAACAAAAATCTTACCTTCAAGAACAAGAGAGTTTCGGCCTTGGAGAAGATGAGAGCTGAAAAATTGATATCTCTTTATTATTCTAGTAATTTCCTAATACACATTGCAACTTAAACTAATTTAATTGAATTTAAAATTCAATTAATGAGAAATTCCATTTTTGCCATTAATTAATCTTAAAAATTACCAATTGCCATTTCCACATTCTCCATTAAAATATTCCTTGGTCAAAGATGAATCAACTTGACTTTGAATTTTCACTTTAGCCATGCAATTTTTGAAAATTGAATTTTAGTCACTAACAATCCAATGTTTTTCCCAAACTGAAAAATTACACCGTTATGTGCTGAATTTCTCTTACCTGAAATATGGAAATAATATTTCCAACCATTATCTAACATTCTTCAAAATTTCATAAAATTCCGGTTCAGTTCGATTATCCGATTTTTATACCGAACTTTATTACTTTATAACTTTTGACACAAATCTTGTACCGAAAATTGATTACCACGAAAGTTATTGTTTTAGTTCAAGTTGTTCATTTATGAGCTAAAATATATAACTTCTCAAAATTATATTTTTTGTCCCTAAACTTTTACAATGTTTATACTTTAGCTAGTAAACTTCCAAAACTTACAATTTAGTCAACAACTAAAATTTGGGGTATTACACCCCTTCTAGCTAATATGCAATACTATAGTGCTATTATAAATTAAAGTAAAGATCAATTTAATAGAATTTTTAAATATTAAGAATTTATTGAATTATTTTGAATTAAGATCAATCTAATAGAGTGTGTAATTTTTCAGGACTAAAACTATAATTATACCATGTCATATCATTATTTTAGTTTAGTCAATGATCAAAATTAACGACGAGGTACCAAATAGAAATAAAACATAACAACATATATGATTTTGAGAAAAAAATAGTTGGATGACCAAACAAAATTACAAGAATAGATTGGGTACCAAATACGTGAATTTCCTTATTTTAAATATTTTTTTATTAATATGGGTAAGTACAAAGTTAATCAATTAAATTTGTGCAAATAATATAATAATTCATTTACCACCGAGATCATCTGATTCGTTCAAATATTTATGCATTATACACAATGTTATCAATTAAATTTGATTAAATTTTGTATAATTTGAAGTTAAATTAGCTTTAATTTAAGAATAGTATATTAGAGTTTATTAAATTATGCTCAATCCAATAGTTTGACTATTAAATTTTTAAAAGATTAAAAAACGATCGCTAAATTTATCAAACTAGTATAAAGCCATCATCGTGACATTATAACAACAAATTGATAGAATTTAATTATCATTTTATAACAGCTCGTTAAAATTAGTAATAATTTTATATTGAATTAAAATACAAATTCATCCCCAAAAAATATCATTTTATAATAATTTAATAAATTTAAGGGTAAACTATGTTAAATAATTTTGTCAATTTTAGCACTAAAGTTTATTTTTAAGTACAATTACCCCACTCCGCCGTTAATGATTTAACGAGCCGATGATATGGCAGTTTTGTGTTGTGACATTGCTGATGTGGATGCCTAAAAAAAAGTATAAAACGACATCATTTTATTTATATAAATAATATTAAATTTAAAAAAAAAACATAAAATCACTAAAATCCTAAAAAAATTCCCAAAAAAAATTAAGTTCCCAAAAATCTCAAAAAAACAAAAATCCTAAACCCTAAACCTTAAATTAACTAGTTGTCGAAACGATTTTTTTCTTAAAAGGTGAGATTTTGAAAACCACATTAATTCTTAATTATCTCTTTTTAATTTAAAAACAAATGCGATTTAAAAGACCTCTCGTTTCAAAAAATTTTGGATTTCCTTTACGATCGAAAAATACGGTTCAAAGAGTCGCCACCAATCTTTGATTAGGGTGTGATTGGGCACCCAAAAATGCTTTGTCATTTTAAATAAAAATAAAAATTAATTTTAATTAAAACAACAAATTGAGGTCTACATTACCAAAATCCGAGTTCGGGAGTCGGTTACGTGTGGGGAAGGATTAACACCCCCACAACGCCCTAAATCGGTACCTAAACAAAGATATAAATTTAAAAACATTCAACAGCACTCAAACAAATTAAATTAAAATTACCAAGTCGTTTCTAGAAAGATAAAGAATGTTCGATTATTTACAAATATCGAGACCAGATCTTAAAGATATAACAAACTTTTCTCGATATATTTAAATAAACGAACATTTCTTTTTCTCTCGTTCCCAAATTTTAGGTGACGAATCAATTTTTTAGTTTCACTTTCGGGATACATTTTTATTTTAAAATCATTAAAAGCGGACCTCAAATCAGTTATGACTGCCCACTTAAAACAATTTTAAATTAAAAGTGTATTGCCCTTAATTCGATTATGAATATGTCAAGTTGTGCAAGTGAGGCTATCATACAAATCATACAAAGAATAATGGCATGTGGGTCACCATAAATCATTCGCATAACATGCAAAGTAAATATAACACTAACTTAAAACAAATCTAAGAATGGACTATATTAAAATAAATTTAAATTTAAAGAATTAATCTAAAAAGTCTAAATTATGACTAAAGTATTGAAAATTTAAATCTATGAACGAAAAAAAATAAAAATAAAAAATAAAAATATTAACATAATTATATACCAAACGTAAAAATACAAGAAATTAACTTGAATAAATAATGGGGTCAAAATAGAAACTTTTTAAAGTAATGAGCCATAATCATAATCATTTGCAAAATTTGATTAAACACACAAAATGGACTAAAATAGAACATGCAAAACATTTAAAGTCCAATGTCTAAAAAACAGAAACTAAGTACAATAAACACTTTAGGACGAAGATTAAATGGGGCAAAACATAGAGACAAAATCAGGAATACGAAAACGACCATTTAAGGACGAAAATGTAAACTAATAAAATACTATGCAGAATACGCAATAGCGCAGAAACTTAAAACAACACAACCCTAAGACTAAAACGCAACATGCGCAAATCGAAAGTCAAATGTCTAAAACAGAAAAACTTATATACCCTAACTTGGTACCAAAATTATATACACACAAAACAAAGATACAAAGTTAGGAAACATTCGATTTAATGACTAAAATACGACATGCAAAAATATGAAAACCAAATGTGCACACGAAAGAGAACACATACCCTATCATTCCGGACTAAAATAAAATGTACATGAAAGATAAGGTCCAAATTACGAAACAAACAGAACTCGATTGGGACCAAAAGGGAAATCTACGGCAGAGGCATAGTGACCTTAAAGCAATTAACCCTAAAAACCTAATATAAAGCTTACTTTAAACCTAACCTAAACCTCATTTATCTGCTCTCTTCTTCCACGCAGAACGGTGCCATTCTCATCTACAACTTACACATCTCCATTTCTTCCCCTGTCATGAACCTTCATCAAAGCCTCCATCGACATCATTCCGCCACCGCTAACAACGGCCTAAGGGGCCAAACGACGCCTAAGATGACCACCAAATCCACACAAAAAAAAAGAATCAAAGGCTCACGGACTGCTCACTCCGACAACTGCAACTTCGACAAAGACCCTCGCTTCTAAGGTAAACAAATCACTCTCTATCTCTTCCTCACTGCTTTGATTCGGACAAAAAAACAAAAACAAAAGTGATAGATTAAGATTGATACCTTTGAAAACGGTTCTTTTTCGCTTGCTATGCTCTTTTGAGGAAGGTCGATATTTTTAATATTTTCTTTACTGCTTGAAACCTTGTTGGTTCAAATGGCCCTCGTTCTTTGATTTGTTGTTTCTTACAAAAATGGGTGAAGAACCCCACTATTACATTGCTTTTGAAAAATCAAAAAAAGGATGGAGAGTAGAAGTCTCTTTTTTACAAAATGTTTTTTCCTTCTCTGTTTTTTTTTCTGTGTAATCTCTGTTCTCTCTCTTCTCCCCATGCTGATGATAGATGTTAACCTCCTTTTTTTCTTTTCCATTTTCAGTCGTTCACCCCCCTCTTTTCTGCGTGTCCCACGTTTCTGGTAGTTAATTGAAAACTGATACTTTACGGTTTTCTTGACTGCTCAACATATCTCTCTCTATTGCTAACGGTTCCCCTCACGTTTTGGTGCTGCCTTGGTTATTATCTTTGTTTGCAGTCCTTTCATTTTCAGTTGGCAAACCGTTCATGCAGAGGCTGGGAAACATTGTTGCTGGAAGCTGAGCTCGGTTCTTAGTTGTTGGGCTGCCAGTTTGGCTTTGATCTCCCACCAATTGAGCACTTTGAGTTGGACCGGACAAATCAAGCATCTACAGCTGCCCCTCTTTACTTATTGTCGTGTAACGAGAATAGAGCAAAGATCAATAGATGATTGAGTTTGTCAAGTCATTAGAACTTCAAAAGATTAATCCATTCCACTGTTACTTCAAGAGAAGTGATACTTGAAAAATCTTCAAATAACGGGTCTGCTCCCTTTTCTTTCAAGGAGTATAAGACTCGAACAATCCTTGGCAAACGTGTCTGCTCCCTATTCATTCAGGGAGTATAAGACTCGAATAATCTTCGACAAACGGGTCCGCTCCCTATCCGTTCAGGGAGTATAGAACTCGAACAATCTTCATAAAACGGGTCCGCTCTCTATTCCTTCAGAGAGTATAGAACTCGAACAATCTTCAACAAACTTGTCCGCTCCCTATTCCTTCAGAGAGTATAGGACTCAATCTTCAACGAACTTGTCCGCTCCCTATTCCTTCAGAGAGTATAGGACTCAATCTTCAACAAACTTGTCTGCTCCCTATTCCTTCAGAGAGTATAGGACTCAATCTTCAACGAACTTGTCCGCTCCCTATTCCTTCAGAGAGTATAGGACTCAATCTTCAACGAACTTGTCCGCTCCCTATTCCTTCAGAGAGTATAGGACTCAATCTTCAACAAACGAATTTGCTTCACTACTCTTTCGTGAAGGCTTATAGATGATTTGCTTCAAAGGTCAAACTTGAAAATCAAACATTATTCATCATGAATGTATATTTGAAAAATATTATACTAAAAAATAATTTAGAAGTTGAGAAAATTTTTGAAAATCCATCTCCATCGTGAAAACTTGTCTGGAGCCATTGGATATTTGAATCTGCTTTGACTCAATTTTCGTATAAACATTATTCTTGTCAAAATATCAAGACCAGTTCGATGCTTTCATATCTTCAATCTTCAACTATTCCTGGGAAACCTGTAGATATTTAAGCCATCATGCGATTATGAATGCCATGATCCTACTCATGCCTAAAATGTATGCAATTATGCAATTCAATGCGTTTTCTTCTTTGAAGGAACTCTATCTCCTTTTGATCTCGATGGAACTCGGCTTCATCTTGGGCACAGAACGTTTGACCAGTTCACCCCAGTTGACAATCTCAATTCCATATCTCTCGCCTTAACATGACATTGGTTCATTTCTTTCTTGAAACCCGCCAGTATCCCTGACCAACTTCTCGATCAATGATAACCTCCTTGGGTCATCTTTTAATGGCTGAAATTTTCTACGAACTTCAAGATCTCATTTTCCCGTAACCACACAAGCTTACATGTTTAAACCATTGTCAACTTCAGAATACCTGCATTCTCCAAAACCTTTTGCACAATAATATAAAATGATCTCATGTACTTCAAGTTAAGCTATATGTTTTGACCTTTCAAAATAAGATGTTTGTAAGAGGGAAATTAACAAGAAAATACATCTCTTTATTTATAAAATGCAGAGAATTTTTAGGTAATTTTATGGCAAACTTTTAACTGAAAACAGTAAAAGAACAAAAGAGTAGGCGTCTTCAAATATCAATAATGCAAATGCTTTTGAACTGGCACGCCGTTAGAATGTCTCGAGTGTAGCTTCTGTCAAAAGGATCTCCAAAATTGTGATGCTTACGAGTATTAAGCTACTTCTAAACTCCCAAATCTCTATTATTGGATGCCCTAAACCAGTATTGAATCTCATATGCATTCAATTTCTCTTGGTTATTCCAATCGAGACTCATTAATCTTTAGTCTCATCCCTGATCACCGACTGTCATTGTTACTATCCATATCAGGAGCTCTTTCCACTTCCAAAATTGATTTAGAACCTCCACCATGCACGAATTCTGAATTTCAAACTCAACTCAAGTCGCCCTTTGCAAGTTTTCAACTTGAGACCTCCTTTGGTTCCAAGACGCCCTTTTCGGGTTTTCGTCTTGAACCCTCCTTTTATTTCTCTTTTTTTCATTTTTCTATTTTTATTTTTCTTTCTTTTTTTTTCATTTTTATTTTTTCTCATTTTTTCTTTTCTTCTTTTCTTCTTTTTCTTTTTCTCATTTTTATTATTTTTTTTTTCATTTTTCGTTTTTTTTTCTCTTTTATTTCTTCTTCAAGCGAAATATCTCTTAACAGCGTCGGAATTCAATGGATATGGTAATTCTGATCCGTCCATTTCAGTTAGGACTAGAGCTCCCCCAGAAAAGGCCTTCTTGACAACATAAGGTCCTTCCCAATTGGGCATCCATTTTCCTCCGAAATCCTTCTGAATAGGCAAAATCCTTTTAAGCACCAAATCTCCCTCATGGAATTCTCGAAGGCGAACTTTCTTACCATGTGCCCGTATCATACGTTTTTGGTACATCTGACCATGACAAATAGCTTTCAATCTCTTTTCTTCAATCAAATTCAACTGGTCATACCTAGCTTGGACCCATTCTGCCTCATCAAGCTTTACCTCTGACAAAATCCGAAGTGAGGGAATTTCCACCTCAATAGGTAAGACAGCTTCCATCCCATAAACCAAAGAAAACAGAGTTGCCCCAGTTGAAGTCCGTACTGAAGTTCGATAAGCAAACAGAGCAAAGGACAACTTCTCATGCCAATCCTTATAGGTCTCAGTCATTTTCTCTATGAGCCTTTTGATGTTCTTATTGGCCGCCTCTACTGCCCCATTCATCTTTGGGCGATAAGTGGGTGAATTATGATGCTTTATTTTGAACTGTTTACAGACCGAGTCCATCATCTTATTATTTAAATTCAACGCATTATCGGAGATAATCCTCTCGGGCAAACCATATCTACAAATGATCTCCTTCTTCAAAAATTTGCATATTGTAGACTGGGTAACATTTGCGTAAGAAGCCGCTTCTACCCACTTGGTGAAATAATCTATGGCTACCAGAATGAAGCGATGACCATTTGAAGCTTTGGGCGAAATTTGTCCAATAACATCCATGCCCCACATTGAGAATGGCCACGACGCTGTCATTACATGCAATGGATGAGGAGGAGTATGTATCCTATCTCCATAAATCTGACATTTGTGACATTTTCGGGCATAATTGATACAGTCTGTTTCCATAGTTGACCAATAATACCCAAATCTCATAATCTGCCTAGCCATAGCATGCCCATTAGCATGGGTACCACATATTCCCTCATGCACTTCTTCAATAATCAATTTGGCTTCTTTCGCGTCCACACATCTTAACAAAACCTGATCCAGACTTTTCTTGTATAGGGTCTCACCATCAAGCACATACCCTGATGTCATTCTTCTAATGGTTCTCTTATCATTCTCAGTAGCCTGTTCTAGATAACTCTGATACCTTATATATTGCAAGATATCATAATACCAGGGGTTTCCATCTTCTTCTTCTTCAATATTAAAACAATGGGCTGGATACTCATAAGCTTTCATTTCAATGGGCATCATATTTGAATGCTCGTTCATCTTAAACGCTGCTGCCAGTGTGGCTAAGGCATCTGCCATTTGATTCTCTTCTCTGGGGAGGTAATTGAAAGTTACTTCTTCAAATTCTTCAACAAGCTCCATAACCAACTTACGGTATTCTATAAGCTTGGGATCTTTTGTCTCCCATTCTCATCTGAGCTGGTATATTACCAAAGTTGAATCTCCATACACCTTGAGCATTTTTACTTTGCGTTCAACAGCAGCTCTAAGACCCAGAACACAAGCTTCATACTCAGCCATATTGTTAGTACAATCAAAATTAAACCGACTGGTGAAAGGATAATGCTCTCCCTCTGGTGAGACCAAAATTGCCCCGATTCCATGTCCCATGGCATTTGAAGCACCATCGAAGTTCAATTTCCAATATTTGCTAGTGGATGCAACTGCTTCTTCTACCGAAAATAGCCATTAAATCTTCATCTGGGAAATCAAAGCTCAACGACTCATATTCTTCCGAAGCCCTGCTTGCAATGAATTCCGCTATAGCACTTCCTTTAATTGCCATCTGGTTTACATACTGGATGTCAAACTCGGACAATAAGATCTGCCAACGAGCTAATCTTCCAGATAATGCAGGCACACCCATTAGATATTTCAAGGGATCAAGCTTGGATATAAGCCAAGTAGTATGATACAACATATATTGCCTAAGCCTTCGGGTAGCCCATACTAAAGCGCAACACAACTTTTCAACGGGTGAGTATCTTGTCTCACATTCAGTGAACTTCTTGCTGAGATAATAGATATCCCTTTCTTTCTTCTCAGTTTGGTCACGTTGCCCCAGCACACACCCCATTGAATTTTCATAAACCGACAAATACAGAATCAAGGGTTTGCCTGAGATGGGTGGCGCTAAAATCGGAGTGCTCGACAAATATCTTTTCATTGCTTCAAAAGCTCTTTGACAATCCTCACTCCATTCCCCTGAGTTATTCTTTCGAAGAAGGCGGAATATGGGATCACACTTTTCCGTCAGCTGTGAAATAAACCGAGCTATATAATTCAATCTCCCCAAAAATCCTCTGACTTCTTTTTTGTGTTCGTGGGGCTGGCAAGTCTTGAATAGCCTTTACTTTATCTGGGTCTATTTCAATTCCTTTTTGGCTTACTACAAATCCCAACAGCTTCCCAGATGTCACCCCAAAAGTACATTTATTTGGGTTGAGTTTTAACTGGCATCTTCTTAGTCTTTTAAAAAGCTTTCTCAAATTCCTGATATGTTCTTCCTTTGTCTTAGCTTAGACAATCATATCATCGACATAAACTTCTATCTCTTTATGCATCATGTCGTGAAATAACGTCACCATGGCCCTTTGATATGTTGCCCCGGCGTTCTTCAATCCAAATGGCATTACTTTATAACAAAACGTTCCCCACATGGTAACGAATGTCGTTTTTTCCATATCTTCAGGGTTCATCTTAATCTGATTGTAGCCAGAGAAACCATCCATAAAAGAGAACAAAGAATTTCCAGCAGTATTATCCACTAGCGTGTCTATATGTGGCAAAGGAAAATTATCTTTTGGACTAGCTCGGTTGAGATCCCTGTAGTCAACACACATTCGAACTTTCCCATCCTTCTTCGGTACTGGGACAATATTAGCTACCCATTCAGGATATTTGGCCACTTTAAGAAACCTGGCATCAAATTGTTTTTTCACTTCCTCTTTAATCTTGAGCAGCATCTCAGGTCTCATTCTTCTCAGTTTTTGTTGTACCGGTTTACATTCAGGCTTTATTGGCAGTTTGTGAACAACCAACTCTATATCTAAACCCGGCATATCTTCGTATGACCAAGCAAACACATTCTTGTATTCTTGAAGCAATTCTATCAAAATCATATCGACCTCCAACTGACAGAGTGGTACCAATCTTTACTTCTCTCTTATCCTCATCTGTCCCCAAATTCAAAATCTCAGTAGGCTCTTTATGAGGCAGAATCTGCTTATCTTCATTCTCCACCATTTTCAGCAATTCAGAAGGTAGTTCACATCTCTCATCATCATCACAATCTTCGATTTCCCCTTGACATATAGGCTTCTCGAAATCAATCTCGGGTCAGAGTCATTGGCATTCATATTATTGATATCTGAGCTCCTGAAAAAATAATGAAAGAAGATATATACATATATACATATGGGAGGATCTTTTCCCATATAAATAAATAAAAGAAATAATACATACATATACAACAAAGAATGAATGAATGAAATGCATGGGAGAATGTTTGCCATTTGGAACTAACAGAATGCATCCTTTATTGAAAGCAAGAAAAAACAAACAGCTTAACCCTTTACATAAAATCACCTATTGCCCCAGGGTATGAACAACAGGGAGAAAGTTCCAGTGCATTACTCTGTAACAGATTTGTAAACTACAGGCAGTTCTTCCGCGGTCCAATTGTTCAACACGAAGCCCGGTGGTGCAGGATAAATGCCCATAGCTCTCATTTCCTCGGATTCATCATCAGTTATAACATTAATGCATAAATCTCCCAAGGCATTCTCAACCATCGTCTCAGTGTTCCTTGAATTCCCTTGAAACATATGCCCCCCAGACATGAAAATGCTACTCAACGGCGGGAAAGTCATGGGTTCCCAGCTAAGGTTTTCACCAGCCAATCTGGCCTTTCTGATTTCTTGGCCCTTCTTAATTCCCCTCATCTTATCCCTCGAAGTTGGCTGATATCCCAAACCAAATCGATCCTTTTTAGTAATAGGGCATATGGGATTCACCGGTCCTTGCAACTGTCGGCCTAAACCCTTTCCAACTTTTGCTCCTCTTCCAAGAGTCAATTTAAGCCCCATCTTGGTACAGTTTGACAATCAAGGCTTTGGTATCTTCTTGCCTTCGGCCACAAACGTAGCATTGACAAACTCCAACGATCTGAAAGAACACTCGATGACTTGCTCATCAACTTCAATATACGGAGCAGTAGTAGAAACAGAAGCAATAATGTCCTCTTCAGCATGAATACATACCAACCTTCCAACAATCACAAATTTCAGTCTCTGGTGTAATGTGGACGGAACTGCACCGGCCTGATGAATCCAAGGCCTTCCCAACAAACAATTGTACGTAGGCATAATGTCCATTACGAGAAATTCTACTTCATAAGTTGCTGGACCAATATCAGAGGAACATCAATCTTGCCCAACACTTCTCTTTTAGTCCCATCGAAAGCTCGAACCACACTTTGACAGGTTCTCCTAAGTGTACTATCTAATGGAAGCTTATTTAGAGTCACTAAAGGCATCACATTCAAAGCTGAACCATTATCAACCAAGACCCGGGACAACACATGCCCTTTACATTTAACTGTATTGTGCAAAGCCTTCTGACTACCCATCATCCCAGAAGGGATTTCATCCTCAGAAAAAGATAAAAAATTATCAGCTTGTACATTGGAAACTAAACGATCCAACTTTTCAATGGGCAACTCTTTCGGAACAAAAGTCTGGTTCAAAACCTTTAACAGAGCATTCCTATGGGCCTCTGAACTCAAAAGTAATGATAAAACAGAAATACGGGCAGGCAACTTGTGTAACTGTTCCACAACACTGTATTCACTGTGTTTCAGAAACTTTAAATTCACTCTCGGTTACTGGTTTATTGATGACAGGCTTATCCTCTTCTATCTGCACATCAACCTTTTTCCCTTTATCAACTGCAACCTTCTTCTCAAACTCTTTAGGTGGATTAAGAGAATAACACCTACCGCTTCTAGTAAAGCGTCCCACCTCATCTACTTCCTCATTCTCTTTTGTTACATCTCCCATCTGGCAATCATATCTCCAAGGCACTTGTTTATTATCCCGATATGGGAATGGAGATGGAGGTGTAATAACCACTTTCGGGGCTACCTTCTCAGCAACTCGATTTTTGGGAGTATAATTAGGGGACAACTGGCATTGTATACCCCTTTAGACGATCCTTCTGAAGCGCAAACTTCCGCTTCCTCTTCTTCAACAATCTCTCTAAAGAACTCAATTTCTTTATTGTCCATCATGTCTTGTACCAAATATAGGAAATCAGGACATTGCTGAATACTGTGTCCTTCACTGTTATGATACTGACACACCTCTCCACTGTTAAACTGTTCACCCATCAAACGGGGCTTCAACAATCCTACCTTGACCATCTGGCACCACTCCCAACTCATGGGTGATACCACCTCACTAACATTCTTTACAATTCTCTTTCCTTTCTCTTCAGTAATCGCGTTAACTCCTGCCCCTGCATGGCTTGGCAACGGATTCTGAGCTATATTTGGCTGCTCACTGTCACCAAAGTTGATGACATTCCTCGTTCTCAAAGCTTGGACAACCTTCTTAAAAGCAGTACAATTCTCAATGGAATACCCAGGGTTCCCTGCATGGTACTCACACTGAGCACTAGCATCATACCATTTGGGAAAAGGAGGTTGCATTGGTGTCATGTGATATGGTGAAACCACATGCCGATCATACAAAATCTGAAACAATTCCTTATAAGTCATCGAAATTGGATCAAATTGAGGCCTCTCTCTCCTCTGGTCCCTTGCCCCTTGTCTATTGTCATTTTGTGTTGATGACCCTGCTCCTTGAGGATGGGAAACAGTAATGTTATTAGAATCGTACTGCCTCACATTACTGACTTCGTTTTCCTTTTTCCTCATTGGTGGTCTCTTACTAGACTCTCCTCCCTCGAACTTCCCACTCTTAACAGCCATTTCAATCATTTCTCCCGCCGTAACTACATCAGCAAAACTTCGATAAGGATTACCGATAAGATGTGAGAAAAAGGAGCCTTTAAGGTGTTGACAAAAAGCATATTTGTTTCCTCCTCTTCCAATGGCGGGTGGACTTGCACTGCTACATCTCTCCATCTTTGAGCATATTGTCTAAAACTCTCGTTAGACTTCTTTTCCATTCCTTGCAACATCATCCTGTTGGGCCTAACATCTTTCACATGTTTGTATTGCTCAAGAAAGGACTTAGCCAAGTCTTTCAACGTTTTAATATTAGCTCTACTCAGCTGGTTATACCATCGGATTGCCGAGCCAGTTAAGCTTTCCTGAAAGCAGTATCAACAATTGATCGTCCCTATGTATCCGGTCATCTTCCTATAAAACATCGTGATATGCGCAGAGGGACACCTAGTACCATCAAACTTCTCAAAGTCAGGAACTTTAAACTTTGGAGGCAAGACCAGATCGAGAACTAGACTTAACTCCTTTGCGTCAAATCCATAGACACTGGTATCTTCCTTCATGGCTCTGACCTCTCTTTCTAATTGCTTCCATTTCTCTTCCAACAGATTGTTTTGGTCCTTCTTGGCTTCTTCATCAAGGTCCGGAACTTGATGATATTGATGTTCTTCCTAATACGAACTAGATCCAGGCTGTACGTTAACAGAAGCACCGACTGGATTAATGTGCACCTTCCCGACATGAACAGGGGTCACTTGAACATTCTGAGATTGTTCTGGGGTTAACCCTGGATGATGAAGTGGGTTTTCAGTTACACCTTCTGGCATAGGGCTTTTTCCATGTTCTGGATTTCTTCCTTCCAACATACTCGCAAACTTGGCAAACATCTCCTTTGGGCATTCATCATCTTCTTGCATTTTCTTGAGTAACTCCGACTGAGCTTTCTCAATTTGGGCAGTTTGTCTTCCATAACTTTCTTCCTGGTTCTGTAGATATGTTTGGGATTTTCCAGTATTACTCTCTCACAGAGTCATTTTGTTATCACTGATATTTATTATTGAATATGAGATATATGATTATGATGAATAAAATGCGATGCAAAATTAAATGCATTAAAAAATGCATATGCAAAATGCAGGGTGTGATCCTGGAACGACTCCTTAGAACAACTCTTTATATTAGAACGACGTTCAATTACAAAGTTGAAATATATCACAAATAAATCTGCACCATCTCTCCTATTTCTTGTGCGTGTGCTAGCAACTCTACAATCTTCTGGTTTTCTTCAGCCTCAGGATCTAGTTCTTCAGTCACATCAGCAGCTTCCTCAGATAGAATGACCAAATATTGAGCTATTCCCCGCGCGTGTTCTAGGTAACAAGCAATAAGTCCTCTCTTTGCTTGACTCTCGCCTGAGCTCGCTCCCATCGAAACGCCACTGTATATCCCCCTCATAAGGAACTATCGATAGCTCACTTGCTTGCCTCTGAAACTCTTGAACCATGGCTTCAAGCTCGCTCACTTGTCTCTTCAAACTTTCAACCTCCTCACGGCTCGAGCTACCTTCCCCGCTTCGATATCGTCGTAATGCAGTCTCTAAACTTGAAATTTTCCCCTTCAACTTCTCATTCTGGGCTTGACTCTTTTGTAACCGCTGCTCTAAAGAATCCTTTTATTTCGATAAAATTTTCATTTGGTGCATGCTTTGCTTGAGCTCTTCTTGACTCTCTCGGCTACCCTTTTGAGGCTCGCCACCTCTTGCCTCAATTCAACAGACTTACTCGAGCTAGAACCTGTCTGAGCTTTTACCATTCGCTGATAAGTTGACCGAAGATCGTCAAAGTCTAGCTGAAGTTGTTTCTCTACTTTTTTAATTCGATCTGCTCTACTCTTCTGAATGTCAATCTCCAATCCCTTTTGATACACTTCATCTTCTAGCTTCTGTAAAGTCATTCTCCATTGTCTCTGTTCTGCTTCGAAATCGCGCTTGGCTAACTCTAATGGAGATGGCACCACTCTCAACTGTTCCTCCACCGGCTGAATATTTTCAGGATTCACTATTGGGATGTTGTCATTTACTCGACCACTTCTCCACTGCTCGTACTCTTGAGATAACTCGAGATCATAGGTGAACAAATTCACGCGACGAGTTTGCTTCCAGGCCTCAGCAACCCCTTTAACTTTACCCTTATACTGATCTCCTTTGAATGCAAAATCCGATCCTACCAGTCCCACGTGGCTGGAATGAATTGCCTCGATCTATACTGTCTGGAAACTAATAGCGGTGCATACCCACAGAACCCCATACCTGCAAAGGAACCCAATCTCGCTCTCCACATCGTAAAGTAATCCGAAGAGGTATTCCACGAAGCTCGCCACAAAATATCTCCATCTCTGATATCCTTGAAGATGACCATCCATTTTCTTCGGTAAAACCCCCAGGCCATTCTTTAGGAAGAAAATCTTTCAAAGGCGAAAACCCCTCTAGAAACACTCGTCCTGGTGCTCTTTCAACATGTTTGAAATGACTCAGAATCCACACTAGCAGCAAAGGCGCACATCCTATAAAGCGTCCTTCTCCCTCGCGCCTACAAGAACTCAAAGACCGGAACGTCTCAGCTAAAATGACTGGAACAAGATCCACGTGCTTGTCTAATCTTTCAAACAGGTCAACGACTGATACGTCTACATATCCTAGCACCTTTGGAAAATAACGCCCATAAATCCCTAAAGTAAACAAGTCAAGCTTCTTCTCTTATCAGGTGATGATCAATTACTTCTTTCAAAGCAGCCCAAGAGATGCACTCACTGTCTCCCTTCTTCTTAATGTTTCTGACTGCCCAATCTTCACTCATTCCGGTCATCAATAGCAATTTCTTCTTAAATGAAGGAGTGACTGGCAACTTGGTATATATTCTATCCATTTGGGACCTCGGACAACGGACCAAAGCTTGATACTCCTCTATTGTTGGTGTAGATCCACTCTACCAAATGTGAAACAACCATAAGCCGGATTCCAGAATTGTGCCAACGCTCTAACAGATTTCGATCAATAGAAACATCCAGAAGATAAGGAATATCACCGTACAACTGATAAAACATCTCCTTATCGGCTACTGTCCATCTTCCCCATATCTCCTTTAGCTCACTTAGATCATTCTGACGCACGTTGATGTGAGTGTAACCAAATAACTCTGACACATATCCATCATCACGCTGTCTCCATTGGTCAATTGGGACTGTTCCGACCACCTCAGAACATCTGCATTGTCCTCAACCTCTTTCTGAACCGTTCGTTCCATATTACTGGCCTTCTATATGGATATCGACCCCAAATCAACACCATGTAATGGACAATGCAATGCAAAATAAAAAGAAACAATGCAAAAACAACAAAA